>NW_025767167.1:0-600000 GCF_003918875.1 Haliotis rubra
TGCGGGGTTACGCATTAAGTCGCTGGACGTTAGCCTTTAAAAGTTGTCTTCAAAACTTCACTTCGGGCTACTTGGCTGTTCTTGTGCCAAACGAAACTTCTTACCACACAATACAACTCCTTTAAACGATTGTTCTGAAGTTGCCTTTGTTGCTGAACATTTTCTGTTCTGGTCCAATGTCAAAAGTCACGTGATGCGGCGGCCACATTGGATTGAAGATGCTTTATCGGAAATTCTGTAGATTTTGTGGGTAGGCATTTTCGCAATCCATAACTCTTGAATGTATGAACTGCAGAACGCTGTAAGTGCAGATATACAATATATACCCTCAAATATTAATGCTTATAAGCTAAGCGTTGCGATATCTTAATTAGTTACGGATATCTTAGATGTTTGCTTCTGTTGTTTATTTTGTACTAAAATGTATTTTCTCAAAAATCGCAGCGTCATAACTATTTCAACTATGCAGCTAGAATCTGGCAGTACGTAGTAACTAAGGTGTTGAACATTTTTTGTTCTTTGGTGCATGTCAAAATGTGTATTGTTTTGGCGGCCATATTGATTTCGTCAGATTCTGATGATACTACTATTATAAACAGCATAGCTGCTCAAGTTCTGGCCACGGAAGGCAGTAAACTTCTGGCAGTATGCATCAACATAAGATGCTTAACATTTCCGTGTTCTTACATGCATTATCAAAAATTTGAGATCGTTTATTCGGCCATATGGCATTGAAAATTGCACAAATGCATTATGTGTCCAAAACGGCATAAAACAGCATATAACTCCACCACTATTGCTCCAATCGCTTCCATATTTGGTATGTGACTCGGTCAGCGAGATGCCGATCATTTTTGTCTGGTTGTCCCAGATCGATATCTCTAGCCGTTTGGCCGCCATCTTGGATTGAAGTTTTTCATTTATCAGGTTGCCATAGCAACAACAGTTGAAATTTAAAATGACTTGAATTTTACAGCATCGTTAGGCATAGCCAGCGGAATGCTGTGTGCAAAATCTCAACTCTGTACATTTCATAGTTCCGGAGATACTAACTATACAGTATTTTGGCGGACAGACATACGGACAGACGGCGGACATATTTGTCACTAAATCTGACCAGCGCATATGATACATCGGGTCTGGGCAAAGCAGAAACACTAATTCCTTTTACCCTAGAGGCAATAACAACGGCGTCTTAGCTCGCCAAAAACTTGTTTTTGTCTTTACGGACCGGTCAAATGACCTTGACCCCGTGACCTTGGTGACCTTGACCATTAGAAAGCATTTTTGACATACTATCAAGTTCCGGGTCAAAAACCCCGAAAATCCTCAAAAATAACGATTCTTAATTAGGGCCCTTTGCCTTTAGGCAGGAGACTCCATTGTAATCGTTCGTGTTATTATTATTATTATTATTATTATTATTTATTCTTCCGCCGTATTTTGTACCAGAGCTACAGAGATATAACCGCTGGACAGAATGCCTTGACAAAATTCACCCAGATGCCCACCGAGGGGTACATATCGCGCTTTAAAATCTGTAGGCTGTAGGACCAATAGCAAAGGGCAGATAATTCAAAAATTAATTCAAAAAATTTCAATTGCAAATGCAAATATCTCCAAAACTAATGCTCCAATGTGTGCCAAAGTTCTGGAGCAGATGCGCAATCAAAATGCCTACAATTTCGCCTGGACGGCTCAAGTCGCTAAAATGCACCGTTTGGACGCTATTTTGATTGAAGTTTTTGGTGATGTTTTTCAGCAAAATGCTGACTACTTTCCTCCCAAAATGTGCTGCACTGAAACTACAAGAGCTACGGCTTTCAAACGTTGCATACTTTGTGTCTATGCATGTTCCTACACAGCAGCATCGTCAAATGTGCCTATGTGTATTTGATGGCCGCCATGTTTGACGCTACTTCTGGGCAAAAGTTGTCTTCAAAAACTTTCACGGGCTTTGCCATTTGTGCCAAACTAAACTTAGCACACACAACACTTTAAACGCTTTGTTCTGAAGTGGCCTTTGGTTGTTGAACATTTTCTGTTCTTGGTCCCATGTCAAAAGTCACGTGATGCGGCGGGCCATATTGGATTGAAGATGCTTTATCGGAAATGTGCAGATTTTGTGGGTAGGCATTTTTCGCAATCCATAACCTGAAATGTATGAACTGCAGAACGCTGTAAATGAGCCGATGTACAATATATACCTCAAATATTATTGCCCATAAGCTAAGCGTTGCGATATCTTGATTAGTTACGGATATCTAGATGTTTTGTTTCTGTTGTTTATTTTGTACTCAAAATGTATTTTCAAAAATCGCAGCGTCATTACTATTTCAACTATGCAGCTAGAATCTGGCAGTACGTAGTAATCCATAAGTGTGTTGAACATTTTGTTCTTGGGTGCATGTCAAAATGTGTATTGTTTTGGCGGCCATATTGGATTTACGTCAGATTCTGATGATACTACATTATAAACAGCATAGCTGCTCAAGTTCTGCACAGAAGGCAGTAAACTTGGCAGTATGCATCAACATAAGATGCTTAACATTTCGTGTTCTTACATGTCATATCAAAAGTTTGATCGTTTGGCGGCCATATGGCATTGAAAATTGCACAAATGCATTATGTGTCCAAAACGGCATAAAACAGCATATAACTCCACCACTATTGCCCCAATCGCTTCCATATTTGGTATGTGACTTGGTCATGAGATGCCGATCATTTTGTCTGGTTGTCCCAGATCGATATCTCTAGCCGTTTGGCCGCCATCTTGATTGAAGTTTTTCATTTATCAGGTTGCCATAGCAACAAAAGTTGAAATTTAAATGACTTGACTTTTTACAGCATCGTTAGGCACAGTCAGTGGAATGCTGTGTGCAAAATCTCAACTCTGTACATTTCATAGTTCCGGAGATACTAACTATACAGTATTTTGGCGGACAGACACGGGACAGACGGCGGACATATTTGTCACCAAATCTGACCAGCGCATATGATACATCGGGTCTGGGCAAAGCAGAAACACTAATTCCTTTCACCCCAGAGGCAATAACAACGGCGTCTTAGCTCGCCAAAACGTGTTTTGTCTTTGTTAGACGGACCGGTCAAATGACCTTGACCCCCGTGACCTTGGTGACCTTGACCATTAGAAAGCATTTTGACATATTATCAAGTTCCGGGTCAAAAACCCCGAAAACTCAAAAATAAGCGATTTTGGTAATTAGGGCTCCTTTGCCATTAGGCAGGAGACCTATTGTAATCGTTCGTGTTTATTTTATTATTATTATTTATTATTCCGACCATTATGTATTTTTTATTCTTCCGCCGTATTTTGTACCTGAGCAGACCGCTGGACAGAATGCCTTGAAAAAATTCACCCAGATGCCCACCGAGGGGTACATATCGCGCTTTAAAATCTCTAGGCTGTAGGCCCAATAGCAAAGGGCAGATAATTCAAAAATTAATCAAAAAATTTCAAATGCAAATGCAAATATCTCCAAAACTAATGTCCAATGTGTGCCAAAGTTCTGGAGCAGATGCGCAATCAAAATGCTCTACAATTTCGCCTTGACGGCTCAAGTCGCTAAAATGCACCGTTTGGACGCTATTTTGGATTGAAAGTTTTTGTTGATGTTTTTAAGCAAAATGCTGACTACTTTCCTCCCAAAATGTGCTGCACTGGAAACTACAAGAGCTACGGCTTTCAAACGTTGCATACTTTGTGTCTATGCATGTTACCTACACAGTAGCATCGCCCAAATGTGCCTATGTTTATATGATGGCCGCCATGTTTGACGCTACTTTTGGGCAAAAGTTGTCTTCAAAACTTTCACGGGCTTCTTTGCCATGTTGTGCCAAACTAAACTTAGCACATACAACACTTTAAACGCTTGTTCTGAAGTGGCCTTTGGTTGTTGAACATTTTCTGTTCTTGGTCCCATGTCAAAAGTCACGCGATGCGGCGGCCATATTGATTGAAGATGTTTATCGAAATGTGCAGATTTTGTAGGGTAGGCATTTTCGCAATCCATAACTCTGAATGTATGAACTGCAGAATGCTGTAAATGTGCAGATATACATAATATACCTCAAATATTAATGCCTATAAGCTATGTTGCGATATCTTGATTAGTTACGGATATCTAGATGTTTGCTTCTGTTGTTTATTTTGTACTAAAATGTATTTTCAAAAATCGCAGCGTCATTACTATTTAAACTATGCAGCTAGAATCTGGCAGTACGTAGTAACTAAGTGTGTTGAACATTTTTGTTCTTGGGTGCATGTCAAAATGTGTATTGTTTGGCGGCCATATTGGATTTCGTCAGATTCTGATGATACTACATTATAAACAGCATAGCTGCTCCAGTTCTGCACAGAAGGCAGTTCAAACTTGGCAGTATGCATCAACATAAGATGCTTAACATTTCGTGTTCTTACATTCATATCAAAAGTTTGATCGTTTGGCGGCCATATGGCATTGAAAATTGCAGAAATGCATTATGTGTCCAAAACGGCATAAAACAGCATATAACTCCACCACTATTGCCCCAATCGCTTCCATATTTGGTATGTGACTTGGTCATGAGATGCCGATCATTTTTGTCTGGTTGTCCCAGATCGATATCTCTAGCCGTTTGGCCGCCATCTTGATTGAAGTTTTTCATTTATCAGGTTGCCATAGCAACAAAAGTTGAAATTCAAATGACTTGATTTTTACAGCATCGTTAGGCACAGTCAATAGAATGCTGTGTGCAAAATCTCAACTCTGTACATTTCATAGTTCCGGAGATACTAACTATACAGTATTTTGGCGGACAGACATGGACAGACGGCGGACATATTTGTCACTAAATCTGACCAGCGCATATGATACATCGGGTCTGGGCAAAGCAGAAACACTAATTCCTTTACCCTAGAGGTAATAACAACGGCGTCTTAGCTCGCCAAAAACGTGTTTTTGTCTTGTGACGGACCGGTCAAATGACCTTGACCCCCGTGACCTTGGTGACCTTGACCATTAGAAAGCATTTTGACATAACTATCAAGTTCCGGGGTCAAAACCCCGAAAAACTCAAAAATAACGATTTTTAATTAGGGCTCCTTTGCCTTTAGGCAGGAGACCTTATTGTAATCGTTAATGTTTTTATTAGGGCTCCTTTGCTGCAAAGCAGGATTATTGGAATCGTTATTATTATTATTATTTATTCTTCCGCCGTATTTTGTACCAGAGCTACAGAGAGCACCGCTGGACAGAATGCCTTGAAAAAATTCACCCAGATGCCCACCGAGGGGTACATATCGCGCTTTAAAATCTGTAGGCTGTAGGCCCAATAGCAAAGGGCAGATAATTCAAAATTAATTCAAAAATTTCAAAATTTCAAATGCAAATATCTCCAAAACTAATGCTCCAATGTGTGCCAAAGTTCTTGAGCAGATGCGCAATCAAAATGCTCTACAATTTCGCCTGGACGGCTCAAGTCGCTAAAATGCACCGTTTGGACGCTATTTTGGATTGAAGTTTTGGTGATGTTTTTCAGCAAAATGCTGACTACTTTCCTCCCAAAATGTGCTGCACTGAAACTACAAGGGCTACGGCTTTCAAACGTTGCATACTTTGTGTCTATGCACTACATTACACAGTAGCATCGTCAAATGTGGCTATGTTTATATGATGGCCGCCATATTGACGCTACTTTTGGGCAAAAGTTGTCTTCAAAACTTTCACGGGCTTCTTTGCCATTTTGTGCCAAACCAAACTTTAGCACATACAACACCTCTTTAAACGCTTGTTCTGAAGTGGCCTTTGGTTGTTGAACATTTTCTGTTCTTGGTCCTATGTCAAGCATCCTGCAAGCGCTACACCGGCTTTCACTTTGAAGAGCGATCAAAAACATCTGTTCAACATTATCCATGTGAATAAAACGCATGGGAGCCAAAAGGAAAAAACTGTTTGAGACGTGCCCCAAATGAAAGAAAAAAGAGTACCAAACAAACTCACCCTCAACTCCAGGCTGAACACGCTAAAACATCACGCAAAAAGTCTTCCAACAACGTACCAGTCATCATAAATAATGCTTACATTCAGAAACCCAAAGTTTGCAGAGAGATTTTACGGCCCAAAATAGGGACTTCTTTTATCACCGACGGCCCAGGGATACATTGCCGAATGTGTCGAAAGTTTCTCATCGACATTACGGCACGGCAGATTTACCCGCCAGCAAAGCATGCGACAGTCTGAAGGAAGAGCGCAAGGACGATATCTCCTATAAAGAGACTACCACTGCAAAGCGTGGTCCACACGATGCAGATATATTGGAGACGATGTCAATTTCAATTGACAATGACGATCTTCAGCTGTCCAGCGTTGATATGCGGATAACGTGAATTGTTATTATCGATTACAAGAATAATCTTTCTTGTATTTAACAAAAGTACACAGTGCAGTAGAGGTGTGATATCTTCATTGTAATTCAATCTTTGTAAGGGGTATGTCTTTAGGCAGCTTTTAAAGATTGTCAATGAATGAGCGTGCCGGGTCATAGTAAATGTTGTAGCTGTGGTCTAAGGGGGTAACTCTGGTCTAGCTGAAGGAAGCGCTAGTAAAATTATGTCCACACCCATCACTCGGCTTTTTGCAATTCCCGAAGAGTAATGCGCTTTTGCCAATCAATTCTGTCTTGTGCAGTTTCCATTGATTTGAAAACTTCATATGTGACCTTCATCGAGCGGTGTTAGGGTATTTCCAGTATATATACCTGCTCTCGATTCACAAATTCATTTGCAACAGCCCGAGTGTAACAGTGTAATGGATACTAATACAAACTACTGAAGTACCTTAATTGCTGTGAAATCACAAGTTCACTTGCGTGAGCGTGGAGAGTGAGTGACTGAGTGAGTTTAGTTTTACGCCGCAGTCAGCAATATTCAAGCTTATATGGCAGTACTTTATATCACCGACGAGCCCAGGGATACATTGCCGAATGTTTCAAAAGTTTCTCACACATTTACGACACGGCATTACCCGTGCAAAGCATGCGACAGTCTGACGGAATGCGCAAGGACGATATCTCCTATAAAGAGACTACTACTGCAAAGCGTGGTCTACGTGCAGATATGGGAGACGATGTAAATTTCAATTGACAATGACGAAAGCTGTCTAGCGTGAGCGGGTTAAACACAAGCCAAACGATACTGAAGTAACAAATAATATGTCTAAGTGTATTTTCAAAAGACATCAGAGGGACAAAGACAATCTCTATTTTCCTCACTGTAAACATTCGTGACCAACTCGTGTTATTCTGGGGATAAGCCGTATAGCGACTCGTGCCGCTCTGGAAGGATTTCATATTGGCGCATTAACATCAGAACTACTTTAAAAAAGTAACTCTACCCCCCTGTTTGATTCCAAAAGTTTTGAATATCACCGAAGCACATGTACATTGTATTGCTAGGTTTTGTTGTTGTTGTTTTGACTTATTTAGTTTAAAGAACTAAACCTCTTTGATACAACTAAAAGAAGAAGAAAAACATTTGTTAAAGCAGATTTATAATGAAAATATTACCAGCTGTCCACGTTATATTTCCAAATAAAATTATGTTAATTCTTCTTAATAGTGTTTAATCATCACAAATGAACATAATATTGGAATATGCAAGACAAAAATTTCAGCTACATTAAATCCCAAAGCAGATACTCAAAATGACTTTAAAAATATTTCAAACTGAAACATCTGTGTAACCTTGCTGTCAGACCCTAGGTGAAATTTCAAATGAATTCGCTGAAAAAATATGAATGACCAAAACACTCAGACTAAAAAAATATCCCCAGAGCTATGAAATATAAGCTCCAATGTTAAAGATTAAGGTTTATTAGTTAGCATACAAATACGATATTATTGTTTTGAAACTCATAGCGATTATAATTACATTTCCAAAATTGGTCGAAGCGCGTACAATCTCCACAACAAGCCCGAAAGATCGTCGAAATACACTCCAGTTGGACCCATAGGAGCAGTGGATGTCAACAAACGCACGTGCGCGTATTGGAATCTCGCCGTCAATCGCATGATTCTTATTAAAACTTCATAATAGGCAGCAAAATCCTTTTAGCTACGTTCTTCGTACTTTCAATATGACGATATATAATTTTCATGATGTTTAAACAATGACATAATGCCATTAACGATTTAAGTACTCGAGGATTATTTTATCAAAGCACTCGCGCTCATTTACGCACATTCTGACTGGTTTGTCGTATTTTCGCACATAACAAAGTATCGAGTGGGGGACGAGTCTTCTTGAGGTTACAGAAAGAGGCGAGTGGTGACGAATGCACTGTATAGTTGCTAACTTTATTGGTTCTCTAGAGAGCACAATGAAAATTTGCAGTATGATCTCAAACGTTTGCTGATCATTTTCTAATAATGATGAGAGCATAAACATGTGTTATGTGCTAAAAAACCTATAGCGTTACACAAAATGAAAAATACGTATTATTGCCGAGACTCTTACATCCCTTGATGTTGATAAGTTCACTAGTATACTGCAGGAAAGTGTTGACTCTGCTGTGGAGGTGCACACAGCACACAGGTGGTGAAGCAGATTGGTGCTGTATCGTGTGGTCTATCGTCTCGTGGTAGTAGGTCTAGCGGTGGATCAGTGGCTAAGTGGTTTGATAAGGAGTGTAGGGATATGACGGCTAATAAGTTTAGTGTACTGGATGATTTTAGATTGACTTGGAACAAGGCTGTTCTACCGGAGTAGACCTGACATTTTAATCGGCGTTTGTTAGGCATAAACAAAAATACTTTGTGGATTATGGATACTTTGAAGCAAAAACTTCAATATTTCTACACCAGATTTGATATTTCTAGCATTCTGACGTATAATTTTGCTGATGAAATTGCAAAATCTTGTTATTGGAACATAAATAGTTGCTATTAATTCTGTTGGTCTTATTTCAAGAAATCACAACCAAATTCATTTTGGGTTATAGTGCTATGGCAATGAACATTCAGCTGGAACTTGTATGAATATTTTAAGTCAAATTTACACCAGGTGAACCACCAAAATGAATACAGTGAATGACGTCTATCCAACTGGACTGGTTCGATGTTTGTGCTGGTGGAGTGGAATTTCCAAGATTCATCACAACCTTGGTAACAATTTAAGTATATGAACAAATTTCAGAGTAATTAGTTAGATCACTGGAAACGTTTGTTCTGGGTTATTTTGAGAGACAGACTTGTTTTGATTAATATCATGTGAATCACAGTGTGAAACTTGCATCTTTTTTAGCTAAGGTTACCAAATTGTCGGTTTTTTTGACAGTTTGAACAGGTTGTTCTGTCTTGACATTCATTTTTTTCCGAGACACCAAATGATATTTTTAACTCCAAGATCCAATGAAGGAAGATTTCTATAAACTAATCTGAACTTACAGAACGCTTAGTACTCTCAGTTCAAAAACTTATCAATAGAAGCAAAACATTGTCACAACTGGCGGTGATGTCATTTATTCAGTTAAAACAAATAAATAATTTGCAACCTGAAACCAGTATGCTTATTCTGTTGATGTTATATTAAAGTCAGCATCTGTTTCCGAAGCAACAAAGTATCATTATCCAAAGTATACCACACAATTCTTTGTATCTAACCCTCGACCTTAAGAATTTACAGTTAATGACTGAAGCATTTATCATTACTCACACTGACATGTCCATAGAACTGTAGCCATTAATATTTTCACAAGTACGTGTCAGATACAAATGGCTAGATTGTATTAGGGCGGAGGGAGCCCTCATCGTTGCCTGCAACTATATTTATTATTATTATTATTATTATTATTATTATTTATTCTTCCGCCGTATTTTGTAACTGAGCTACAGAGAGCACCGCTGGACAGAATGCCTTGACAAAAATCACCCAGATGCCCACCGAGGGGTACATATCGCGCTTTAAAAATCTGTAGGCTGTAGGGACCAATAGCAAAGGGCAGATAATTCAAAATTAATTCAAAAATTTCAATTTCAAAATGCAAATTTCTCCAAAACTAATGCTCCAATGTGTGCCAAAGTTCTGGAGCAGATGCGCAATCAAAATGCCTACAATTTCGCCTGGGCGGCTCAAGTCGCTAAAATGCACCGTTTGGCCGCTATTTTGGATTGAAGTTTTGGTGATGTTTTTCAGCAAAATGCTGACTACTTTCCTCCCAAAATGTGCTGCACTGAAACTTCAAGAGCTACGGCTTTCAAACTTTGCATACTTTGTGTCTATGCACCTTACTACACAGTAGCATCGTCAAATGTGGCTATGTGTATTTGATGGCCGCCATGTTTGACGCTACTTCTGGGCAAAAGTTGTCTTCAAAAACTTTCACGGGCTTCTTTGCCATTTTGTGCCAAACTAAACTTAGCACATACAACACTTTAAACGCTTGTTCTGAAGTGGCCTTTGGTTGTTGAACATTTTCTGTTCTTGGTCCTATGTCAAAAGTCACGATGCGGCGGCCATATTGGATTGAAGATGTTTATCGGAAATGTGCAGATTTTGTAGGGTAGGCATTTTTCGCAATCCATAACTCTGAATGTATGAACTGCAGAACGTTGTAAATGAGCCGATGTACAATGTATACCTCAAATATTATTGCCCATAAGCTATGTTGCGATATCGTGATTAGTTACGGATATCTAGATGTTTGTTTCTGTTGTTTATTTTGTACTAAAATGTATTTTCAAAAAATGGCAGCGTCATTACTATTTCAACTATGCAGCTAGAATCTGGCAGTACGAAGTAACCTTGGTATGTTGAACATTTTTGTTCTTGGGTTCATGTCAAAATGTGTATTGCTTGGCGGCCATATTGATTACGTCAGATTCTGATGATACTACCTTATAAACAGCATAACTGGTCAGGGTTCTGCACAGAAGGCATTCAAACTTGGCAGTATGCATCAACATAGGATGCTTAACATTTCGTGTTCTTACATGTATTTCAAAAGTGTGATCGTTTGGCAGCCATATGGCATTGAAAAATTGCACAAATGCATTATGTGTCCAAAACGGCATAAAACAGCATATAACTCCACCACTATTGCTCCAATCGCTTCCATATTTGGTATGTGACTTGGTCATGAGATGCCGATCATTTTTGTCTGGTTGTCCCAGATCGATATCTCTAGCCGTTTGGCCGCCATCTTGGATTAAAGTTTTTCATTTTCAGGTTGCCATAACAACAACAGTTGAAATTTAAATGACTTGACTTTACAGCATCGTTAGGCACAGTCAGTGGAATGCTGTGTGCAAAATCTCAACTCTGTACACATTTGATAGTTCCGGAGATACTCAACTATACAGTATTTTGGCGGACAGACATGCGGACAGACGGCGGACATATTTGTCACTAAATCTGACCAGCGCATATGATACATCGGGTCTGGGCAAAGCAGAAACACTAATTCCTTTTACCCCTAGAGGCAATAACAACGGCGTCTTAACTCGCCAAAAACGTGTTTTTGTCCTGTGACGGACCGGTCAAATGACCTTGACCCCGTGACCTTGGTGACCTTGACCATTAGAAAGCATTTTTGACATACTATCAAGTTCCGGGGTTAAACCCCGAAAACTCAAAAATAAGCGAGGATTCTTTATTAGGGCTCCTTGCCATTAGGCAGGAGACCTATTGTAATCGTTCGTGTTTTTATTATTATTATTATTATTATTATTATTATTTATTCTTCCGCCGTATTTTGTAACTGAGCTACAGAGAGCACCGCTGGACAGAATGCCTTGACAAAAATCACCCAGATGCCCACCGAGGGGTACATATCGCGCTTTAAAATCTGTAGGCTGTAGGACCAATAGCAAAGGGCAGATAATTCAAAATTAATTCAAAATTTCAATTTCAAATGCAAATTTCTCCAAAACTAATGCTCCAATGTGTGCCAAAGTTCTGGAGCAGATGCGCAATCAAAATGCCTACTACAATTTCGCCTGGGCGGCTCTAAAGTCGCTAAAATGCACCGTTTGGCCGCTATTTTGGATTGAAGTTTTTGGTGATGTTTTTCAGCAAAATGCTGACTACTTTCCTCCCAAAATGTGCTGCACTGAAACTTCAAGAGCTACGGCTTTCAAACTTTGCATACTTTGTGTCTATGCACCTTACTACACAGTAGCATCGTCAAATGTGGCTATGTGTATTTGATGGCCGCCATGTTTGACGCTACTTCTGGGCAAAAGTTGTCTTCAAAACTTTCACGGGCTTCTTTGCCATTTTGTGCCAAACTAAACTTAGCACATACAACACTTTAAACGCTTGTTCTGAAGTGGCCTTTGGTTGTTGAACATTTTCTGTTCTTGGTCCTATGTCAAAAGTCACGATGCGGCGGCCATATTGGATTGAAGATGTTTATCGGAAATGTGCAGATTTTGTAGGGTAGGCATTTTTCGCAATCCATAACTCTGAATGTATGAACTGCAGAACGCTGTAAATGAGCCGATGTACAATGTATACCTCAAATATTATTGCCCATAAGCTATGTTGCGATATCGTGATTAGTTACGGATATCTAGATGTTTGTTTCTGTTGTTTATTTTGTACTAAAATGTATTTTCAAAAAATGGCAGCGCCATTACTATTTCAACTATGCAGCTAGAATCTGGCAGTACGAAGTAACTTGGTATGTTGAACATTTTTGTTCTTGGGTTCATGTCAAAATGTGTATTGCTTGGCGGCCATATTGATTACGTCAGATTCTGATGATACTACCTTATAAACAGCATAACTGGTCAGGTTCTGCACAGAAGGCATTCAAACTTGGCAGTATGCATCAACATAGGATGCTTAACATTTCGTGTTCTTACATGTATTTCAAAAGTGTGATCGTTTGGCAGCCATATGGCATTGAAAATTGCACAAATGCATTATGTGTCCAAAACGGCATAAAACAGCATATAACTCCACCACTATTGCTCCAATCGCTTCCATATTTGGTATGTGACTTGGTCATGAGATGCCGATCATTTTGTCTGGTTGTCCCAGATCGATATCTCTAGCCGTTTGGCCGCCATCTTGGATTAAAGTTTTTCATTTTCAGGTTGCCATAACAACAACAGTTGAAATTTAAATGACTTGACTTTTTACAGCATCGTTAGGCACAGTCAGTGGAATGCTGTGTGCAAAATCTCAACTCTGTACATTTGATAGTTCCGGAGATACTAACTATACAGTATTTTGGCGGACAGACATGCGGACAGACGGCGGACATATTTGTCACTAAATCTGACCAGCGCATATGATACATCGGGTCTGGGCAAAGCAGAAACACTAATTCCTTTTACCCTAGAGGCAATAACAACGGCGTCTTAACTCGCCAAAACGTGTTTTTGTCCTGTGACGGACCGGTCAAATGACCTTGACCCCGTGACCTTGGTGACCTTGACCATTAGAAAGCATTTTGACATACTATCAAGTTCCGGGGTTAAAACCCTGAAAACTCCAAAAATAAGCGACTTTATTAGGCTCCTTGCCATTAGGCAGGAGACCTATTGTAATCGTTCGTGTTTTTTATTATTATTATTATTATTATTATTATTATTATTTATTCTTCCGCCGTATTTTGTAACTGAGCTACAGAGAGCAACTGCTGGACAGAATGCCTTGACAAAATCACCCAGATGCCCACCGAGGGGGCATATATATCGCGCTTTAAAATCTGTAGGCTGTAGGACCAATAGCAAAAGGGCAGATAATTCAAAATTAATTCAAAAATTTCAATTTCAAATGCAAATTTCTCCAAAACTAATGCCCAATGTGTGCAAAGTTCTGGAGCAGATGCGCAATCAAAATGCCTAATTTTCGCCTGGGTGGCTCAAGTCGCTAAAATGCACCGTTTGGCCGCTATTTTGATTGAAGTTTTTGGTGATGTTTTTCAGCAAAATGCTGACTACTTTCCTCCCAAAATGTGCTGCACTGAAACTTCAAGAGCTACGGCTTTCAAACTTTGCATACTTTGTGTCTATGCACCTTACTACACAGTAGCATCGTCAAATGTGGCTATGTGTATTTGATGGCCGCCATGTTTGACGCTACTTCTGGGCAAAAGTTGTCTTCAAAACTTTCACGGGCTTCTTTGCCATTTTGTGCCAAACTAAACTTAGCACATACAACACTTTAAACGCTTGTTCTGAAGTGGCCTTTGGTTGTTGAACATTTTCTGTTCTTGGTCCTATGTCAAAAGTCACGTGATGCGGCGGCCATATTGGATTGAAGATGTTTATCGGAAATGTGCAGATTTTGTAGGGTAGGCATTTTCGCAATCCATAACTCTGAATGTATGAACTGCAGAACGTTGTAAAATGAGCCGATGTACAATGTATACCCTCAAATATTATTGCCCATAAGCTGCAAGCGTTGCGATATCGTGATTAGTTACGGATATCTAGATGTTTGTTTCTGTTGTTTATTTTGTACTAAAATGTATTTTCAAAAATGGCAGCGTCATTACTATTTCAACTATGCAGCTAGAATCTGGCAGTACGAAGTACCTTGGTATGTTGAACATTTTTGTTCTTGGGTTCATGTCAAAATGTATTGCTTGGCGGCCATATATGGATTACGTCAGATTCTGATGATACTACCTTATAAACAGCATAACTGGTCAGGTTCTGCACAGAAGGCATTCAAACTTGGCAGTATGCATCAACATAGGATGCTTAACATTTCGTGTTCTTACATGTATTTCAAAAGTGTGATCGTTTGGCAGCCATATGGCATTGAAAATTGCACAAATGCATTATGTGTCCAAAACGGCATAAAACAGCATATAACTCCACCACTATTGCTCCAATCGCTTCCATATTTGGTATGTGACTTGGCCGCATGAGGATGCCGATCATTTTTGTCTGGTTGTCCCAGATCGATATCTCTAGCCGTTTGGCCGCCATCTTGGATTAAAAGTTTTTCATTTTCAGGTTGCCATAACAACAACAGTTGAAATTTAAATGACTTGACTTTACAGCATCGTTAGGCACAGTCAGTGGAATGCTGTGTGCAAAATCTCAACTCTGTACATTTGATAGTTCCGGAGATACTAACTATACAGTATTTTGGCGGACAGACATGTGGACAGACGGCGGACATATTTGTCACCAAATCTGACCAGCGCATATGATACATCGGGTCTGGGGCAAAGCAGAAACACTAATTCCTTTTACCCTAGAGGCAATAATAACGGCGTCTTAACTCGCCAAAAACGTGTTTTGTCCTGTGACGGACCGGTCAAATGACCTTGACCCCGTGACCTTGGTGACCTTTGACCATTAGAAAGCATTTTGACATACTATCAAGTTCCAAGTTAAAACCCCGAAAAACTCAAAAATAAGCGACTTTATTAGGGCTCCTTGCCATTAGGCAGGAGACCTATTGTAATCGTTCGTGTTTTATTATTATTATTATTATTATTATTATTATTATTATTTATTCTTCCGCCGTATTTTGTAACTGAGCTACAGAGAGCACCGCTGGACAGAATGCCTTGACAAAATCACCCAGATGCCCACCGAGGGGTACATATCGCGCTTTAAAATCTGTAGGCTGTAGGACCAATAGCAAAGGGCAGATAATTCAAAATTAATTCAAAAATTTCAATTTCAAATGCAAATTTCTCCCAAAACTAATGCTCCAATGTGTGCCAAAGTTCTGGAGCAGATGCGCAATCAAAATGCCTACAATTTCGCCTGGGCGGCTCAAGTCGCTAAAATGCACCGTTTGGCCGCTATTTTGGATTGAAGTTTTGGTGATGTTTTTCAGCAAAATGCTGACTACTTTCCTCCCAAAATGTGCTGCACTGAAACTTCAAGAGCTACGGCTTTCAAACTTTGCATACTTTGTGTCTATGCACCTTACTACACAGTAGCATCGTCAAATGTGGCTATGTGTATTTGATGGCCGCCATGTTTGACGCTACTTCTGGGCAAAAGTTGTCTTCAAAACTTTCACGGGCTTCTTTGCCATTTTGTGCCAAACTAAACTTAGCACATACAACACTTTAAACGCTTGTTCTGAAGTGGCCTTTGGTTGTTGAACATTTTCTGTTCTTGGTCCTATGTCAAAAGTCACGTGATGCGGCGGCCATATTGGATTGAAGATGTTTATCGAAATGTGCAGATTTTGTAGGGTAGGCATTTTTCGCAATCCATAACTCTGAATGTATGAACTGCAGAACGCTGTAAAATGAGCCGATGTACAATGTATACCTCAAATATTATTGCCCATAAGCTATGCGTTGCGATATCGTGATTAGTTACGGATATCTAGATGTTTGTTTCTGTTGTTTATTTTGTACTAAAATGTATTTTCAAAAATGGCAGCGTCATTACTATTTCAACTATGCAGCTAGAATCTGGCAGTACGAAGTACCTTGGTATGTTGAACATTTTTTGTTCTTGGGTTCATGTCAAAATGTGTATTGCTTGGCGGCCATATTGGATTACGTCAGATTCTGATGATACTACCTTATAAACAGCATAACTGGTCAGGTTCTGCACAGAAGGCATTCAAACTTGGCAGTATGCATCAACATAGGATGCTTAACATTTCGTGTTCTTACATGTATTTCAAAAGTGTGATCGTTTGGCAGCCATATGGCATTGAAAATTGCACAAATGCATTATGTGTCCAAAACGGCATAAAACAGCATATAACTCCACCACTATTGCTCCAATCGCTTCCATATTTGGTATGTGACTTGGTCATGAGATGCCGATCATTTTGTCTGGTTGTCCCAGATCGATATCTCTAGCCGTTTGGCCGCCATCTTGGATTAAAGTTTTTTCATTTTCAGGTTGCCATAACAACAACAGTTGAAATTTAAATGACTTGACTTTTACAGCATCGTTAGGCACAGTCAGTGGAATGCTGTGTGCAAAATCTCAACTCTGTACATTTGATAGTTCCGGAGATACTAACTATACAGTATTTTGGCGGACAGACATGCGGACAGACGGCGGACATATTTGTCACTAAATCTGACCAGCGCATATGATACATCGGGTCTGGGCAAAGCAGAAACACTAATTCCTTTTACCCTAGAGGCAATAACAACGGCGTCTTAGCTCGCCAAAAAACGTGTTTTTGTCCTGTGACGGACCGGTCAAATGACCTTGACCCCGTGACCTTGGTGACCTTGACCATTAGAAAGCATTTTTGACATACTATCAAGTTCCGGGGTTAAAACCCCGAAAAACTCAAAAATAAGCGACTTTATTAGGGCTCCTTGCCATTAGGCAGGAGACCTATTGTAATCGTTCGTGTTTTTATTATTATTATTATTATTATTATTATTATTATTTATTCTTCCGCCGTATTTTGTAACTGAGCTACAGAGAGCACCGCTGGACAGAATGCCTTGACAAAAATCACCCAGATGCCCACCGAGGGGGTACATATCGCGCTTTTAAAATCTGTAGGCTGTAGGACCAATAGCAAAGGGCAGATAATTCAAAATTAATTCAAAAATTTCAATTTCAAATGCAAATTTCTCCAAAACTAATGCTCCAATGTGTGCCAAAGTTCTGGAGCAGATGCGCAATCAAAATGCCTACAATTTCGCCTGGGCGGCTCAAGTCGCTAAAATGCAACTGTTTGGCCGCTATTTTGGATTGAAGTTTTGGTGATGTTTTCAGCAAAATGCTGACTACTTTCCTCCCAAAATGTGCTGCACTGAAACTTCAAGAGCTACGGCTTTCAAACTTTGCATACTTTGTGTCTATGCACCTTACTACACAGTAGCATCGTCAAATGTGGCTATGTGTATTTGATGGCCGCCATGTTTGACGCTACTTCTGGGCAAAAGTTGTCTTCAAAACTTTCACGGGCTTCTTTGCCATTTTGTGCCAAACTAAACTTAGCACATACAACACTTTAAACGCTTGTTCTGAAGTGGCCTTTGGTTGTTGAACATTTTCTGTTCTTGGTCCTATGTCAAAAGTCACGTGATGCGGCGGCCATATTGGATTGAAGATGTTTATCGGAAATGTGCAGATTTTGTAGGGTAGGCATTTTTCGCAATCCATAACTCTGAATGTATGAACTGCAGAACGCTGTAAATGAGCCGATGTACAATGTATACCTCAAATATTATTGCCCATAAGCTATGTTGCGATATCTTGATTAGTTACGGATATCTAGATGTTTGTTTCTGTTGTTTATTTTGTACTAAAATGTATTTTCAAAAAATGGCAGCGTCATTACTATTTCAACTATGCAGCTAGAATCTGGCAGTACGAAGTAACTTGGTATGTTGAACATTTTTTGTTCTTGGGTTCATGTTTACACTTAGGTCTTTAGGCAGTTTTAAAGATTGTCAGTCCTTGCCATTAGGGCAGGAGACCCATTGTAATCGTTCGTGTTTTTTATTATTATTATTATTATTATTATTATTATTATTTATTCTTCCGCCGTATTTTGTAACTGAGCTACAGAGAGCACCGCTGGACAGAATGCCTTGACAAAAATCACCCAGATGCCCACCGAGGGGTACATATCGCGCTTTAAAATCTGTAGGCTGTAGGACCAATAGCAAAGGGCAGATAATTCAAAATTAATTCAAAAATTTCAATTTCAAATGCAAATTTCTCCAAAACTAATGCTCCAATGTGTGCCAAAGTTCTGGAGCAGATGCGCAATCAAAATGCCTACAATTTCGCCTGGACGGCTCAAGTCGCTAAAATGCACCGTTTGGCCGCTATTTTGATTGAAGTTTTGGTGATGTTTTTCAGCAAAATGCTGACTACTTTCCTCCCAAAATGTGCTGCACTGAAACTTCAAGAGCTACGGCTTTCAAACTTTGCATACTTTGTGTCTATGCACCTTACTACACAGTAGCATCGTCAAATGTGGCTATGTGTATTTGATGGCCGCCATGTTTGACGCTACTTCTGGGCAAAAGTTGTCTTCAAAAACTTTCACGGGCTTCTTTGCCATTTTGTGCCAAACTAAACTTAGCACATACAACACTTTAAACGCTTGTTCTGAAGTGGCCTTTGGTTGTTGAACATTTTCTGTTCTTGGTCCTATGTCAAAGTCACGTGAAGCGCTACGGCGTTCAACATTATCCGTGTGAATACAACGTATGGGAGCTAAAAGGAAAAATACTATTTGAGACGAACCCCAAACGAAAGAAAAAGAGTGCCAAACAAACTGACCCACACCTCCAGGCACACCACGCCAAACATTACGCAAAGAGGCTTCCAACAACGTGCCAGTGATCATAAATAATACTTACAGTAAATACCCCAAAGTTTGGACAGATTTAACAAAATAGGGACTTCTTTTATCACCGACGGCCCAGGGATACATTGCCGAATGTGTCATAAGTTTCATCGACATTTACGGCACGGCAGATTACCCGTGCAAAACATGCGACAGTCTGAAGGAAGGCGCAAGGACGATATCTCCTATAAAGAGACTACCACTGCAAAGCGTGGTCCACGTGCAGATATGGGAGACGATGTAAATTTCAATTGACAATGACGAGCGCTAGCGCTACACAAAAATTAAAATACACTGCAGTAGAGGTGCTATTCCTTCATTGTAATTGAATCTTTGTAAGGGGTATGTCTTTAGGCAGCTTTTAAAGATTGTCAATGATTGAGCGTTCCGGGTCAGGGTAAAAGTTGTAGCTGTGGTCTATGGGGAAACTCTGGTCTAGCTGAAGTAAGCGCTAGTAAAATCGTTCAACGAAGACCAGGCGCCGACTTTGCAATGCCCGAAGAGTAATACGCTTTTGCTAACAATTCGGTGCTGTTTGCATGGATTTTAAAACTTCATAGGTGACCTTTATCGAGCTGTTAGGTGTATTTCCAGTATATATACCTGCTCTCGATTCACTATTCATTTGCAACAGCCCGAGTGTAACAGTGTAATGGATACTAATACAAACTACTGAAGTACCTTCATTGCTGTGAAATTACAAGTTCACTTGCATCAGCGTGAGAGTGAGTGAGTGAGTTTAGTTTTACGCCGGAGTCAGCAATATTCAAGCTATATGGCAGTACTTTACATCACCGAAGGCCCAGGGATACATTGCCGAATGTTTCAAAGAGTTTCTCACACATTTACGACACACGGCACATTACCCGTGCAAAACATGCGACAGTCTGAAGAAAAGCGCGAGGACGATTATAGCCGCTCCTTGAAACGCGCTGTTTGTTATCGATTCCACACAAACGCAGACAAGTTGTGCACGTTTATTCACCGTGTCAGCATGGATAGCACTTGAAAAGTAATAGGTAAGTATGCAGTCATAACATCTACATCTATATCTACATATCAACATGTGCATGGGATACCTTGGCGACTGTTTGTCGGCTTAATTTCCCTCATGATATGTCCAATAAAGAGACTACCACTGCAAAGCGTGGTTCACGTGCAGGTATGGGAGGCGAGAGAAGTGTGTATGGTTGCGAAAGCTATGTAAGTGTGCAAATGCCGCGTTTCTTATCGATCTGCCCTTTCCAAGTTTAGATCCGGTTCTGCACCTCTAAAGTTGGAAACAGGCAGATATTCAAATATGCATGTAAATGAAAGAGTGTGTTTTCAATGTAGTGATAAGATTTAAGTCGAACGTCATGTACTGTTGGCATGTGCGCTGTACGATGATCTACGTGAAAGTTTATATTGCCATATGTGTTTCAGCTATCCCAACTTCTTAGATTTATGTGATAATGAAGAAATGATTTTACTATTTAAAGAACATGTTTATTTTACAGCCAAAACCTGCGTTCTTCAAAGAAGAAAACTTATTTTATGCGGCTAAATCCATAGTGTACCTTTTATCATATATGCCACTTCTGTACTTTTACATGAGGTGAGACTTAAGGAAAATATTTGTCTGTCTTCTCAGGACGTGGACAGACGGGTTTCCTTTGATGTCGTCTGTTTTAAGTAAGGGATTAACTGGTCGGGAAGTGTTAAAATCCTAACTGTTACCGGAATTGTGAAGGTTTCGTGAGTCTGTTCACTCTGGTAGTTCACTCTGGTAAGCGTGGTTAGCATGTGACTATGATAGGTGAGTGAGTTCACCAGAAATCGCTTGTAGTGTTGACTGATTTCATAAAATGTGTTCACTCCGATAAGTGTACACGCTAGGTGAGTAATAATCACTGTCAGGAAATTGTTGCTACAGTTAGATTACAAATTACTTCTGACATTTCGAGGCGGAAGATATTTCTGCGTGAATTGACACCCATACAGAATCCTGAAGAGAAGAAGAAATGACTGGTGTTCGTGGCATCAAGTGTTGTAAATCAACTGTATCTACAGGTAACGACATCCTCTCACAACCACCCCGCTGATCCAAATGAAACTGAGATTTGTCGATGTTTAATAACCGTGGGAACATTAGCGTCATTGCCGACACAGTGTATTATAATTTTATTAAAACTGTAAATAAACCCTTGTTTCGTTTCCTTATAATTACGCAGTCTAGCATTGCCTGAAGTCTTGCAATCACAAACTCTGTCTATTGTCTGGCGTTAATTAGCTTAGTAACCCAAAGTGGACACATTTTTCTAGACTTTGCTTTTACACGACTTAGGATGTCCACGTCCCGAGAATACCCCTACTGGAGTACGTTAGTTGCTGTAAAACCACATGTTCACTTGTGTCAGCGTGAGAGGAACAGTGTTATGGATATTGATAAACGCTACCGAAATACAGAGCACGAGTGCTTCGTGTCGACATGTCTTTTTGGTTGCTGTTGATATTTAGATGGAAATGGTGTCTACCAACAGTGCAGAAAAAATCCGCACTAAACTCGCCAGGTACCTCTATCAGTAGGCAATGCACCATAATAAAGAGCACGAAAATGTCATTCTTTCCGTAAAATGGCACATGAGTTGTGTTTACTGACCGTTAAATGTGAATCACGACTTGTCAGCTACATGTGACGTACATTTAAATTCACATAATGTCAGTCACAGTGAACCTTTCAAATTATTTAGTTCAGGCCACAAAATTTTCTGTTTCTCTGACTGTTTGAACAAAGGGTTCTTCTGTTTTGATATTCATTGTACCTAAGTGATATTATTTAATCTACGAAAATAGGATTTTTGATGAGTATATCGAAATTTAATGACCTCCCCAGTACTTCCAGTCGAAGAGCATTCGACTAGCAGTGATATGATTCATATTAACTAATACCATTACTACTTTCATGAGATATGTGAGAGATGCACAAGGCTCCAAAGAAGTAAAGCCAAGGAGCCCTACATCGCTGCTCGCAGCTATATTGTTCACTATCCGTGTCCTGAATAAAGTACCTATACCCGTGAAGATCCGGGTTAGAATTGGTCTTCAGCAACCCATGCTTGTCGTAAGAGGCGGCTAACGGGATCGGGTGGTCAGGCTCGCTGACTTGATCGACACATGTCATTGTATACCAACAGCGCAATTCGATGTTCATGCTGTTGATCACTGGATTGTCTGATCCAGACTCTGTTATTTAAGAAATACTTCGCTCTACCACCATGTATAGTGTAGTAAAACACACTTTTGCCCTGAACTATTATAGTTAAAGTACTAGGACGCTTTAACGTTATAATAGTTCAGGGCGAAAGTGTGTTTTATTACACTATACATGGTGGTAGGGCGAACTGTATTTCTTTTCTAAGATGCCAAATTTAATACTTTCTAAAGATAATTACGATTAATTTAAGGCAGAAAACAAACGACGGTGTCGGTGACCTAAATTAAGAATCCTCGCACAGGGCTAACTGGCGCGCTGTTCTATTGATGTGTCTGCCCCCTACGTTAAGACGAACGTTACCAGGAAAAACAAATGATAACAGTTTGATGACGGTTTACGTTCGGATTAAATATCTTCTCTGAATTATTTTAATTACATCTGTCATTAACGTAAACCATATGGGGCAATATGAACATTGCATTTCTACTACGAGCATAAGTTTAGATCAGTACATCCAGAGGAAGTTGAGTAGTCAAGCGACATTCCACAATTGCATTGTTGGAATGTAAACATAACGAACGTTACCGTGTCGCTGAAAACTTGTGAGTCGAAATGACACATTTTAACCGTCGTAAAACATAAACGTAATGTTTCTACCAGTGATGTTAGCTGCGTGAAGCAACAGCAAACCAAGAAACCGGATGCAACGGTGTAGTTTACTGTAGGAGGCCGTACGAGGCGATGACAACTGACATGCATCGTAACGTCGCTTACATTGTGACGTAATGTAAAATGGTTCGATTACGAGGGGGGCACACTAGAATGGCGCAGTGACGGGAAAACGTCATTCAATTGTTACGTCATCAAAAAACTATACCTTTATTGTCTGATAATGTTTGTTTTTTTCGATTGTTCTAACCGCTAGGCATCTTAGAATTATACATCGCCGTCATATAGATGGAATATAGAGTTCGACGTTATGCAAGAAACAAGTGAACAAATCATCATCATCATCATCATCGGTAACAGCTGCACTTGCGTCCTATTACACAGCTGTATTAACGACTGTGTGTCGAACGTGCGTGGCTTTGCAAGGTGAAGTAGCCATAATAATCTTACAATAATGGACAATAGTGTAGCATAGCATTTATGCCAATATATTAATTGGTTATGAACAAATTATGAGTGTTAGGGAGTTGTACGCCGCACCCAGCAATACTTCAGCTATATGGCGGCGGTCTGTAAATAATCGAGCCTGGACCAGACAATCCAGTGATCAACAACATGAGCATCGATCTACGCAATTGGGAACCGATGACATTTGTCAACCAAGTCATCGATCCCGTTAGTCGCCTCTTACGACAAGCATAGTCGCCTTTTGTAGCAAGCATGGGTTGCTGAAGACCTATTCTACCCCGGATCTTCACGGGTCACAAATTATGAAGAAAACACATTTGTATGACATAATTTTCGTAAGAAATGAAAAAATGTATCACTTGGTTGTCTGGTATAGACTCGATTATTTACAGACTGCCGCCATATAGCTGGAATATTGCTGACTGACCAACCAACCAACCAGATAATTTTCAAGATATCATTTATGGACAAACTGTATGGAGAACACGTCCTGTATTGTACATTTTATTTATCCTTGTGTTATGGGTTTTCGGACGCATAAGAACATCCGTTGTATGTTTCATTTTAGCATTCATAACGATCTGAAAACATGTCAGTAACATATCAAAGGGATCCGACGATAATAAGCATGCACAGAGTTCTAAATCAAAAGCACTCAATGATCTCCCAGAGACGATTCCCGCTTTGCAAAGAGAATCATGATCATCGTTCACAGACATCGTCTTTTTGGCCTGTACCGGCGGCTAGTACGTTGCGATCATGATGCGAGACGGGGCACAGTACATTCGTGACCCACTCGTGTTATTCCGGGACAAGCCGAATACCGAATAACTTCTTGTAGGTTACGGAAAGGGGCGAGTGGTGACGAATGGGCACAGTAGGATCTCCCGACTAAGTGTATGACGTCACCCTGTGTTTGACGTCACTATGACGTCATACTGCCGTTATGGATAAAATGTCATGTACGACATAAGAAAGGTAGGTTTGGATACTTGCATAATGTTCAATACCACTTATTATTATTGCAAAAATAGGTGAGAATGCATTACACCGGACACGTAAGCCATTTCCATGCCGCTTCGGTCAATGTATTTCATTTATTAAGATTGTTTTGAGGGGTGTAGGGTCATGGTTTATGGTTAGGTTTAGGTTTAGGTTTAGGTTTAGGGACCTAATCCAATATGGTAGGTGTCCGGTGTAATCGGTAAGATTACAGAATACCGGATACCTTCCGCCATCTTTGAAAGCACGCGAGTTTACTTTTGGTTAGGGTTAGGGTAAGGTTTAGGGTTAGGGTTAGGGTAAGGGTTAGGGTAAGGTTTAGGGTTAGGGTAAGGGTAAGGGTTAAGGGTTAGGGTAAGGTTTAGGGTTAGGGTGACGTCACACTAAACAATATGGCTGGTAGGTATCCGGTATTCTGTATGAGCACGAAAAAATATATATAGTTTTAGTATTGCATGATCACACAAACTTTTCTTACGGAGGCGGGACCTGGAATAGCTGCAACATTTCTGATGCGGCTTAAAACAACTTTCACTCATTCACTACGGAGGCAGGCTTGCTTTTGTAAGGGCCTTCTCTACATATACGGAGCAAGGTAATCAAAACAAAAAGCCAGATTATTTACCTCTGAAATTTGTAACGACGTGTTGTTTTTTCAGAGGTCGTTTACCACAAAAGAGCTCTGGCCTGAACCCATCATCATCATCATCATCATTGTTAATGAGGGACTATATTAGACCAAGGCTTACTTTGGTATAGCTGTAGTTTCCAGAGGAGAAGAAATCCCTGATGCCGGAAATTGAAGGAAACCGTGACATCAACCAGCTTAATGACTATGCTGTGGTCAGTCATAGATATTTGTGCTCTCGATAACATTCTCTATCAACATGGGGGCACAGTTGATCAAACTCAGAGTTGCGTCCCTTGGCTACACCAGAATACTGTGATCGTGGGTTGGTCTTCGCCCATAATATATTTCTAGGTTTGTCAATACCATGACCCTGCCCGTGGGGTTTACGTCATATAACTGGAGTACTCAAATCTTTGAAGGGCATTTAGAAGTGGAATGCATAAGAAAAGCAAGATTTATGGATGTCAGCTTCTTTATTCTGAATATCACGACCTTTCGGAGTGTACGCTTGCTACTTTATCATCTTCACATGTTAACACGACGTTTCATCAGGTGATGAAGGAGCAAGCATACACTCCGAAACGTCGTGTTATTCACAATAAAGGAGTTGACATCCATAAATCTCGCTTTTCTCACTGGAATACTGTTGAAAGCAGCGTTAACTCAACTCATTCACTCACTCTTATGAACATGGTTTGGTATATTGATACAAAATATGGCTCTCCATAGATTTCAATCTATGTGCAACCTCTCTACTAAAATACCATAACACACATTGCCGAATATATAGGTAAGATATTGTTCTATGAGAAATCGCGGATATGTCAGAAATCACCTGGGCCTAGATTTTCGAAGCTCTCTTAGCGCTAAGATATTCGTAAGTGTCATACATTAACATTAACTTATATATTACGACTAACTAGGCCCTAGCCCCGATTTCTCGAAACAAACTTAAGTTTTTACTCAATTTCAAACTGAGTTTGACAATTTGAAACAGCTAAATTTAACTGCATTTTTAAAATAGAAAAGCCCATACCAAACAACTTAAGTAATCTATCCACCAAACTCAAATTGTCTACTATGTTTCAGTTTAACAAAACTCAGACTTAAGTTTGTTTCGAGAAATTGGGGCCTGGGGTGGTCATGTTAAAAAACCGACAGCGTCCATAGGCCGAAAAATAATGGCATTTTCGTAAAGCCAAAGCTATCAAAGATTCCGCCTGAAACAGGGTCCGCACTGTATCTGCTTATTTACCGGGTGCAATTGGGGTATTTGTTGTGTTTTTTTCGGAGGGGCGAGAAGATTTGGGGTATTTGGGGTTCTTGTTTTAATGTTTTGTATGGGTTTTATTTCCTTTCTATTTTTTTTTCTTTTTTGCCAGTTTGGTTTGAATGTTTTTGATATACGCGTCTTAGACCTACGACGTCTCGGGTTCTTCTCCCACCTTAAGGTCAACGAGCCGTTATCATGTTGCACCCTGTAACTCACTCACTCACTCACTCGTGTTTCTGTATCCCAGGTGACATTTGAAGATGTTCTCGGCGAGCCGGACAGCGTGAAGTCGTTAAACTGTTCGTGGAAGTGCGCCCGCCATGCATTCACAGAGAGCATGCATTGTTGGTACACGGTGCTCAGTACACTGTTAGGACTTCCGGCTGCCATATTCTGGGGGATGAGCTTCGCCTGTCTGTCATTTCAAGCCATTTGGTGTGGGTCTCCGTGTTTTAAAAGCTTCCTTATCATATGGGACGGATGTCGTAAAATGTATTCTGCGATTGTAAGAGGACTTCTCGACCCTGTCTTTGAATCGTTCAGTATATTGTTCGGCAATATTACCATCCGAAATGTGTGATGCTGATATTCTATCTTGGTCCCGATCCACAAAGCATTCGTGCAGTTACGACATTCGTAAGTTTATGTTAGACTACAGTGTTACGACAGTCCTGGCGCTACGAACACTAAAATATGTCTCAAGCCGCAGGCCTCGCGTAGCCTGTGTACTGTACGGCGCAATCGCTGGATGCAGGGCAACGTTAAAAACAAATGGTCGTATGTACATTGTATACACTTTATTAAGCAGAATAAACCGACATATAAAGAGATAAAAACGTTTGTTATGTAATAGTGATGTGCCTACAGACTTTTCGTTTGTTCTAACTTACTGTGTGGTAGAAGCTCCCTTAAAATGTCTCTACGTTGTGTGTATCTGCAACACGAGAATGATTAGAGTGATCTCCCTTTGACTGGGACATCGCTTGGTGATCTGTTTGTGGGGAAAGAGGATTGCTAAATTTACAAATTGCTGCTAATATATTTGGTGATTTTCTAAGTTTCATACCAAGCACAAGTCTAATCACTGAATTTGAAATGTAATTTACAGTGGTGGATCCAGAGGGAGGGGGAGGGGGGTGTCCCCCCAAGACTCCCCAACACACCCTACACCCCCGAAAATGACTAAAGACCACATTGAAGTTAATGTTTTGCAATGGTGGGGTTCAAGGTGGGGTTCGAACCCTATACCCCCACCACCCACCCCCTGTTTTGGTGAAAATTTCTGGATCCGCCTATGATTCAATCAATCTTCATATAGCTAAACCCCACTACTCCGTAGGTTTGTTTCTTTGCACAATATTCCACCTATGTGGTCTGTATAAATAATCGAGTCTGGACCAGTCAGTCATGTGATCAACAGCATAAGCATCGACCTACGTATTTGGGATACGATGACATGCGTCAACCAAGTCAGTGAACCTGACCCTCCCATCCAGTTAGTCGCCTCTTACGACAAGCATGGGTTACTGAAGGCCAATTCTAACCCGGATCTTCACGGGTGTTACCCCGTGGGGAATCGGGGTCTCAACCAAGCTATACTCCTGTAGGCGTCAATGTAACGGATTGGATGGTCAGGTTTGGTGACGTGATAGCGTAACTTAAACCGGACAAGAGTGTGTGCTCGTAATATCAATCACTCGACTGTCTGTGGTCAAACTTATGTACAGACCGCGGTCATACAGAGGGAACGTTTGCTGCGTGACAAAACCAAAATATCCCGGATGGAATGTTATCATTACTATTGTTATGCTTGTTGGTATATTATGTCTTATCTTACACTCCAAAACATATGCAATAAAGGAATGATATATCTTGCGTTTAAAACATGACGGCAAGAATATCCTGTGTCCAGGTATCAGAACGATGTGTGTAGTTCTCGGGTAGTACTGGCTTTACAAATCAAAGAGGACTCCGTGACAAGTACAGTAATATGCAAAAGTAAGTGGCTATTACTAAATGATAAGAGTCGCTTTGTCAATATTTTTTTATTACATCTGTAACCAGGGATAAAAAAATGTTTCTCACACTTCATTGTGCTTTCTTAATCCCCAACAGTGTTTCGTGTAATTTGTATTTTCTGTTTTCAACACTGAACTATAATCTTGCTTAACTGTTTGAAGCGCCCCAACAATGACTTTACGGGCCAACAGCAAGGACCATTTCACCACGATGGTGAAAGATATAACTTTGAACTCAGTCAATATACGGGATGAGTGACAATGTTTTAATTTTACTTCCAGCTACAAGATATATTAGTAAGCGACTGAATTAAATATGTTTTTCAATCAATGAAACATTAATGTTGAACAATGATGATGTCGATCATCAGAGCCAATGTCCCTATGTTCGCGTGTCTGTGTGGAGACTCCTGTGAGTCTGGATCTTCGATTGCTTGTGTATGTATAAGACGAATGAGTATTGAGTGAATATGGTTCTACGCCGCTTTTAGCAATATTCCAGCAATATCACGGCAGGGGAAACCAGAAATGGGCTTCACACATTGTACCCATGTTGGGAATCGAATCCAGGCCTTCGGCGTGACGAGCCAACGCTTTAACCACTAGGCTACCCCCCCGGCCCGTCATATTTTCTGTGAGATAGGCGAGAATAACAGCTATATATGATCCTGTAGTTTCACATTCATCAGTTCAGAACTCAGACACGCAGCTGTGCGATAAGTTTATTTTCATTATCAGTATAGTTTGCATATATCGTCACGGGTCACTACCACTGCCCGACCTGTGCGCTTTCACATGCAAATTGTCGTAGAGGAAGTTCCTTGATTTTACTACTTTTATCGCATCGCCCTCTGTGGGGCAGGGAATATTATCTTCTGACCCGTTGTCAAGTTGTCCACCCCTCTGACCACATGCCTGTTACAAGGCAATCAGCTGACGAGACTCGCGTTATACAAACGCATGCCCTTCGTTCCATGACACTTTCTCTCACAGAACCCGTCAACATGTATTGGCCACGATTGGACAGTGCACTGATCGATAAAGTGTCACCTTTAAAGGGGAATGTGGATTCCCCTTATAACGCTATTTGGGGTACAAATTATGATAATGAAATTAATTTCACTTATTTCTCATTTGTCTATTACGTAATGATTGGCTTAATGGCCGAGTGAATGAATCTTGTTAGGAATATTCGTAATGAATCTTGTTAGGACCCGTATGTAAAGCGGTGGCCCGTATGTAAAGCCAGTGAAGGATAACATGAGCCCAATAACCAATATTACCAGGGAATGTTGACACACCTGGCCACCCGATATCAAAGCTTGACCCACTGAGACCGGCGTACCTACTGCAGGTGTGGTTGGTACAACTTGCCACCTGATGATTTAGTTTGTTTGTTGCCGCAGTCAGCAATATTCCATCTGTATGGTGGCGGTCTGTAAATAATCGGTTCTGGACCAGACAGTCTAGTGATCAACAGCATGAGCATCACACTACACAATTGGGATACGATGGAACGTGTCAATCAAGTCAGTGAGCCTGACCATCCGATCCCGTTAGTCGCCCCTTGTGACAAGCATGCCATGGGTTACTGAAAATCAATTCTAACCCGGACCTTCACGGGTTAACGGATGATTTAACACCCAGCGCTTCAACATGAGCAAATGTTACACCTTCATTTCTCCAGGTAGCTTGTACTGGTAAAACGGATATAATATGTCTTTTGTGAGTAAATAGAGTGCCTATACCTATTGACTCCATACTCATCATTAATGTGTTCAGCATAATTAATAATGACCTCATAAACCATCATTAACACCGTCGTCATCATTTTACTTCAACATCATCATTGATGATGTCATCGCCATTGATAGTGTCTCAAAATTAGTATTATCATCAGTACTAATACCGTCATCGTCATTAGTACTGTGTCATCATTTGTACCGTCATCGTCAATAGTACTGTGTCATCATCAGTATTAATGCCGTTATAGTATCACACTTTCGACATCATCACTGTTATATTTTAGTACAAACCCAGAATGAATTAATTCTTATAAGAATTTTAACACATAACCTTCATTCTGTTTAACATCATGTTGGGGTTCTTTTAAAGAAAAAGGACATCTATTTTTTTAAAACATTGCTATGTTTGAGTCATCATCTAACGAAAAGGTGTTTTTTTTTAATGAGCATCACAAAGAAAATGCTTTCTTCACTGACATCAAACTTCGACGCCAATACCTAAAAACCCAATCTGGGTTTTGGGGGAGGTGGTGGTTGTGGGGTGAGGCTGTCTCCAGGCACACACAGATTAACACAAGTGTGTCATCGTCTCACTTAATTGAAAAGACGCCAAATTTGACTCTTCCGCAACCTTGGAGTGTAATTTGCTGCCAAACAATTTAAATTTGGTTAATTCCCTTGGCAAGAATTCCAGTTATTAAATATGAAGACCCAACGTTCCACGGGAAATCAAACAGGACGGAGACGCTGGCATACCGTGTGCTGACGACTTCGCCGACGCGCCTCTTGGTCTTGACATTGTGAGGGTTATGTGTATGAATATCTGTTGACCGACGGTCAGTAGGGAGGGCCGAAGGTCAGATATGTTGACAACGTTGTCTTGAACATCGTCCCGACACGCTTCCTCCTCTTAGGTCAATACTTGCTCGTCTTGAGTGACAGGTTTGTAGCATTCTCCGGTGATTGACGCCAGCTAGCCGACAACTGGCTTGCAATTGTCAGATTCCTTTTATATTTAAATGTTAAATATCGTTAACTTTTGAATACATTATTCAAGTACATGATAAGCGTAAACTGTTCCAGAACTAGCTATCGTTATTGTTCTCATATTGTGTATTGTCATCTTTATAATTGTTTTTTATAATTTTTTGGGTGGTATTTATACAATTTTGGAGTACGATCGTCGTGTCACGGATGTCAAGTTTCGTATGACCGTTGACAGGTGAAGGTCTCATTTAAGAAACCGTTTAACTGATAATCTATAACACAGATGATATGTGAAAGTATACAGATATACTAAATACATGCGGTCTGTGTCTGTCCCGAGGCCTAGTGGTTAAAGCGTTCGCTCTTCACGCCGAAAACCCGGGTTCGATTCCCCACATGGGTACAAGGTGTGAAGCCTAGGTCTGGTGTCCCCCCGCCGTGATATTGCTGGAAAAGTGCTAAAATTCAACTACTGTCCCCAAAAGCAATATCCTTGGCAAATTTGAGAAGCATAGCTACGCATGTATTTGTACAGGATAATTTAATCTGGGAAGGCACTCATACATATTCTTTGAGGTGAACAAGACGCCTTGTCGCCCAAGGCACTGCAATTCGCTGTGCAGAGTTATGTCCCTTTGTCTCTCCGGAAACCTATGTTCTTGAGTTCGAATCCTGGTTCGCCTTATTATGCCTCTAGGCCAGTCAGGACCATACCCGCTCTCATGGGTTCTCCTGAGTACATTATTAATTCATAACATGTTTCGTTGTCAAAGACGTGTAGAATTAATAGCCATAGATGTGATGTCGAAGTGTTCCATATATAAGACACAGTAGGCGTAATTGTTTAGCTGTTTTGAGCTATCCACCGTCGGAAGCACAAAGAACAGCGTGGCCGTAGCTGCAGTAACATCAGTAGCATCTTCAGTAGTGGTAGTAGTAGTTGTAGTAGTAGTAGTTGTAATTGTAGTAGTAGTAGTAGTTGTTGTTGTAGTAGTCGTTGTCGTTGTCGTCGTCGTCGTAGTAGTAGTAGTAGTAGTTGTTGTAGTGGTTGTAGTTGCAGTTGTAGTAGTAGTAGTAGTTGTTGTTGTAGTGGTTGCAGTTGTAGTAGTAGTTGTAGTGGTAGTAGTAGTTGTAGTTGTCAGTAGTGGTAGTAGTAGTAGTTGTAGTTGTAGTTGTAGTAGTTGTAGTTGTAGTAGTCGTTGTCGTCGTCGTCGTAGTAGTAGTAGGAGGAGGAAGAGGAAGAATAATGATCCTTGCGCGTAGAAGCAACAATGTGCCTACGCCTCCACTGTACCCACCCTGAACTGTTGTACTGCAACGGCAGTAGAGTGACAAACCACCCCCACCCTCCCCCAGCTGCACTGTACCAAGGTTCACTGACCTCCGCCAAGCACCTGCCGTGTCCACGAGGCACCTCTTGTCGGGACTCAAAAGTCTTCAACATACACAAAAGAACGCAACATTTCCCAAATTCCACAGCTGCTATATTGGACAGTAACCGGTAAACGTTCTCCTTTGTTGACAATACAAGGATAATTGAGACAGATGCCTCTGTAGTGTTATTGCACGAGCACGCTGGGTTGTACAGTCGGGTACAAAACCACGCCATAAGGTTACATGCTTTATTAGAATCCTATGCCGAAGCCAAATGTGCCGATGGTGGAGCATGCTGGGCCGTGTCTCCCGACCAGCAGTATCAGAGACATATAAATCCTTGTATTTCAATGATGTCCCTTTTATAGCAGAACCCGCAATAGACTAACGCTTAGGCTCTGAGGATATATAATTTTGATAGTAACAAACAAAACCATTTAAATTGAAAACGGAGACTAGAGATTTAGAACCTGAGCAAATCTAGACTTGCTTCATGCAGGCCTTTAGCATTGCAGGGAGGGCTTGGCAGTAGGGGAAATAATGTGGTTCAGGGACCTCGAGACAGACAACGCCCGCAACTGAAGCATTCAGTTAACCATGGCCTTGGTATATGAGCAGATTTTTTACCCCCCCCCCTTGACTACTAAACACCCTGCTTAAATAGTCTTATTGTTCCTAAAATACTCTCCTTGTTTTCTTTTGATGTTTAACGCCGCACATAGCACGGTAATGCAGTAAAGTACGGTTGTAACGAACATAAAGGGACCACTCATTTTAGATCGTTATAACCATAGTTCGTTATAAACACAAAAATATGCTGGTCGGGACAAAAAAATAACAGTTCGATATAACCGAGTTCGTTATAACAGTAGTTTCTTGAATATAAAAATCCTGATGAAACTCTTGTGTGTTTCCCTCTTGCACTACGTAATGGAATACACAATATATACAACTCAAAAAGTAAAGAGCCACACAATCCTTTCATATGACTATATATAGTCACATGGCAGACTAACTGTACCGAGTGAGATAAAACGAACCTGAATCCTTGACTATTATAAGCAGTAGCCCCACCAAACATTCATGCTTTGTGAATCACATCCGTTAGCTGTTAATGTACACAGATGTCTTAAAACGACTCGTGCATCATATTTTTTAATTTTTTAAACTAAAATAGAATAATTGTTCCATTGTAGCAAAATGGTCGTTTTTTAGTTTTATACTCAGTGAGTAAGCCGTTAACATGCATCAGAAGTTATTTCAGGAACCTCACCAAGACCCAAGTCTAGCTGGAATTCATTCAACGTTAAAATGCATGGAGTTTCATGGAAGATGTACACATGTACTGCTCGACAGAAGTAAAGAATACCCGTTTTGAAAAATACCTAGTACTGTAATTGGTCTGACAGAATAACTTAAGTCAAATGAGAAAATCGGGCGTGCTTTAACCTTTTTTAGTAGTACAATATTAGGCCTAATCTTGTTCTCGATGTTACAAAAACTTTCATACTCGCGTAACACATTGTGGTCTTTCTAAGTTATGATGGGGCGGTGGGGTAGCCTAGTGGTTAAAGCGTTCGCTCGTCACGCCAGGGTTCGATTCCCCACCTGACTACAATTTGTGGAATACGTCCCCGCCCTCCCCTCGCAGGTGGAATATTGCTAAAAGTAGCGCAAAACCATTCTCACTCACTCACTTTATGATTCTGCTATCATTTTTATTTACTTCAACGATGAACAAACATAGCAATTTTAATGCATTGGTAAAATCCAATCCATATAGGTCCATATAGTATAAGTAAGTGCATATCGGCTAACGCGGTATATCGACGGATCTTCAAAGGAATATAGAACACACACAGGTACAACAGGTCATGTGTCTGTAAGTAAGTAAATATTACAGGTATTTCCCCAGGTGAGTCAGAGCGCCAGGTAGCGGTTACCTGTTTTGCCGGCGACCGTCCAGGTATATACACTACAGCGCTGTGACCCATCAGTCTACACCGGAGTGTTTATGACCTATATGTAACAATAACACCCTGTTTTGAACATTACTTACGCGTTACCTACATATGTAAACGGATATTAATGTTAATTTATGATAAAGAAACACTTGTCGTGACAGGTTTACATTTAGAGGTGAAGTAGGTTTGCTTTCACTGTACAACATGCTGAATGATTGATAGTCAACGGTCTTTCTGTTGATATCTCAACCGAGGCTAACTTGTGTGTACGGGAAAGGGTGATTGCTTTGTACATGTTACGGAAAGAAGCGAATTGGGTATAGTGTTATGATTTGTTTGTTTGTTTGTTGTTTAACGGTGCAATCAGCAATATTCAAGCTATATGGCGGCGGTCTGTAAATAATCGACTCTTGGTCCCGATCCACAAAGCGTTCGTAAAGTTACGACTTGTAACGAGTTTATCGTAGGTTTACAAATGCCGTAGCGCTACGAACGCTTTGAGGATCGAGAACCTTGGCCATACAATCCAGTGTGAAGTTGAAGGGACCTACAAAATACTAGTCGCGTCTGGATCAGACCGTCCAGTGGTCAACAGTATGAACATCGATCTACGCAGTTGAGGGATGATTTATGGTGATACAAATTGGACAGTAGAGACAATATGCACCTTTGTCTATATCAAGTCACCACATTCACATATGTTTCTTCCAAGAAGTTAATGATTACCTAATTCATTAATGCTTATTTTATTAAAATGCCACTGGTGAACTATAATAATATAAAAGAATCGTGTGTCCTTTGAGCAGTATATACAATGCCATGAATTTTCGTTCCCATTCTATAGTATGGTGGCTCATTCGGGCCATCGCTTTATCGCCCTGAAAAATATAGGCGACATCGCGACCATACTATAGCTATATTGCCTTTAAAACATGTTTACGGCGCCAAACTTACTTTGTATGACAGTGCGATCTTAGATCTTTTATTTGTTTTATTCGAAATAATGCTATATACAGCCAAACACCGCTGTGTCGAAGTTGAAGGGACCTGAGAAAATACTTCGACTTATCCGCGGTTCAACACAATCGAGACCCGTGAAGGTCCGGGTTAGAATATTGATCTTCAGTAACCCATGCTTGTCGTAAGAGGCGACTCACGGGATCGGGTGGTCAGGCTCGCTGACTTGGTTGATACTGGATTGTCTGGTCCAGACTCGATTATTTACAGACCGCCGCCATATAGCTGGAAAATTGCTGAGTGCGGCGTAAAACTAAACTCACTCACTCAACACAATCGAAAAAGGATGACTACAATAGGAAAACTCAGGGCCTTTATCTTCGCGACAACCATAAGCAAGACACATCAATGTTTGACTCAACGATGTTTGAGTTGTGTTCGCCAATGTTAAAGGTAAACTGAACACTGAGCGAATGCGAAATGGCGAGGGGTGGTGAGATAGCTTAATGATTAAAGCGCTCGTTACGCCGACGACCCAGGTTCGATTCCCCAGGTACAATGTGTGAAACCCATTTCTGGTTTCCACCGCCGTGATATTGCTGGGAGATTGCTAAAAGCGGGGTAAAACTAAACTCACATGCCACCGTGTATCGAATGGCCCTATTGTACAGTGAGTGAGTGAGTGAGTTTAGTTTTACGCCACTTTCAGCAATATTCCAGCAATATCACGGCGGGGGACATCAGAAATGGGAATCACACATTGTACCCATGTGGGGAATCGAACCCGGATCTTCGGCGTGACGGGCGAACGCCTTAACCACCAGGCTACCCCACCGCCCCCCTATTGTACAGACACACTGGGGTTTCCTATTGGTGATCGAGTCTGGGCCTCACAAACCAGTGGTTGACAGCATGGCAAACAGTCCTAGTAGTAGCATGACACACAATCAGTCACGTCAAGTCCTTGCACTCCAAACGTTGCCATCGATAAGCCACCATCGGATTTGGAGACCAATTCTGTACCAGAAAACAGCTTGGGAAACACCACCTAAGACGCAATGGATCCCGTCAAAATAGAAATAATTGCCCCACTCACTCACTCACTCACTCACTCACTCACTCACTCACTCACTCTCTCACTCTCTCACTCACTCACTCACTCACTCACTCACTCACTCACTGCAATATGTTCTTGGTTTCTTGCTGACATACAGTACCCTGTAAGTGGCAAATGACTAACTTCTTCAAAACGGTGTATAACATAACTCACTCACTCACTATTATGTTAATAATGTGTTTGCCCCACTCCGGAATATTCCAAGATCTGAACCAACAATCTATGGACTTACATGAGCATTGATCCACATACTAAGGATACAAACATGAATCACCCGATCTAAATAACACTGCTTGTTATAACTATGGGTCACGGATACAGTCCTTGTTTTGATGACGACGACGACGATGGTGATGATGTGATTGTGGTGGTGTGGTGACTGTCACCGGTTCTTAAAATCCAGTCAAGTCATGATCTTTGGGTTGTTGTTTTGTTTGTTTATTCCCACACCATATAAATGCCTAATGAGGGCTAGTTGTAAATATTCCAGTCTGGACCAGACAATGAAGTGATTGCCATCATGAGCATCGATCGACACAATTAGCAGCCCGGCCACCACATCCATTCAGAAGAATCTTACGACAAGCATAAACATTGATGGGCATATATTCTTACCCTAGAAATGGGACTCCCGTCAAGGTTGTTGGTGGTTGAGAAGCATGGGTTAGTTAGAAACAACCCATACCAAAATGAAATCACCACTGTCAACCTAATTATCCAAGGTATGTACCACGTGTATATCATCTGCATATTTCCCTGTGTGCCGAGGGTGTCACATAAAACCCTCACGACCGAGGACCCCTCCCTTCATTGTCCTCCCGAGTCTATCGGCGTCCATCTGACCATGTTTAGCAATCGCCCAACCCATAGACGGATTCCCCAAACACGACTCAATAGCTCTTGGAAATCTCTCAATGGAAATATGTTTGACCATGACCCTAGGTGGACACATTTGTTGATATTTTCGTATCGTGAATGTTTTGCTTGTAAATAAACCATCGTCCACTAACGCTAAGTCTGGGTTAGACACCTGGCGTGTGTTTTCACCGGCCCTGTTGTCCTCAGGTATACTTGGCAAACGTTTTGATAGATCTTGTAACCTATTTTGGAAATGAATGTGTAGAATTCTACAATTTTAAACATCTATTTCAATAACATCTCTTTCTTGAGTTTCATTTGAAGTCTTTGTGGAACGTAGACTACAGCAACGACATTAAGAATTTATGAATCATAAACATTGTCTTGAATTTATTGCGTCAACAGTTCCAATAGGCGTATAGTTATGTTATTGGGCGAAAGAAATGTAGAAAAGAAAATTTTAAATTTCACTGTCAAACATCACTGCCTCTTTTAAGCTAAAATCGGTGTAAAAAATGTTGGGTAAACGAACCGCCTTCATTCCCACACAATACATAGGAACCATATGGCACGTCCACCACATTGTATTCATTAAACGAGTTTCATTGTTGTTTTATAAACTGTAAGAGGGATTTTAAATTTTATTTTCGTTGCTTTAAAGTTTAATGCCCTTATAAGTAAGTCAGCCTGTATGTTTCTTTTGAGTACACCTAATTATAAGCTATTAGATATTTGCTGAAACATTAAAAGGCGTATTTCATCGGAATATTTCTGTACCATAAATGAAACCTGCGTATGTTATTCCAGTCGGATATGTGATTATGGAATTGTATTAAATCCTCAATTTTATTGGACCCGTGAATTGATCTTCAGTAACCCATGCTTGTCGAAAGAGGCGACAAACGGGGTCGGATGGTCAGGCTCGCTGACTTGGTTGACACATGTCATCGTATCCCGATTGCGTAGATCGATGTCCATACTGTTGATCACTGGATTGTCTGGTCCAGACCCGATTATTTACCGACCGCCACCATATAGCTGGAATATTGCTGAGTGCGGCGTAAAACTAAACGCACTAAACTCACCAACTCACTGAATGACTCATCCAGAAAATCTTCTCCACGTGTGCCCGCAGCATTCAATGACTTTAGTGAAAGTAATGCATCATCGTGTCTTGTAACGTTTGCTCTTAAACGTCAGTAGAGGTATTTAGGTAAAGACTGATTGATTATTAAGCGTGGTTTGACAGTATTGTTGTGTTAAGAGTGTATGATAAGCTGTAGAACGACTTCGTGTCTGTTAGAGGTGTTCATGAGTCACCGACAGACGCTCGCTTGCTTGAACCTTCGAACACCAATAAGATCAAAAATGCTTGCAGACATTACGCTCTAAGATAGCCTTTACGTGCACAGAGACATCTCCCCTATATGTTTCTCTCTCTGAGATATACCCGATTGTTTTTAAATGTATCACAGTGTTACCGTTATGAGCGACTGACGTTTCCGTTTTGACAATATACTTCTGTTTTGCTCACAAACCGTTATCTGTTACTCTTCCCCGACTTCACGGGGCGGTGGGGTAGCCAAGTGGTTAAAGCGTTCGCTCGTCACGCCGGGTTCGATACCCCACATGGGTACAATGTGTGAAGCCCATTTCTGTTGTCCCCCGCCGTGATATTGCTTGAATATTGCTAAAAGCGGCGTAAAACCATACTCACTCACTCCCCGTCTTCACATCCCATGCAATAGTGTCGAGCAGTATAACTTCCCAAACACCTGGCCGTACCTTGCAAAACACAAACCAATCACGAACACACGAACACACGTTAATGCACCTTAAGCTTGTCTCCTCGCGCCATGTACTCTAATAGTGGACAAATATCAAAATATTGATAGTGCCGCTTGTTTTCGCTACCAATTTGGCAGCAAAATATCCACACTGGATATAGGCATACACCCTCTTTGCACAGTTGTGTAACTGCGACAGGAACGTGACGCGTCGTCATGGCGTACGACGACAGCATTACGGAACATGATGGTGATACGGTTTGATTATTGACCAATGCCTGTCCCGCCTAGTGTTTCATGTTGCAACGACGCACTGTTGTATACACAGCTTATACACCTGGCGGGGCTAACTTTAGATACAGCCACCCACTAGGTATATATGCATTACATTTAACATATTTACAACCGATTGATTTTAAGTTTTCACGTGTATTGTACGATTACAGGAAGAACTAGTGTTTGTATTTCAATTATGTTTTTATTCGAAAGCACATCCCATATACATTGCGGGCAAAGATAATATACACCCATGTTTTACGGAGGTTAAATGAAACAAACAACAACTATTTTTTATGGTAATGTAATAATATGGATGTCATAGCTGTGTATTAAATATGGGTATTAAATACATTGTATTTAATATGGGTATCATAGCTTTGTTTTGGGCCTTAGGTTTTCGTTGTTTTTGCGACTGTTTACAGCATACAACGTTTTGGCTATCGATATCAACAGAAGGCCTGTGTTCGAAATATATACATCGAACTTAAGCGGCATTGATAGCTTGACCGAGGTAGTGAGGGTAATGAAGTTTATTCCCACTCGGCTCATCTCGACGCAGTGAGATGTTGGACGTGCAAATCGTGTGCATAGGGCAATCACGTGGTACAACGAACCTGTCGCAGTCATGAACCCTATATGACCGTTTTGGGTTTTGTGTCTGCCTGTAATCATAGTGGGCTCTTTTACTATAAAACACAGAAAAATGTGTCCTCGAAAACAACTGTCGTGCTTATCGAACAACAACGACGGAATCTTTCATCGTTACATGATTCAGTATCACTACGCGTGTCTGCCCGATGTATCAAGTCGGTAGAGGGACCGAGAGAATCCGAATGCATTCAAGCCGAAGCAGTATCACACCTACTATCAGAGTGTACCTCAGCAAAATTCAGCCTCGGTCTACGTCGCATATTCTGATTTCTTCACTTCTGTTGGGAGCCTTTGAATGTTGGAATATGACTATCGTATTGGCATGAATATTGGAATAAGTACATATCCTATCCTTTTTGGCAAGACTACTGTGCTGACGTATTCCTTTAAGCTCATTGTACCATGGTCTAGTACATACAGCGTTTGCCTGGAGAGCCGAGCTCAGTGCTTGAACCTTCTGGACGCGTCCCACCAGTACACAGTTAAAGACCTACTTATTACACTGTAGAGGGGCGGTTTGGTAGCTTAGTGGTTTCAGCGTCCGCTCGTCACGCTGAAGACCTCGGTTCGATTCCCCACATGGGTACAATGTGTGTAGCCCATTTCTGGTGTCCCTACCGTGATATTGCTGGAACAGCACCAACAGCGGCGTCAAACCTCGGGGAGTGACAATGACCTTGGCCTTGGTTTACGTCAGGAAGTTCCTGTCAGAGCCTTTTTGAAACTGTACATGAAACAAGGGTAGGCTAGATAGATATACTATACAAGTTGGTTTGGCAGTAAACTAAACGGGGTTTGAAAGTGAGTGAGTGAGCTTCGTACCTTGTGTTTTCTTATGGGACATTGTGTTTCTATCCACTGAAGAAATAGCTTTTACTTTTATATTTAACTTAAAATACAAGCCATGTATATTGTCACACTTGTTTAAAATGTTTTAAATGTATGTAGTCCATTTCCACTCAAGCGTGAGTCCACTCACTCACTCACAGATCGGTGTAACACTATTTGGAAAAACCATTGACGTCACCTAAGAATCTCTCCAAGAGGGTTCAGATCCCAACGTTCACAGTACTCCAGCCCTCTCTTCCCCTTTTTTTTAGTAGCCCGTGTCAGGAGGGGTAACAGAGACTCGCGGCAATCCATGAACCAAATTAACGGAATCTCAGACCAGCAATAATGTTTAATTTATTTCTTTTCATTACAGTTTAATCGTTCCGGGGATTTCAAACCCAACATGCGCTGTACCGAACATCAATGGCTTTCACAGCAAATTTGCTCAGCTGATAAAAACAGCAGAATCTTTAACAAAAACACCAGAATCTTAAATCTCAACGTTTATTTTTTACTCCACGTTTCGTCGTTGGACAGACGATGCAGTTTCGAAACATATTTACGGTCTTTCATCAAAGCAGGTTTTCAATGTAGCGAATTTAGTCTCGCAAGTAAATTTATTCAGAGTACGTCAGTAGCTTGAAAGGGAGGCAACACATTGGTGAAATATGTCGGATGGTGTTTACAGAGAAACATGAGTTGGCTGACATTGTCCCCTCCTGGGGGTCACGGTTAGCGGGTTACTTATAGACACTGGTCAGTGTGACCTGATACAAACACTCACCCTTAAAGTGTTCAACCCTAAGAACTGGCGAAATTTACGACCTCAAAAAATCTAAAAGAAAGAAGACAATGGGAATGAGCAAGTGTTGTTTTTAGCCGTTACAGCAAAATTTGAGCAAGATGACCGCGGGTTGATGATATTAATGATGAACATTGAAGTACCACGTATTCTTTAATAATGCTCATGGATGTTGAGACATCGTTCAGGTTTACAAAAATGTAACCAGGTGTTAAAGATTAAAAAATATTCAATACACGTCTGGGCTTGTGCGCTGTCGACATTTGTAAACTCATTCATACAAACGCAAACACACATTTTTCAATAAAACAGAGGACCCAAAAAGCCTGTTTTGAAAGTTAATAGGGACGCATTTCTTTAAACATCAAACAAAAGATACATTTTTGACAATCTACATATATTTACGTATCACCCCCCTTAACAGTTCCCACGAAGTTGAGAATCCCCGTGGTTTGAACACAATGGTTTGTATCGTCCAAATACCTATGTGTTATGCGTGTATGTGTCCACCCATCTACTGCCTTGCTGTTTCATGACCCACAGACGCACACGCCCGATTTGTGTATGCTTGAACCGTAGGACCACAAGTTCAAGTTCGGCTACCACGGCTGGGCGACACGCAAACATGAAGATTATTCTTTAGATTAGGGGCGAATTTCTGAAGAAACTCATCAGTCCATATGCCGCGCCAAGAATTCAAACAATTCCAACAGAGGGGAGAGAAACCAGCAAACAAAGAACCCGACCTGGTGCTGGGAGAGCCGTAATGTCAAACGGAGTCCTAATAGAACTTTGTTATTCGCAGAAAACTGTGAAGTTTCTCGGCGACGTCGATTACGACACGTTTTGTACCATATTGGAAGAGGCAAACACACAGAGTAACAGGAGTGTGTGGCAAGGCAGGGTTTGTTTTCAAGTCAGGGCGCAACCGGTTAGTTTCAAACTTACATGTACACGCGAAAGAAATCCAAACATCATTTATGTGGACATGTGTCCAAATCATTTCCGTCAACAGAAAAGGCCACGTTAATTGTTGGCTCATTGTACAAGCTGTTTGCAGTGTTTTTGTGATAATAATTTAAGCCGACCACAACTACTGGTCACTGAGAATGAGTGCCCCAGAAGCTACTTCTGCATTTTTTCTAACAGTTATAGAAGTTCCTATTTATCTCATGCAAATAGCGTGAGTGAGTGAGTTTAGTTTTACGCCGCACTCAGCAATTTTCCAGCTATATGGAGGCGGTCTGTAAATAATCGAGTCTGGACCAGTCAATCCAGTGATCAACAGCATGAGCATCGATCTGCGCAGTTTGGAACCGATGACATGTGTCAACCAAGTCAGCGAGCCTGACCATCCGATCCCGTTAGTTGCCTCTTACGACAAGCATGGGTTACTGAAGGCACATTCTAATATTCTAACCCGGACCTTCACGGGTCTGAGGCAAATAGAAATTGTATATGGATTCTTTTTTCTTTCTTCTTCTTGCGAATTGATAAGTATTGTTTATCGGTAGATAGTAGAGATTGTGTGATAATAATTAATCTAAGAAACAATCTACGCACATCTAGGATTCGAACTCCCAACTGAACAGTACTTGGAGACGCCTTTAACAACTGTGCCATCCGTGCATCCAGAAACTATTTAGACGTTTATCTCCCAGTTGTGGATATCAGTAATGCATTTTCTATCCCCCAAAATGTTGTTACAAGCATTTCAACACGCGCTGGTGACAAGTTTACCGTCTTGAGTCTCTCGGCCATGATGGGACGCTGGGGTAGCCTAGTAGTTAAAGCGTTCGCTCGTCACGCCGAAGACACGGTTCGATTCCCCACATCGGTAAAATGTGTGAAGCCCATAATTTGCCCCCCGATGTGATATTGCTGGAATATTGCTATAAGCGGCGCAAAACTTTAACTCACTCACTCAGTCTCGGTCATATCACTGTACACAAAGTAGCAAATATCTGTGAGTGAAGATTTTAGTATGGTGATTGACCACTGCATTCGGGTCCGCTCGGCTTATTCCGTTATGTGCATATCGAGAAATGGTTGATAAAAAATGAATAGACAATTTGGTATAACTGAGACAGAGGCTCGACAAGAACCATGTGCCCAAAAACATGTACCGGCCAACTTGGACACATATCGACTAACTTGGACAAGGTTCGACACATATCGACTACCTTGGACAAGGTTCGACACATATCGACTGACTTAGAGAAGGTTCGACACATATCGACTACATTGGACACATATCGACTAACTGGGACACATATCGACTACCTTGGACAAGGTTCGACACATATCGACTAACTTGGACACATATCGACTACCTTGGACAAGGTTCGACACATATCGACTACCTTGGGCAAGGTTCGACACATATCGACTGACTTAGAGAAGGTTCGACACATATCGACTGACTTGGACATATATCGACTACCTTGGACAAGGTTCGACACATATCGACTAACTTAGACACATATCGACTACCTTGGACAAGGTTCGACACATATCGACTACCTTGGGCAAGGTTCGACACATATCGACTGACTTAGAGAAGGTTCGACACATATCGACTGACTTAGAGAAGGTTCGACACATATCGACTACACTGGACACATATCGACTATCTTGGACACATATCGACTACCTTGGACAAGGTTCGACACATATCGACTAACTTGGACACATATCGACTACCTTGGACAAGGTTCGACACATATCGACTACCTTGGGCAAGGTTCGACACATATCGACTACCTTGGACAAGGTTCGACACATATCGACTAACTTGGACACATATCGACTACCTTGGACAAGGTTCGACACATATCGACTAACTTGGACAAGGTTCGACAAAAAACGATAACTAAGACAAGGTTGTTATATCCCATATTAGAAAACGCTCGTGGTGAATCCTCCATTTACACCTACCTCGCCCCACATATATTCCCTAGATTGATGATGCCAAACATTAAGGTAAATGGATAAGACATAAAACAAGAAAAAACGTGGCATTATGAAATATTATCTCTCCATTCCGCATATCCCCAAGCGACGCTCTTACATGACATTATCAATCACATTTTAGGGTCGTTAATCACCAGTGTTCTACTGCACACATGTCTATATATCTATATACGTTGTTTACTGACAATCGACAAAGAGCCATCTGACCACTATAGATGTTAAGTATCAGAGCCTACAGAGCTATTTGTCACAGGAATGTTTACGGTATATGCCTAGGGATTAGTGGCGCAAGGTGCTCTCCAACAATACAGACCTCCTGGTCCAACGATTCCTTTCTTCCTGTTAGATTAGAACTATTTCCTAGCTTTGCTTGTAGCTAAATACAGCTGAATAGCATTTTCCTGCCGATATAGACCTACAATAGCATCTTTTTATACCGGTAAAGCATTTCACTTCTAGCTCTCTAGCTCCATACACCTGAAGGTCAAGGACAGTTCGACATGTTTTTGGTAGGATGATGCGTGTCACCTTCAGACAATTTACGATGTCTTCAAGATCTGTTCCTAGAGAATCAATTTTCAAGGCCCCCGTGCTCTTTTTCTTCGAACAAAATAGAAAAGTGAGTCACAATTTGTTTTGTGCGTAAACATCAGGAAGACGGACTATTTTGCGATTAGATCAGGCAACAAATATGTCTTAGACCATAGAAGACAAAACCTTTTGCAATTCCTATTTCTTTTTTTCAAAGCCCTGCGGCGAAAAGGATAGACGGATATATAACAGAGGTAACTGTGCTGGGGTGATACTTCTTCCAGTGAATGTGTATTGTGATGAATGATGTTTTACGCTGCTTTAGCAATACTTCAGCAACATGGCGGCGGGGCACACCAGAAGTAGTCTTGTAGATTGTACCTACGTGAGGAATCGAACCAGGGTTTTCGGAGTGACGAGCGAACGCTTTAGCTACTAGGCTTTCCGCCGTTCTCGTTTCTCCCAAAAGGACAGCGCATACACATTTACTAAGCTACCCCCTCAACATAAACTGTCGGGGAGAGGGGTGGGTAGAGGGAAGGGGGTATGGGTGAACGAGCTGACGGTAGACTATTTTTAAGCGTACCTATAATAGATTATGCATTCTAAAATTGCAAAGCTTGTCAAATATACCCCAAAAACCATCATATAACAAACACATAATCACCTCATGATATAATTTGAAGGATAACAGAATGCGAATTGCAAAATCACTGTTGACCCCTTTCTTGCTGCGGCGTTTCTCTAGTCTTAAGTCGAGTGTGTGATAAGTTCGAATACACCTTTGCCGTTATCTGTGAAATTACACAACATTTTCAAAAGGATGACACGTGGACAGGGTTCTGGTGACACTGATCAGTGACGTATTAAATAACCAGAGCTACGACAAGCTTCACATGATCTTTACCTTACAAATAATTATTGGGCGACGGATAACGACCCAACTGATTAGCCCGAACCGTGCTGCAGGCGATCGTGTCAGCCCGTATCACGTTTGGCTTATGAACACACACGGCGTTTGGTGTAACGCTTACTTACATTATCAAGGAAGATACCGTGTATGTCCGGCGTCGTATAAGTCATATGTAAACAGATATAATTAAGTTAGACGTTCACTTATAATTTCGTTTAACTAGTGAGAGATACCAGAGTGTGTGACCCGTACATTATAATATTCTGCTAGGCGACGCTTAACCGCATAGAAGGTCAACATATTTGCGTTGGTACATGTATCAAAACAGATTCGAAAATTGAAAATTCAAAGCAGACTTGAACAGTATTTCAGTTACATTTAAAGGGGTATTAGACACGGTAGCGATGCGGGTGTAAGACATTTACCTCTGACGTCATCCACCCGTGAAGATCCGGGTTAGAATTGGTCTTCAGCAACCCAGGGGCGACTAACGGGATCGGGTGGGCAGGCTCGCTGACTTGTTTGACACATGTCATCGTATACTAATTGCGTAGATCGATACTCATGATGTTGATCGCCAGATTGTTCTGTCCAGATTCGATTATTTACGGACTGCTGCCATATAGCTGGTATATTGCTGAGTGCGGCGTTAAACAAACAAACAAACAAACTGCTGAAACACACGAGCACTGGTATAACGGTGATTAAACAATCATAAGTTTGCTCTTTTGTCCAAACATCATATACCTTCAGCAAATTCAGCAAACGGTGTCTTAGAGAGGTGTTAAACGTCCTCAGTCACAAGTTAATACTTATTCTTTACAACTCGTAAATATAAAATACAACGTGCAAGAAGTGGCCAATTTACTGACTTTAACCTTGGAAAATTGGCATTTCAGATTGACATTTTAAATACGTTCTAATTCAAAATAGGTTTTAAGTTAAAAACGCTTAAAACGAGAAAAATATCTGAAACACTTGATAAATCCCGTGGATTTTAACGTAAACTGTGAGTGTAAGCGACCCCGTTCGGGGTGTATTAGCACCTTGAATACAAACCCCTAAAGGTATTCTCGCGATGGAGTTCATCTTTTCATTCTACTGATGTCAAAGATCCTGTGACAATTGTTTTTATATTTCGGTGTGCTTATTTTTTAAAGCAGATATTTCTTGTCGGATTTTGGCAACAACCGAAACCACACATGTGCGCTGTGTTTTGAGATGTAATGCCTTGACGTAGAAAGAGCACCTTGCGCAATGTTGTTTCTGTGACGACTTCGCGGCGTTGTTGTTTTATTTGAACAACGACGATGTTACTACACGTTCATTTTACAATTGGCGCAGTTTGGATTGTTTCCATGTCAGGCAGTAGAATTACTTCCCCTGTCGATGTGTACGGGCTGATTAAGTGGATTATCCTTGTGGTGTTTTTATCCATTTTGTTTTCTTATTTTACACCATTAGGAATGAGCCAAGGACCATTTTCACATAAAAGACTTAACCTTCTTTCTGCTTTAAATGCTGAGCCCGTTTATTCAAGAACGGAGAACCTGGATAGCTGCATTTATGCTGTGCGTCACAACGTTCCGATTCACACTTAGTTTATTGACAGTCAACAGGATTGTAAAAAGTCTCCAAGAAGCCTACTTGATCCCTTCTTTAAAAAAGGACTGATTTAATGCTGCATTACATGCAATCAAAGTGATTTTTTTACAACAATAACTCTCTGTTCAGCGTTACTGTTTGAATTGCCACAGAGACTATTTAGTACGAACGATTTATAGCCGTGTTTAAAGACTGCAATAATGTCAGTGTCATAGTTTCTACGGGAGGTTTAGTGATTATGAGATACCAGAATGTGTTCAATATGTTCATACCCTGAGTAAAAAAAGACAGATAGATTTGATTTTACGTAAAACTCAACTATACGGTATCTTTATGTCTCTGAACCATGGACAGCCTCCGTGGTGTAGTGGTTAGAGCGTCCGCCCGGAGAGCGGAAGGTCGCGGGTTCGATCCCCGACCGCGTCATACCAAAAGACGTTAAAATATGGTACTTGTTGGTCCCTGCCTGGCGCTCGGCATTAATTGGTACAACAAGTACTGGTCGGCTCGGAGTCAGTATACTGTGTCTGAGTGGGGTATTCATGCTTCACTGCGGCATGGTATATCAGAAACCAGCTTCAGTCTGGGCTAGTACAGGCAGCCGCACATACACATACACACGCATGCACGTCGTCATATGAGCGAAATATTCTCAAGCACGACGTAAAACCCAATTTCACCTCACCTCACCTCTGAACCATGATCCACAAAACGTCCGTAGCCCTACGACATTCGTCAAGCAACGACAGATCGTAACGTTACGAACGCGTTGTGGATCGGGACCCCGGCATTTAAACTCTCTCCTTACAATGATGGTGAAAGTTGTTGTTTTATACCCCAAACAATCGTTCAGTGACATTCTTGATGTTACAGGCGGTGGGTTGAAATGTTTATATTTCAGAGGAAAACATTGTATTTGTTGTATCACTGACACACGACATTTTCCATTGCACACAAACATCACGTGACACAATTGAAATGTGGTCCTTCCAACATGTGCACGCATGCTGACGTCACAGCTGCATCTGGGCACTAGTCATCATTACAGGGGAGGAGAGATGGGGGTTCATCGTGTGCGTGTGCGTGTGTGTGCGTATGGCTAGGGGGTGCTATGATGATTTTAAGGGGGTCAACAATTTTGTTCTGGGGAGCTAGGGGGTCATCAATTTTGTACACACGTACTGGGGGCGGGGGGCGTGTCATCAATTTTGTACATAAAAATATGTTTAAAATTATGCTTAGAAATTATGGGAAGGGGAGGGGAGTCATTGATTTTGTACATGACATGCAGGGGGGTGTCACATTCACATTGTACATGCTTCTCTATAAAAATCATCATCATCATCCCCGTAAGCCATAAATTATGAACGGCCCCTTATGCCGGTTTTATCGAAGCCCCAATATTAGATGTCAAGTCATGCATTGTTCACCATGGACACCCCAGTATAGCCAGCCTAGTGGTCACGCCAAAGACCCGGGTTCGACATGTCATCGCAATCCAATTGCACAGGGGGCGATGGGGCAGTCTTGTGGTTAAAGCGTTAGCTCGTCACACCGAAGATTCTCAGCATGGGTACAATGTGTGACGCCCATTTCTTGTATCCCCCGCCGTGATATTGTTAGAATATTTGCTAAAAGTGACGTAAAACCATACTCATTCACCCCAGCATAGATACATTACACTGACCCCGAGGTGGTAAGTCCTTGTTTTGATTGTTTGTTTCTTGTTTAAAGCAGTACTCAGCAATATTCCACCTATATGACGTAAATAATGACGGTCTGTAAATAATCGACAGGATAATCTGGACCAGACAATCCAGTGACTGACATGGGCATCGATCTACGCAATTGGGTTTCGGTGATATAAACCAAGTCACCGATCCCGTTAGTCGCCTCTGAAGCAGAGCATGGTTTGTTAAATTATTATATCAATTCTAACCAGGATCTTCACGATGATGATGATGATGATGATGATGCCGACGACAATATAAACACTCTGTGATTCTGAATGAACACATTGTCGCCAACTGCGATAAGCCTTATAGCAAGCAATAGGCCAAATGACACTACTTGCTATTTGTGTATGCACATACAAACATGTATGTCTTCGGTGAGATGGGGACGTTCGATGTGTACTGATATCGTCCACACAGTCGCCAGTCCCCCGCAACTCAAAACCCCGGCCCTTCACGTCACTGAGGGGAAACGTGTTTACCGGACAATCGAGCCAACATGCCCTGTAAATCACCCCCAGTATACTGCCCTCACATTAACGATTTCGACATCAAATCGTGTACTTAACTCCAGTTGCCACGGACCTGCAAATGTTGTCAGGCTGTCGAGTCTGTTTGGATTCACATGACCACATATCCTTATGTTTTAGATGTGGGCAATTCATAATGAATCCCGTCTAAACACGCTCCACATCGAGACACTGGGTGCAAGGGGTTCCGAGTGACCCTGATTGGTCTTGACTCTGCTATTGGGCCATGGACAGGGTAAAGCAAGCAGTTCGGTCAGGGGGACCCCGAAATAAACACCCCTCGAACCCCCTCTATATCCCCATCTTAAGTCCAGACACTACACTATGGACTGTCCAAATTTGATCAGCGAAACATGGCCCTTGTCTTGACAATGTTTTGGCTACGCATGCGATTTGGATAAACTTTAGACCCTTGTGGTTCAAGTCTGACCAGCGCCCCAGGCTTTAGTTAGTAACCAGGGGATCTGCAGTAAAGGGCAAGTGTTTGAGTTCAACTGACAGCTGTTCAGAACCGATGTTTTTAGTTGGTGTTCTGGCAACGTTTGGAGACTGGCTTTAAGTCGATGCCTGGCCACGGGATCGCATAGAGTACACAGAGGGAGTTGAAACGTCTCATCGGCAGAAATTCAGCCGGTTTAGATCATATGAAAAGCCCGTCCACAAAGGACAGTAAGACCTTACCATGTACTGTGGAGTCGGTTTTGATGCAATTCACACCATCAATCTAGCGACATGTTGGCATGTTAAGTCGATAATCCAAATGCACAAGGCCTAGTATCTCATGTGTGAGTGAGTTTAGTTTTATGCCACTTTTCGGCATAAAACCACTAGGCATATAACCACTAGGCTACCCCGCGAGTTGGGTCTTACGCCTATTTAAGCAATATTCCAGAAATATGACGCCGTGGGACACCAGACATGGGCTTCACACATTGTACCCATGTGGGGAATCGAACCCGGGTCCTCGGCGTGACTAGCGAACGCTTTAACCACTAGGCTACCCCACCGCCCCAAGAGAAAAGGAGAGAGAGAGAGGGGGAAAGAGAGAGAAAGAGGGAGAGGGAGAGATTTAACGTGCATATCTATATCATATACACATTTAAATACATTTATATTTTTAGATATGCCCGCTTGCTATGAATCTCCACTCATAAACGATAAGCTTATTACACCGCATGAGCTTCAGATAAGGTTTCTGCTGAAAAATAAAAACTTAGAATGTACAATCAAGTAAAAAGTACCATTCATCTCCAGGCCAAGTTAAGGTCACATTGAATTGACAACAAACATAATTCACATATTCCAGCAGGAGAAAGACGTGAGTTGTTGGTGTAACGGCGGGTCTCAATACATAACCACAGAATGCCACGTCGAAAGGAACCTAGTACTCTTCGTTGATCTCTGAACGTAACATTTCTGACATAAAACTTTAGCATTTGCTAAATTTTATATCTTATCGTAACCGCTCCATGATAACACGACACACTGTTCTCTGGCGTCAAACCCAGCCAAATATCACGGTTTGCATGGACTGCACGTGCAGCGGACACTATCACGTGCAGCACACAGTATCTGCAGTAGGATTAGTACACACGCACTACTTCCAATTGGCTAGAGCTTTAAAGATTGGGTGAACTGTTAATACTGACTGACTGAGTTTGGTTTGAGGCTACTTTTAGCAATATTCCAGCAATACCACGGCGGGGGACATCCAGAAATGGGCTTCACACATTGTACCCATGTGGGGATTCGAACCTGGATCTTCGACGTGACGAGCCAACGCTTTAACCAATAGGCTACCCCACCGCCCCGAACTGTTCATAACTATTTCAATGTTCAGGTGATACTCTCTGGTGAGGGGCGGTGTGATAGCCTAGTGGTTAAAGCGTTCGCCCGTCACGCCGAAGACCCGGGTTCGAGTCTCCACATGGGTACAATGTGTAAAGACCATTTCTGGTGTCCCCCGCCGTGGTATTGCTGGAATATTGCTAAAAGCAATGAAGTGTGTTCGTGTTCTTATTGCAAATATAATCATACAGGACTGAATCATCTTATCTCCAAAGTCAAAACACATAATTATTTGCCCACTGTATGGCAAGGGAGATTTCTCGCTGGATCAGCACAAACAACGCTGATTTGCGCAGAGTGTTAAATTACTTTTCCAATAACTTTAAGTTCCCACCTCGACAGGCCGACAGCTCAATGAATAGATGGGTTCTGTTTCAAGTTACCGGTGTTTAAATGCACGGCGAACTGGAGCGGCACTTGAAGAAAGTTTCAAAGCAAGTTACGTTTTATCTTAAAAGGACCTCTGTTGATTCTCCAGTTAGTCAAGCAACGATAGTTCTATTTTGCTACTTTCTTTTTGTGGATGTTAATTTTTAACAACGTTAACACTACGGTGATTGTTTGAACGCTGCACCGATTTACACTCTCGTCACCCGCTGGGTGGGTGAATGATATGTATCTTGCTTCTTCAATCACAACCACGTGCCGAAGAAATAAAGAATAAAGTTCACCTTTCCTGTTCAGGATTAGTATAGACGGGCGCGTTGAGATGTTTATTCTCTTACGGCCACCCGGGGTATAGCAACCTTGAAACGCTTGTCCGGTGTCGCGTCACATATGACCCTTTTTGTAAGAAATCAACAAACAGGTTTAGATATCGTCTTAGAACGGCCTTTAAACAAGACAACTGGGGTCTGTTCGTGTAGAAAGAACAGTATGTAATAGATTCTCTGTCGCATAAACTGTCTAGTGAGAACAAACACCTGCTGTTAATGACGGTGGTCTGTCCTGGATCCAATGGTATTTGGTAGGGAAAATGGGACTAGCCTATACTCGAAAAGTGCAAAAAGAAAAAAGAAAAAAGAAAAAAACCCACCTTTCCAGTGTTATAAGGCTTTAGTCGTTTTAGTACATGTGTACTTTACAAATTTGGACGCAGCCAAAAGTACTCACTCACTCATTCAGGAGATCTGTGGATTCCTTAATTTCTGTTATTTCTTCATTGAAAAGAGCATACTTCATATGTAACAGACCCGTGAAGATCCGGGGTATATAAAGTCTTCAGCAACCCATGCTTGCCACAAAAGGCGACTATGCTTGTCGTAAGAGGCGACTCACGGGATCGGGTGGTTAGGCTCGCTGACTTGGTTGAGACATGTCATCGGTTCCCAGTTGCGCAGACCGATGCTCATGCTGTTGATCACTGGATTGTCTGGTCCAGACTCGCTTACTTACAGACCGCCGCCATATAGCTGGAATATTGCTGAGTGCGGCGTAAAGCTAAACTCACTCACTCATATGTAACACTAACAAAGTGTTTGCGGGGTGGGGTGGGGTGTGTGTGTGTGGAAGCAGCGGCGGTGGGGTAGTCTAGTGGTTTAAGCATCTGTTCGTCACGCCGTAGATCCGGGTTCGATTCGCACATGGGTACAATGTGTGAAGCCATTTCTGGTGTCCCCCGCCGTGATATTGCTGGAATATTGCTAAAAGCGGCGTAATACCGTACTGAGTCAGTCAGTGTGGAAGAGTGAGTGAGTGCGTTTAGTTTTACGCCGCACTCAGCAATATTCCAGCTATATGGCGGCGGTCTGTAAATAATCGAGTCTGGACCAGACAATCCAGTGATCAACAGCATGAGCATCGATCTGCGCAATTGGGAACCGATGACATGTGTCAACCAAGTCAGCGAGCCTGACCACTCGATCCCGTTAGTCGCCTCTTACGATTGTCTGGTCCAGACTCGATTATTTACAGACCGCCTGGCACAATGTCAAGGAGACGCCAGTCAGTAGTGAAAGGGCAGCGAAAGCCATGGACAGTAAATTTGATACGGGATTTTCTTGGATTAGACTAAAATAAAAAACCGAAAACATGAAACGGGCCATTGTGAGAGCTGTTTTGACACGACTCTCTGTGTTTACATTACATTTCAAACTTCAAAATATCAACAAAAAATAAGACCTATGATACAAAATGCTGACTGTCAGCACAGTGTCTGCCATTGTGAAGAAGAAGTGGGGGTAGCCGTGAAAGGTGTATTGTTGAGGGTTATCACACAGTAGATCAAATATTACATGCAACATTTAGCAGTCTAGACAACTATAGCGTGTACACACGGGCGAGCTCAACAAGTGGCTGGTTGTAGTTGGGTTATATATACAAGCCCTGGAGTAACTCTTTTGTCATAGCTCGGATGTGTTTTTCCGGTTCTTGTCAAAGGCTTAATGAATGTCGTCGTAAAAACGCACTTGTTTATCTGTGTGTCGCTTTGGGGATTACACAGGCCTTAATTTAAGTTAAATAACGATTGCGATATTTTTTTTCACTGTCATAAATTATATGTGTGGATTGAATAGGATCATAGTTGTATTTGATAAAGCTCATGGTGTTAAATGTTGTCTAAGGTAATTCGTGTGTCCAGTTTGTTTTATGGCCAGAAAAATGCAAACATTTTTATCTTGACTTTGCGGGATGCATTATTCTGATTGGCGTGAGTGAGTGAGTTAGTGAGTTAGTTAAATAGTTAGTTAGTTAGTTAGTTAGGTTTAACGCCACAATCAACAATGTTTTAGCTATACCACAGTGACCCGTAAAAGGGAACGGTTTCACAAAGCGATCATGGCGTTACGACCATATTGTAAGTCTCTGTTAGCGAGTGTGACTTTTTTCAGGGTGTATCACAAAAATCTGTTTATAGAACCAGATGAAGTCTCTGAAAATAAAAAAAAAACCACATAAAAGCACCCAGTTGTTAAATTATCTCAAAAATACGTATCATGAAAAGGAGCCCAGAGATTGGCTTCGTGTTCAGAAAGGTCAGTAATGCATATTATATGTATTGGATATATTTATTTCAGTAATGTATATTATATGTATTGGATATATTTATTTCAGGGCCCATATGATAGACTTGACAAGACTTAGCAGTAGATGTAAGCAAGCGATTATCCACGCCGCTGGGGCAGGGGACTCTTCTTGATCATCCAAGTATCAGAGCATGAGTGAGTGAGTTTAGTTTTACACCGCGTTGACCAATATTCCAGCGATCACAATTGGCGACATTAGAAATTGACTTCACACATTGTGCCCATGTTGGGTATCGAACCAGGGTCTCCGAGAAAACGATCTAACCACTATTCTTAGTAAAGCCTCGGGTGAACATGACCATCGTTTAAGTCGAGTTATGTGTGACCAATTCTAGTATTCATTTGACAAATTCTCGGATTCAAGTACAGCGAAGGGCAAAAGAAAGTATATATCACAAACCGTTATCTGTTACTCTTCCCCGACGTCACGGGGCGGTGGGGTAGCCAAGTGGTTAAAGCGTTCGCTGGTCACGCCGGGTTCGATACCCCACATGGGTACAATGTGTGAAGCCCATTTCTGGTGTCCCCCGCCTTTATATTGCTGGAATATTGCTGGAATATTGCTAAAATCGACGCATAACCTCATCCCAATTATATATAAAGATACCCATGACGCCAATCCCTGGATTGCCTGGTATAACTCGATTATTCACCGAATGGCGTTATATAGCCGGGTTCGATTCCGCACATGGGTGAAAAGTGTAAAATACGTGTCCGGTTAAGATATATTGCTGGAAAATTGCCAAAAAGGCGTAAAGCAATACTCACTCAAGAAAGAGAGTTTTATTGATATCATCTTCTTTATTATCCGGAACACATGGTTTTGGATTACATCCTCACTCCTTCATCAGGTGAATGGATGCTATGAGGCATATGCATGTACAGGTAAGACCAACAGAAGTAATACGATAATGGTTGTTGGGTTTAACATCTATAAAACTCTGCTCCTTAAGTGTATCACTTCTAAGTGCCATTCAAGGGCCTAATACTCACTCAAATACCTTTAGGAAACAAAAACACACACAAAAAAACAACACTTTTGAACATTTTTCAAAAAATCAGGCTCAGATATTTTGGAATGTCTTTATTCCGCCTCTGGGCGTATAACCTACTTTCAGAGCACACACCCACTTATTCCAAATTAGAAGGTGGAAAAAGCTCAAGTGCATCATAAACACTGACCTCAAACCCCGTTGACTTGCACCCGCTATTCGTTATTATACTGTACTTCTATACATTCATCTGACAAAGCATTCACCAAATGTAAATATCTTTCAACAAGCTCAAACCCAGCTCATAATTATGAGCTGTTATAGATGTTTTGCAACCGGATGTTGCTGTGCAAGGTTACCGTGACATATGGTAGGTCACTGTGACCTAGCACACTTTCCGACTCTCCCACAGGAACTTATTACGTGGTATCCTATCACTTTGGAACTATGGTATAATATATGAACATTGTTTTAAAAAATGACCCGTAATTTAACTGAGGCATGCTTTGTACAACTCAAAATTGAGATGGATGATTCATATTCACGTCAATTTTCAATGATTTATTGGGTTTTCGTTTTTAATTCGTGTAATGCATTACGTCAATCCAATATGTTGATTTCAGCATGTCTAAATTTCTTTTATCAACTTTAAAAATATTGTACACATCCATATTTTAGGGCTACTATACATGAAACATACAATGATTAATACCGGTATCAAAGTTGTACTTTGTATCTTAAGCCTGAGTTTCGGAGAATGATTTTATCCTAGTTTTGATAAGGTAAACGCTTGTAATTTCTTGTCAGTGTAGTTTTCAAAGGTATGCATTTTTTTACCTGGCAGTTCCCCGGCAGAGACGGCAATAGAGATGGTATTATTGCTTCTGGTAGAATTTTAATACAAATTCTATAACAAAAGTGGGGTAGCCTAGTGGTTAAAGCGTTGGCTCGTCACACCGAAGACCCGGGTTCGATTCCCCACATGGGGATAATGTATGAAGCTCATTGCTTGTGTTCCCCGACGTGACATTGCTGGAAAATTGCTAAAAAGCGGCGTTAAACTCACTCACTCACCATAACATCATCCCCTTAATGCTGAGCGCCAGGGAAACATCAAGGGCCGCCTTCCAACCTTGTTTGGTATGGCGAGGCCTGGGGATCGAATCACCTTCCACTCACCTGGCAGAAGCTGGATCCCATCCAGGGAACCATGGTGCTAAAGGGCGATGTTAGTGGCATATTCTGTTGGAACGTTCTGAAATTATTTCATGTTTCAATAGAAGTTTAATAAACACACGATTCTCTCGCGTAGCTGGTAGATATTGCGACACAAAGCCTTCCTATTGTGGATGTTCTTTAACTTAACCGTGAAGATCCGGGTTAGACTTGATCTTCAGCCACCCGTGCTTGTCGTTAGAGGGATCGGGTGGTCACATGTCATCGTATTACAATAGCGTGGATTGATGCTCATGCTGCTGCTCACTGGATTGTCTGTTCTAGACTCGCTTATTTACAGACCGCCGCCATATAGCTGGAATATTGCCATATTTTACTACAACTAGTGATCTGAACACAAGTAAGATATCGTTTCAGGCTTCCACAACGCGCTCGCTTCGCACTCACACACATAACCCATTTAGCACGAACTGCGGGGTCCTGTGGAAATCTGTGCATGGTGACACCATCACCCGACCCCTAGGAGCAATTGACGACAACGCAACGATTCGGCATGTCTTCGTTGATGTCGGGAAATCATCCAAATGACGAGTTGCTACACACTTTCTATACAACTAACTGAAAATCCTTCCTCATATGACGTCACTGCAGTGCTCAGGCGACAGTTACGTAACCTGTCTGTGGTTTCGTTGGCGGACGCGAGTGAAGCAGGCGACTTTTTGGCAACTTTTAATAGCTCGGTATTAATTAACCACAAGTTTTGTAAGAATGAATTTGGTGTTCCGCATAAGACTAACCACAAATCTTTCATATGTAATACAAAGTTTATTTGTTCTTTAACAGTAAGCCAACCAATGTTCTTTAACTTGTGTTGATATGTATAGATATGTACTAATTCTAATGGTATTTCAAATATTTACCGGGATTACGCCAGCTGACGTCAACAAAGTTTGATGATTAAATAGCTATTTTCGTTAACTGATGCCAAAGAATTTCTAAATTCATATCTAAAAAGGTAATAAGTTTGAAAATATTTCATCTTGTTTTACCTTTAACTTAACTCCGGATTATTTGGAAAAAAATTCCTAAACACAGTGAAACTACAAAGTGGGGTCTAAGAAAAAATGAGTTGCTTCCGGTGTCAGACCAATTTCTGTAAACACTGAAAACCATTGAAATCTTACAACTCTGTTCCAGTGACTCATTGTTGAAAAATATCCACTTTTACAGGCAAAACGTCAACATTTCACTAGAAACCAGCGGAATCGTATGTACATTACGTTCAGGATTTCCACAATCGTGTATGGGATACAACAGTGAATCCATAAAGCGTCTTTCATTCATATCAACGCTGCTCAGATTTGCTGTGTCACAAGTTTCCGTGTGCACCGCGCCTGACAGAACTCCGTTGTTTACCCGGCATGCACTCGTTACTAAACACCTTTCCGGCGCGGCTGGCCATCTAATCCACAACGTCTGGCCGCCTTTAGTATCTAGGAAACTCCGTGACTGTCGTCCGTGAGAACAGACTGAGGCTGCGGTTTTAGAGACAAACATTGACGGATTATCGTCTGCCCGACCGCCGCCATTATGAAAGAAGTCATTCACTGCAGAGTACTTCACGTCCGTTTCCGGTCTGCCTTATGGGAAGTGGCAGGTGCTCGCTACTGCTGTGTGACGTCATTGCACATTCGTTCATAAGCCAGTTTCCTGCCATATGCCAAGCTATGACCTCGCGTAGAACTTTAGCTATTTAATATGAAATGTATTTGTTGCCTCTGTCGTGAATGCTAGTGTATCGTGTATAGTAGAGCTCCGATATATTTGACTATGAGGTTCATCAGGAAATTCAGTGCAAAGGCAGTTTTATGCTAATCCCTGAGATATGTTTCCGTGTAATAAACGGTCGTTCTTTCCTTAGCAAAAGTGTTCAGTTGATAATCAATTATAAAGTATTTCAGATAAATCCACTTTTTTTAGTTTATTTGTTGAATAACGCTGTACTCAACAAAACTTCAGTTATTTTCTACGGCGGTGTGTCATAACTGATGTGTGATAACAACCTGAGTATCGAATTGACCTCTCTTTTTACTTGATTGAACATATACATGTATATGTATATATATATATGTGCATATATATATATATATATATGTGTGTGTGTGTGTGTGTGTGCGTGTGCGTGATATAGTTATGCTAATTAAATCTCTCTTTCTCTCTCTCTCTCGTTAGTCGCCTCGTACGACAAGCATGGTTTGTTGAATATCAATTCTAACTTGGATCTTCACGGGTATTCATCTCTTGATGAAAAAATATGTAATCCTGCAACTAAATGTTGAATTATACTCATCACAATTAAATCATATTCAAAGCTATCACTTTTATTTAAAACACGCGGGAATTTCGAAAAACAGAACCAGTCAGCTGAACTCATCCCAACATGTATGCATTGGAGAAAAAGTTCTGCTTTACGTTTACAGCACAAAATTATTTTTCGCAAAGTAAACGTATTCATCCTAACTCAACGATGAGGGTCATCTCAAAATAGACGTGGAAGTGATCGTATCTTGAAGACGTAAGTTTTTATGGATAGCAGCTTCTTTATTCTTTATTATAAAGGCTTTATATCTTCTCAATCATACACCATGGCGACACAATAAAAAACGCTTTAGGGAGTGTGTTTTTTTAGATGGGTCTGTTTGTAATCCTTGTACACGACGGGGCATAGTCGTGGCGACAATGCCGTCCATGTGAGCGCTTTGGTCACTGTTCCCTGTGAGTAGGAACATACAACTGTGTATAAATAGTTTCCTGGTCGTTGTATAGGGAGCTGATATAGATCTGTGTGTACCGATCCTGTGTGATAACTGAGTATATCAGCAGTCAGTCAGTGCATTGGGAGATATCTGGTATATATCACCGTGGTAGGAGTGTAAAGGACAGTGTTGCAGGTGTCGCCGGGCGGCAGGGTTTAATCTCTAAATACTCAATGATGAATTTACTGGCCTTTATCATATAATCAATAGCCCAATCTGTGTGACATCTGTTCAATCAACAAGTAAATACTTCACCGGCATGTTGCATGTGCGAAATAAAAGACACATTGCCGAAATCTGATGTTGTTGTATGGGCAGTGTACACGAACAAATTGTTACATTTCAATAAGTGAGTGAGTGAAAAATGTTACATAACGTATGATCCAAACTCTTATCCCTCTATAAATATGTCAAGTTGCTGAATAAGTTAAACCTCACATTGAAAATAGTTTTATTTCCTTTTCACTGCTGATCCAATTTTTTCATAATTTTTCTTAAGTCGTTTTTCTCTTGAGAACACTGCAGTGGAAATTATTTCACTATATGAAGTAACTGTGCGACTTAACAAAGTATTAGCGTGGATTAGAGTTGTTTGGTTGTTGGTCTTGTTCCGTTTGCCCAAATCTGACAGATATTTGCTAATTTCCTCAGCGAATGCCAACATAGTCTCCAGCTATGCTTTCAAGCCTAACGTCTAAACAAGGGTGTTCTTTGTAGCAAGTGGGCTTCGTGGAAATCACGCCGGACGTTTGAGGAATTTTTTCTTCGTTTTATTTCTTTGGCAAATTGTCTGTTTTAAGTGTACGTCAAATTCTCTTCAGTTGAATTATATCCTAATTGAGACATAGCCAATCTATTAGTTGCACCTAAGCTTAATATAGGAAACATTTACAAATGATCTGGGTGCTGACGGATCTAAATGTTGTACCTTCAGGAGGGTGGTGAGGTGCATTTACATTTCTTTCGAAACATATATGATAAATATATTTTTGTTCCTTCGTCATTTGTTCAGAATCAGTTAATTCATTGCATGCAATGTCTGAAGCCCATCTGGGAAGGTCGTCGCGAAATTGCTGGAATATTTTTGAAAGCGGTGGTGGATTAGCTCAGCGCTTCAAGCGTTCGCTCATCTCGCCAAAGACCCTGTTCGAGTCCCCACATGGGTACATGTGTGAAGCACATTTCTGGTGTCCCCAGTCTTGAAATTGCTGGAATATTTCTATGAGTGGCGTAAAACCATACTTACTCACGGAAAGCGGCGTCGAGCACGACTCGCTCACTCATTCCATGCAAATTATCTATCCCAGCAATTCCTGGTCTGAATAAGATCCCAGTACCAAGTATATGTATTGTTAAAAGTCGGCTCAAGGGAGTCTGATGTCTAGGGGAGGGGAGGTTGTCTTATTGTTAAAGTGTTCGCTGGTCTAGCCAAAGAGCCCGGGTTTGATTTCCCAACATGGGTACAATGTGTGAAGTTCAAGTCTGGTGTCCCCCGCCGTGATATTGCTGGAATATTGCTAAACGCAACGTTATACTAAATCACTCACTCAGTCACTCACTCTGATGTCGGGTCTGGCTGTTTTCAGTGCGCCCTGGGGAATAACTGGAACAATGCAGACATAGAGATTATTAACCGAGTGTGTTTCCGTATCATTAATATCATATATTAGGAATAAAAAATATGTATTATGCTCGCCTGTTAATAATCTTTTTATCATATTAATGTCATTCTTAAACTTACTCTTAAAAAGAAGCAAATCGTACGTGAATTTATATATGAAGAGAATCGAGCATTCGCGTAAGAATACTTAGCGGTACGCCAAGGTGAAGGTCGTTCATGACGGCGGCAAATGGTTGTGACTAGTTGCTAATACAGTGCAAACATAACTCATGCTTAAGATAAGATCTTTCTGTCAAAAAAGAACAACAAAATCGGGCAGGGTTTTCTTGGTAGTGTTTCTATTTTCATTGGGGGTAATCACCTCATCAATATCAGTTTCTGATACCTGAAGGAATCGATTCGTCGTTGTGATCGATAGATCAAAATCCTTGGTTGGTACCTTTCTTAGACGATAGCCTGTCACTCGTGCCTCATAATCCGTACCTTCAATTTGAACGAAGTTCTCCGTTTCATGTTTTCCAAAGTCAATTACTGCAGTAACGACTCCAGAACCTCTGTCATCAATTTTACAGAATCATCAATTTTAATAATGGGGGCAGCCATGTTTGTTTACAAACTCGTCGACGCAACGTAAACTCACGACGACGTCATCAATGAAGTGTGAAACGTTTTAGGATTCGCGCGGCATGTATGGAGTTTCGAGAAAGTAGTTCGTGCATTGACGTAATTTGCATAGTTATCAGATTATGATACCAAGTTTATCACATTGCTTTATTGCACAAGATGACACCGCCTCCGTGGTGTAGTGGTTAGAGCGTCCGCCCGGAGAGCGGAAGGTCGCGGGTTCGATCCCCAACCGCGTCATACCAAAGGACGTTAAAATATGGTACTTGTTGGTCCCTGCCTGGCGCTCGGCATCAATGGGAACAACAAGGACTGGTCGGCTCGGAGTCAGTATAATGTGTCTGAGTGGGGTATTCATGCTTCACTGCGGCATGGTATCTCAGTGGGCTAGCACTATAAAACCAGCTTAAGTCTTGGCTAGTACAAGCAGCCGCACATACACACACACACACACGCATGCACGTCGTCATATGAGCGAAATATTCTCAAGCACGACGTAAAACCCAATTTCACCTCACCTCACCTCCATTAGATGACAGTGTAACTTTATTCATTCACATATATGGATATTGATAATTATTATCTTTATTGAGAATGATCTGAAAAGTAGTTTGTGTTTGTTGGTATTTCTTGAAATAATTCATACAAATACCATAGATGAAAACGACATCGTCCATTTTTCAGATCATCAGCATGTTGATCAATGCTGAGACCGAGCGACACCAATGACGTCACGGCCCACTATTTCACTCCCGTGATGTCAGTAGCGATAACACACGGGCGCTGAATTGTGTTATCGGTCACGGGTCTGCAAAGGGACACGCCTTTACTCGATAACCGACAAAATCATCATATTGGACGAGGAAACCTTGCAAAATGCCAGCCATACCATCATACATAAGTAATTGATCAGATTTGATTCGTCTGGGTTCGAGTCCCCGACTGGTTTGGTTCATGGGTTTGACCAAACTATGAAATGGCACAACCTCATATTTGGCTGACACAATGTTTTATAAATGAAAACATATTCAAAGGTGAAATTGTGTCCAACACTGTCCAAACTCAGCGTCAAACTCCACTCACCAACCTATCAACTCCAGACCATGCCTGTCGTAAGAGGCGACTTGATCAGACTCGCGGACTTGCTTGATGCATGTTTTGTTTGTTTTTTGTTTAACGCCGCACTTACATGCCGGCGGTCGGTAAATAGTCGAGCCTGGACCAGACAATCCAGTGATCAACATCATGAGCAACAATCTACGCAACTGGGATACAATGACATGTGGCAACCAATCCCGTTAGTCGCACTTTTTCAGCTATATGGCGGCAGTCGGTAAATAACTTAAGTTTGGACCAGACAATCCAGTGATCAACAGCATGAGCATGCGTAAGCAATCAATCAGACTCGATTATTTACAGACCGCCATCATATAGCAGGAATCTTGCTGAGTGCGGCGTAAATCAACACCCAAACCAATCATTTTATATCGGTATTCCTTCACCTTCTGCTTCCAAAGAAATAACTGTTGTCTCTACTAGACAATGAGGGATATTCTCCACCCGAATCCACAATTTCGGAGAATAAAAACTAATAAAAAATATCTGATGAAATAAAACTACATTTTTGATCTTGTCAGTATGTACCCTCCAGCGGTGTATCGGTAGAGCCCTAACAAGCATGGCACCGACTGAAGGGCGCTGTTCCGCCTTAGTGAACGTCCCCACTATACATCTTCTGACAAACATCCAAAAATAACAGAAAATCTCACCCTTCATCATATGTTTTTCCTGTTTATTGTTTCGATATAATGTACACCCCGTATCGGTCAATCTAGTATATGTAACAAGGTAGGGTCACTTGGTACGTGTAAGGTAGCCGGTTATTGAATTTGGAGAAATATACGGAAGTTTGGTGTAGCCTTGCTATACTATCAGAGATCTCCTACTGCCCGGGGGTATCAGACGGCTTTGAAGTCGCCCCTCCCGAGCGCTCCCAGATATATGTATGTGACAAACGTAAGATATTGCCTTTATCATTGATCATTGAATATTCTGAATATTTGAATGATTACTACGACAAAGAAAAACACGCCATTTTCACACTATGACACTGATGGGTTTTTTGTGTGATTTTGGTTCTTTTTTAAAAAAAATAATGAAAATTGTTCATATTGTTTGAAATCTAAGTGTTTCTAATCACTCTTTTCTATCATATAAACTGCTCCAATTTTATTGGGATATTATTGGGGTCTGTCCACGATACACAAAGCCGGTTAGCACAGTAAATCAAGTGAATTTTTATGAATGTGTATCTCTCACTTGATGTTGAAAGTATTTTAAGTTAGCTGAGCCAGCACTCAAAGAATCCAGTTACATGATTCTGTTTTAGAAGTATAATTTTATTCATAACTATAAAAAATGAAAAAGAAAAACCCATAATACACAACCGCTGGCTGATGTGTCAGACATCTTTTCTTTGAAAGTAAATAAATTTCACTTTCAGGTATAAGTATGAGCATGAGGGGTCATGAGATGCAAATTCATTTCTCATCTTCATTAAACTAATTTATTTTTACTCTAAATAATTTATTCTTCACAGATGTTGAAACTGTCCAAACTGCATGCTGTTGGGTGTTTCAGACATTTCATCTTTGACCTCCTCTATAAGGACGGGTTTTTTCAACATATTTTTCAACATGGTAGAGATCAACAGCTACATATGCATTTCTTATCTCAATTCTTATTAATTGGTTTATCGGTATTGATGAGTCAACAATGAAGCATACACATTTTTGGATGATAACTTTTTGTTATTGCGTTGAACGACGTTTCGGAGTAGATTCTTACACCGTTATCAAGATAGTTTAACAAAGGTATCTTTCAACATGTATTATAGTCTGATATTCAGTATCTTGGTGTATAACGTGCCAACTTGGTCCTTAGTGGGTGTATATTTGTACTGGGGGTGAAACGGTACGCTCTTATACGGTACGGTACGTATTGCGGTACAAGGCCTTCGGTTCGGTCCGTTTCGGTTCGGTATATGAGAACTTACTTCCGGGAAAATAGCAGCCGTCTAGTAAAGAAATGCATAGATTTTGAGAAAATGGTTCCATTGCCAGACATGTTTGAAAAGGTTAATAAAACGACGGTATGAAAACCGAAAATTCCGAATTTTTGGATTGCATTGCGGTATACCGAACCGAAGACAAAGTACCGCGGTTCTACTAATACCGCGGTATACCGTTTCACACCTAATTTGTATACGGTAATATATAAGATGAAAATGTTTTCAGACATTCAGAGACAAAACTTATATTCATTGCATAACGCCTTGTCGTAGGAGGCGACTAACGGGATTGGTTGACACATGTCATTGTATCCCAATTACGTAGATTGGTGCTCATGCTGTTGATCACTAGTTTGTCTGGTCCAGACTCGATTATTTACAGACCGTAGTCAATTAACTGCAAAATTGCCGTGTCCTGCGTTAAAAAACAAACAAACAGACATCGCATAACGGTTTAAACGAATATGACATAACTTCGTTACGATTATAGGTGTGTGTCATACGAATTACATGTCAGACTAATTTGGGAATGTATCACACTAATATGGAAAAAGGGAACTTTGATTGCAACAGGAGGGGAATTTGGAAAGCGTAAGCCAGCCCCATGATCCAATAATCTGCCGGGCGTTATCGGAAATACCTGTGTTGACCTTGATCAATGTCCTTTGCAATCTAAGCAACGCGGACTTCCACATTACAGCGACCACGTGGCTCGTCTGTACAAATATGTCAATTATCAGTCTTGAGTGACAGAAATATACACTATCTCACTCGTATTTCCGAGAACGCCAAATAACCCGTTCATCCGGCTCGTGCTGGATCCTCCGTATCATTCCGACTAATTAGCTTCGGAAGATCAAAGGGCGCTTCACCTGTTTTATTGTTTACCTGACAGGTAGACTGTATGATAAAAGGACGCACTGATTTCATTGAAGCTTGGTTTCATATCAACGTTAGACGTATGAAGATGTTGATGTTTTACAGGCAAACGCGCATCTATTTGATGTCAGTCCCTATTCAAACATTATCTGTGTTCGACAGGATGTTCCAGTACACGAAATGTTCGATGTTTCAAGACACTGCTACCAGTTTTAGCCGTTGCATAAGAACAAGAGCAGCCTTTAAATATTAAGTGTGACATATTACAGTTGGCTTCAATTTTCTCAGTTGACAAACCGATTCAAGACACTTATTCAAGGAACGACATCGTTTCAAATGGCTAACACTATGCATGTATTCGCAGCTTTTATAAGAAAAAGATAATATTTGTTCAAGTTTTACCTTTGTGTACGCCAGACACCAAGTCTGTGTCAAGGTTGAACTGTCGCCGACTATAGGACACAGACAGCTATTAGGTTCGAATCCCCACAGCTTAATTGAAGATATTTTGTGAGCTTGTGTTGCTTTGTAATTCGCGTTAACGCCGGTTTCAGCAATACTCCAGGTTTATGACAACAGACTGTATACTGAGAATAAAGTAGAAGTGAATGAGTGAATGCTTTTAGCAATTTTTTCAGAAATATCACAGGAGACACCAGAAATGGGCTTCACACGTTGTACCCATGTTAGGAATCGAACCCGGGTCTTCTGTGTGACGAGCGAACGATTTAACCACTATTCCACCGCCCCTCTTCATTTTGAGGAACTCGACGTTTAGAAGTTGACACACATACATTTTGCCTTTACAATCAACTAGTTAATCTGGATAACCATTCGAAAACCAGCAGCTGGTTTGATTAAACAAGCTACTGGTTATCTCAAGGTAAATAACGTGTGAAACCAACTTCAACCGCTTGGCTACCCCACCGCCCCATATAGGACCCTATAAAATCAACCCTGGAGCTATCAGTCGTCAAGGGAATCTTTTAAGAATGGTGACAGTGCGACAAAAATAACATGATAAAAACAATAGAACATTATGTCTGCTAGTGCTAGGATTACCTGCACGCCATTTAACCCGATTATGTCTCGGCTAAATATGCCTTGATCAAGTTCAAAATTGATGAGTGAGTGAGTGAATTTAGTTTTACACCGCTTTTAGCAATATTCCAGCAATATCACGGCTGGGGACACCAGAAATGGGCTTCACACATTGTACCCATGTGGGGAATCGAACCCGGGTCTTCGGCATGACGAGCGAACTCTTTAACCACTAGGCTACCCCACCGCCCCTCAAAATTGATGCATCAACACTATGCCTAATGTCGTATACAACAGCCACAGTTTGGCCTCATAATTCCTTCATAGCTGAATAAAAGTTGACACAAACTCGGGGTTTTATATGAATTAGAAAGACAATTATCAAGATATGAATGATGCATCTGCGAAAGTATAAATGTTTCAGAACATTTATCACCGTGAATGTTAAATTGTTGCCAAACACAAACCACAAATGTAGATGAAAACATGTCCAAGACTGTTTTTAACTATATATACGAGTTTAGACTATTAAAGGTTCTTTGGGTAGTCTAGTGGTTAAAGCGTCCGCTCGTCACAACGAAGACCCGGGTTCGATTCCCCCACATGATTACAATGTGTGAAGCCCATTTCTGGTATCCCCAGCTGTGATATTGCTGGAATATTGCTAAAAGCGGACTAAAACATCACTCACTCACAAGACCATTAAAAGACAATGTTTGAGATTACTTTTACGGTTAACGCCACAGTCAGCAATGCTCCAGCTACGCGACTGCGGACTGTAAATATTACACTCTGAATCAGACACGATGTTTAGGTTGAGCCGGTCAAATGATGACACATAGAACATAAAAACACTGTTCTTCGATTGACTATAGTGTAGTACTCTACGTCAAGCCGTGATATATCTGGCTTCATGATAAATTAAACATAAAACACTCGCCTACCCCCTGGCCCACACATGCATGCGCGTTCGCACGCACACACTCATTTGCCGTGAAGATACGAGATAGAATTAGGCATTCGTGGTCACTCATGCCAGTCGCAAGACATGACTATTGGAAACGGGTGATCAGGCTCGTAGACATGTCATCGTAATCCGATTGCGTAGGTGGCAGTGGAAGGGGAGTCCAGTGGTTAAAGTGTTCGCTCGTCACACAGAAGGGGCGGGTTCTATTCGCTACATTGTATATTGGCCATGTGTGAAGCTTATTTTTGTTGACCCCGCTGTGATATTGCTGGAATATTGCTAAAAGCGACGTACAACCTTATTGACTCACTCACCCAAACTGTATAGAACGATGCTCATGATGTCAGTCACTGTATGGATTGTCCAGTCCAAACTCGATTGTTAACCGAGTGCAGTCATATACCAGCAATATCACGGCGGGGGACACCAGAAATGGGCTTCACAAATTGTACCCATGTGGGGAATCGAACCAGGGTCTTCGGCGTGACGAGCGGACGCTTTAGCCACTAGGTTACCCCACCTCCCCTTTAGCCTTGTAACCTCTATGATTTGATGGGCATGTCCGTATTTCGTAGGTGTGAGGTCACAGTTTAGTTTTGACCCCGTGATATGGTGGCATATTGTGTGCGGCGAAAAACAATATTTTAAGCAGTTGAAACCCGAAAAGCAAAAGAAGAACCTATGGAGAAAACAGATCCAGCCACTCACTTAGACACCCACCAACTCAGATATAACGCACATTTATGAATGAACGCCATGCCCAAGGACAATCTCACTTGCATACCCAAAAACTCGCCATCTTGACAGATCTTTGACATGACTTGTCAACGTTGACACTTGTTTGACATTATCTGTCGGACAGTTTCACGAGACAATGAGGCACGCCGGAAATGACGTCAGCGTGACGTCAAGATACCCACGTGAGCATCTGCCGAGGCAGCCATGTGGATTTGCCATGACTTGTGAATCATACCGGCGGTTCGTCATGGCCCAGAATAGTGCCGCACGAAGCTGTCATGATATTGACCTTCAACTTGATATTGTCTGAAAAGTGATGTAACTTTTGTAAGAATGTTGTAGCAGGTCTGTTGTCTTACTTGAACTCTGACTAAAGTGTTGGTCGATGGCACATGTGCCAGAGGTTTTACACTTCAGGAAAACGATGAATTTCTTAACTATTTTATCGCTTTGGGGAAAAACACCCCGCTTTAATAGAGAGTATTAACGCTTTTTCTACATCTCAAACGACCGGTTCATGTGTCATTTTGGTACCTTGACGAGACATTCGCAATGGCGCTTTTCAACTTCAACAATTATTTGAAAACCTCTTAGTCTATTAGTGCAAAGAATCAATGGCTGTACCTCCTCGGCCCTTCAGTGGAGTAGGGACAGAAGTGAAAGAAACCCGTATGTGATGCCCTGTTAACTTATTCTTATATATTTATATTGTTTTGTTTATCTTCATATTTCTCCTTCAACCATCTCTTCTCCATTGTGTTGGCTTGCAAGTACTACTAATCGTGTGTATATTAATAAACGGCGCACTCAGCAATATAACGATAATAGGAAGGAGGTCTCATATCTTGCGCAGTCGGCACCTGCATCCGGAGCAGAGTTGGCCCATGCCCACAAAGCATCCTCGTTATCCAGGATCTTATTTATCGATTCTATTGTTCCACACAAATCAACTGCATAATTGGGGGTTGCCAGTAATATTGGGATCGTCTCGATGGAATGGAAACGGAATGTCGTTAAGCACACACAGTCGTCTGCATCACCTGCATCCCTGCATCATCGTAGACGACGTGTTTCATCACAGATGTGTTATTGGACTAAATTCTTCTTGGAAATACACATGAAAAACAAATGGAATATTATGTTCTCCATTCAGTATTGTCCATACACCCAAAACATGCTGCATCGGGACTACGGTTTCTGGCCCAGCTGACGAGATTATTAATATATTATTATATGTATTATATATATTATTATAAAGTTTCTGGGACAAAGCGCTTGTCTACTGACACGGGAAGGCAGCTTCTGCTACACCGACATATGAACACTTACTGGTCTGGGTTCGAATCCCTATAGGACTCAACATAACAAAAGTACTAGAATCTATACTTTACTGAGAAAACGTAATCCCAAATATAACATATTTTACATTTGACCACTTCTAAATGGCATTGTGTATTCACTCTCTAGTGGTATTGAAAGCGTGTTCGCTTCTCTGATCACACCACAACCACGTCTGACTCTCGTCACAAAGTTCACCTGTTGTACGGCCTGGTCCGCTGCCACTACGATAGTAGAAATGTTCGTATGTTTTAAGCACAAAACCTTGACAGGGCCGACTAAGGCCTGTCTCGATGCAATGTGCTCAAATGAAGTCAAACGTCACGTAGCAGTCATGAAAAATTGATTCAAAAATAACTCTGAAGTGTTTCTTTTGGAAAGTCAAGCTTAATTGTGTGTAAAGGTGTAGCATGAGTTTCTCCCCCCCTCCCCCCCTCTCTCTCTCGTATTTGTGTGTGTGCGTGTGCGTATGCGTGTGTTGGCATTTTGCAATGGTAGCAGTAGTAACAACTCATGGAACAAATACACCAATACACACAGGCCCTCGTGTCTTTGCGCGGATTAAAGATTTTTTAAAAATATATAAATATTTGAGATGTCCCCCGACTCGAAATGCTTCAATACCTGATGTATATGTACTGTGAAGCATTTCGAGTCGGGGGTAATCTCAAAAACAATATTTTATAAATCTTTAATCCTCGCGAAGACACGAGGGCCTGTGCCAATACAGCACATGCAAATCTCAAATGTGTGAAAAGTGTGCGCACCTTATTAGAAACAGATGATATTTTCTGTAAAATGTATTCATTTCAGAGAATAGATGTTAGTCTACAGTAGAAGGGGTAGAAGCAGCAAGAGACATTATTAGCTGAGTAACTCTTCATCAACGTGAGATTTATACCACAATGTAGGATGATACAGAGGGGAATAAATCTACATATCAATTACATGTGTGTCACAGATGATGACCACCATCAGACAATACATCCTCTGTTACCTCCCATATACACCGGCTCCTGGCATTTACTGTTACAACAGTTGCAGCGTACGGTGGGAAAAGCCCGGGCGTCTCATTGCGTGAAAATCAGCGTCTCCACGTGTTGCACACTGCATGTCAGCTCGGTGCAGATATATACCATTTTCACAAAGACCTGCATATTTGTTGTCGACACGTTGAGGATTTTCTGCCCTCGGGGTAATCCGAGGGTAACACGATGCCGTAGCATGTGTTGTTCCGATCTGTGGCGTATCGGTAATAAAACGGATAATCCTCGGTTGACATGGCCATAGACACCGCACGCACAATATCGTGTTTGTCTGCGGATTTGGAAATATTGTCTTTTATAACATGAATGGCGTTTTTCTTCACGGTTTGGTGCCAAATATTCAGATTTACACTAGAATTCGTTAAGCGTGGATTTTCTAACAGCCTTGAGAAAACGGCCAATATTTGTCGAATAAGTTTGAAGCCATGACTAGAAAGTGCATTGTATATTGTACGGGGAGATTTAATAAAGGAGCTTATATACTACTCCAAACAAGTTAATAAGGACCATTATACTTAACCTGTCAATGACATGACAGATGAAATATAGACATACGAAAGAATGGGGATTACGCTTAACCCGTTTTGGTAATATATAAGCAGCTTAACCTTTTAGTATTAACCTTATCTATAGTAGTATGCGTTGAACTTATAACGGTATAGGGTATCTTTAATGGGATTGCTTTTTAAAGTCGGATTTCAGTCCTTGATCAAAATGTCTGTCTCTTTCACGGAATACTCGCTTCCTTGGACAGGGTAGGGCGCCTTGATCCCGCTGGGCATCTTCATATCTTCTCTCCATTCTCAATATTCTTGATGATCACAATCAAACGGAACAGACTAGAACGGTAGAGAGACTGACTGACTGACTGACTGAGTTTGGTTTTACGCCGCTTTTAGCAATATTCCAGCAACATCACGGCGGGGGACACCAGAAATGGGCTTCACACATTGTACCCATGTGGGGATTCGAACCCGGGTTTTGGCGTGACGAGCCAACGCTTTAACCATTAGGCTACCCCACCGCCCCCGGTAGAGAGACTGTGGACACAATCGAGAGGTGGAGGGGAAACCTTGCCTCGTCGTATACACCGTTGATGGTGGTGTAGTGGTTGAAGTCTTCAGCTCTTGGGATAGACTGACGTCTAGTCTCTGAAATGAAGATATTTTACAGAAAAAAAGGTTTCTACATTCTGATGATAAAATATAATTAAAAGGAGCACATAAACTTTCTTCATTTTCAGACTTTCCCGATATTCTAGACTTGCATGGGCTTTCTTAGATACAGTAACGGTTGTTTCAGGGTCTGTATGACAGACTACTCTTGGGCCAAAGGGGGGTAGATTTTATGACGTCAGGCCAGGCACCATTAACCTGAGCAACAGGAAGAATAGTCTCTCGTACAGACCCTGAAACACATATATCCAAGAAAGCCCACACAAGTCTAGAAAATGTGGCAAGTCTAGATTTCCTCAGCTTCTGAAAATGAAGAAAGTCTCAGGGCTCCTTTTCATTATATTTTTTTTATTTTACTATGAACTTTTTTCAGTAAAATATGTTCATTTCAGAGACTAGTTGTTAGTCTACAGGAAGAAGTGCTAGGACCGTTGCACTTCAGGACTTTCATGGGAGGTAACAATACAAGTTCCTGAGTTTAATGGTATTATTAATATTTCTGATAGTTTTACTGAAAGTCCTTAAATGTGTCAGAAATTATTCATTGTTTGATAAACTGCATACATTGCATGCAAAAGTGTATCGTCTTTGGAATAATATCATATTAAGTGTGATATTGAGTTAAATATATTTTTATATGTATAGATAACACCGACAGTATTACACACCCATGTTTTATGTATTAAAATCTATTTGATCTCACATTAAACTATGACAATTTCGTACCTCTGTCTCCTTAACTTATAAACATTTGGATACATTGAAAGATGGGTGCATACGAAATAGTTGCCGCAAGCTTAAACAATCCCACCAAGAGAGTATGCAACCGTTTCGAGCGAGTGAGTGGGTTTAGTTTTACGCCGCTTTTAGCAATATTCCAGCATTATCACGGCAGGGGACACCAGAAATGGGCTTCACACATTGTACCCATGATGGGAATCGAACCCGGGTCTTCGGCGTGACGAGCAAACGCCTTATCCACTAGACTACCCCACCGCCCCCACAAACATTCGATGGTAATGAATTTGAAACTGGTATCATAATATGTATGCTGCGTTTCAACGACTTTTTTCAACGAAGGGTTTTAACATTTTCATAAAGCTTCTAATTTTGGCAAAAATAAAACTTTCAAGTGTTTATGGTCTTTTTCCGGCATTTTATTTCAAAGTTGAAAAATAAATTACACATTTGAAAATGTAAAATTGTATCAGCGACATATTGAGAACCATATGCATATCGGAGCCTATAGTTAGTTAAGCAAATAATGTTATTCGAAATCAACGGAAAGATAAGCAATTTTTAAACGATCTTATCTTCGAGGCGTAACGCCTAATTATATCATACCAATCAACCGGGAAATACGAGGGGAATAATGAAAGTAAATCCCCGTGAAACTTAAACACCTAGCACGCAATGTTAGATAAATTATGTCAGCTGTGCACTCATTCTCGAAACAACACCAAGGCTCCGCACAGCGTGTATTACGCAACACAAACACCAGAGTGAGGAGTCTGTTCATGGGAGATAATGCCGCATAAATATTACTGCGTGCCGCTAATGCAATATGAGCGCTGACGTAATTGTACTGGGTTCGGTATTTAGAGTCTTGTAGCGGCTACTTTGTATGTGATTTACTGACACAAAGATTATGGTAATTACCTTGCCAAAGTTATATGTTTATACTGCAGACTGTCTTAATGATTTACGGCCAATATGCATGCTTACGTCAACGCGCAATGAAAGGAAATGTCATCGGTAATGGCGACTTGCTCCATTGTAAAAAACATAGGATTTAAAAAATACCAATGAGTCATACTAAACACTGTTGTCAAATCAGAGTATCATATTGTTAAGGACTGTTTGTTTGTTGTGTAGCGGCAAACTATGCACCAGTTTAGGCTAACGCTTAGACTCTAAAAAGGACCCCCTATGGAAATACAATGTATACAAGTTTGAGTAAAACAAAAAAAACCACACTTCCTTTATGTGGTAAACGGGAGAGCCAGTGAGGTGGGAGATTTAGAAAAGGAGAAAAACCAAGACTTGCTGCATTTATGGGTATGTCATTACTGTAAAACCTAAGCACAGAGAGGGCTGTAAGACATTGGAACTATATGACGACTGTCTGTAAATAATCAAGCATTCCTGACAATGTAGATTGTAATGGAGAAAGAAAATCCCAGTATCCCAACATAATGTTGTTGTTTTTTGTTCCGGTTCTACAATATGATCAATCATTGAGAATGTAGGGTAGGTTTGCTGGATTTGTACACTGAAGTCCCCCAAGCATACGTGTTTGCATGTATGCTTGCAGGTGCGTGCTTGTGTGTGTGTGCTTCCCATACAGTCAATACACTGCTTTACCTGTCCTAGACTCACACAGTTCGAACAGCTGAATAAAAAAAATGATTGCGGCCTAAAACAACACTCCCAAACTTTAATTAGACTAACACGTGGTCGATTGTTTGTGGTATATCCGACATCTGTCACAGACATCTGTTACGGTTACAATCTCAGCCCCTTCATTAGTGCCATGATGCCAGTTTAACCAATGCCATGTAGTGCTATATAACAGGCAACAATACGATGACGTAACACTGACGTAACCATGACGTAAGAATGACGTAACTCATCGCTAGTGAGGTACATGAAATCCTTCGGAATCAGCTATTAGCAAGCGGTCAATGATTGTTGGCCATCCGATGGGATCGCCATTTACCGACACTGAGATTATTTTGTTTTAGGATGCTCGCTCATATACATGTATACATGAGGGCTGGTCTCTCGCAATATGTGGCCCTGAATCCTAAATGGCCCTAAATGACTGATTACGAGCTTGGATATAATTGTGAAAGTATGCCCTGAACCATTGACTTATATTGAACATCGAACTCATGCTTAAAGCATTGGCGGACCCAAAGGGGTGGCGGGGGTGGAGAAGGTTTCAGGGGGGTTCGACATACTAACACACACACACACACACCCAATCCCCTCTGAAAATAACTTAAGTCCGCATTGAAGTTAGAGGGGTGGCGGTGGGTTGGTTAGGTGTGTGTGCGTGCGCGCGCGCGTGTGTGTGTGCGTGTGTGTGTCTCCGTTAATTATAACTTATAAGACTAAGATATTTGCATTCGAACATCAACTATATGATACTAAGAAGTCACACTCTCTCTCTCCGTCATACTCGCGACTGTCGTAATTCCATACTTAACACAAACCTACGACTGTCGTAGCCACATACCATAATAAATACTTACGACTGTCGATATTACATACATAAGATCTTGTCCAAATGTGTAAATCGATGCTCATGTTGCTGATCACTGGATTGTCTGGTCAGGATTCGATTGTTTACAGACCGCCGCCATATAGCTGGAATATTGCTGAGTGCCGCGTTAAAGAACAAACAAAGAAACATAAGGTATTGTTGCTAAGATGACTAAGTAAAACGAGGCTTGATTCTATAAATAACGATCTCTCAAGTTTTTTGACATTGCTAGTGTTGCGACAACCCTTATCTTGAAACCACAGACCCAAAGTACAGAACGCGAAGTCGATGTGGCTCTCGTGACAACGCCGTGTCGTGGCGACCCATATCTGCCGCCTCCACATACAACCAGGAAGTCTTAAAGTGTCTATCGCAGGTTGTTTATTACGCACAAGCCTGTTGTTTTGGCGCAAATTGCATATCATTAACACATCTGATTTATTATGTGGAACATCATATTTTTAAGCCCAGACTATTTGTTTTATGATGTCACACCAACAACACGATCTTATTTGCATGTTCCCCCTTGAAGATCCGGGTGTGAATTGATCTTTAACAACTTGACCTTGTCATACGTAGCGACGGCCGGGATCGGGTGATTAGCCTCGATGGGTTGACCCATGTCATCATATTCTATTTGCGAAGATCGATGCTCATATGTTCATGATGTCAATCACTGAATTATGTGACCAGGCTCCATTATGTACAGGCCGCTACCACATAAAAACAAACGATACTTGCATGTTGTCTTTTACATACATTGTACTGAGAATTCTACAAAAGACATATCTTATTTCATTACTTTTACCAATATATTCCCTTATAAGAAAAATCAATAATGTACATAACGGGAGATATTTATGTATATCTCGCTACCGCGTGTTCTGAACACATTAAACCTTATATACATCACTGCATCATTTGATTACACAATGCCATTTAGAAAGTGGTCAAATGTAACATTTGTTATATTTGGAATTACACTTTCTTAGTAAAGTACAGATTCTAGTACTTTTGGGGTTGAGTCCAAAATCCCATCCAAAAGTACTAGAATCTGTACTTTACTAAGAAAGTGTAATCCCAATATAACTTATGGTACATCATTTGAGTTTGTAAGACTTTTTAAGGAATTAGACACCCACAAAATTCTTTTGTGATCAAAATGGAGACTGTAGATACGACTGGGTAGGATAAGACAGACAGACAGACAGACAGACAGACAGACACACCAACAACAACAACAACAACAACAACAACAACGAAAAAAAACACAAAAAAACAACAATAACAAAAAACCCGAGTCCCAATACCAATATTGGTTTATTATTATGACGGGAGAGTGAGTGAGTGATTTGAACTGTATACCAGTTACATCACACTGCGTCAGCTTAATGCGGGATGGAAGCCTGGAGAGATGCAGGTTCCAGACCTTTTCAACTTTGGTGAAACTCGCTAGGATGGGCACGGTGCTGACAGACCCAGAGACAAAATCTAGGTGAACACGGATTCGAATCCGCGATTTGCTCAACGACGTGGGCCACCTTTAAACGACTAGGCAACATGGGGAGGTGGTGATTTATGATATTACTTTTACTTAGAAATAAGAACAAAAAGTTCAGATTGATGCAACTATAAATAGGACTTATAAATACTCCTAATAACGCTGGTGTAAAACGAGATTCATACACACAAGCACACGCACGCACGCACGCACACAACACACACATATCACCCCAACCATCCAGATCCTCCTCCCCTCTCCCCCTCCCCCCACCATCCTAGTCAGTCCATAATTGCTATGCTCCCTCGTGGCATCAATCAGCTGTCTTTCATCGTTGAATGACCGACCCCTCGGTCGATCACCGGGCACCATATTGCTTTACATGCCACTCATATCTCATGATCGATACTGGATTAATTGGCAATAATATTCTATGGATTTCATGCCAATTTCAGCTGAGTTCTATTTCGCCAGGAGATTAATCCAGCCCTCACGACCCTGTGATCAGTGTGTCCATCAGTGTGTCCATCAGTGCTGAAGCTGTTCTGGAAGATGGTGTACTATTGACAGAGGTAATAGTGCGGTTGACTTAGTTCGTCTGTGTCTACAGATGTTTCCTTCAGATTATTCGGTTGAGCGAAACAAATTGAAAGGGTTGACTATCTATTCTAGATGTAATGTATTCATGGAAGCGCACTGAGGTCAAACTAGCATTCATTTGAAGAATAAGTTCCAAAGTTCCAAAATAACTCTGAAGTGACCCTTTGTGTGTGTGTGTGTGTGTGTGTGTGTGTGTGTGTGTGAGTGTGAGTGAGAGAGATAGAGAGAGGGAGGGAGGGAGTGATTGATGTTCAAATGTAAATATCTTAGTCTTATAAGTTATAATTATCGGTATTATATAAACAGTAGGTACTGTATGGCGTTTAGTCAGCAATTCAAAGATTAAAACTACCAGTTTCGATTTTTATGAAATACACATTGACTTAAAACTTTCAAACAATCGCACAATACATAACTGTTGACATATGGGTATCATAGACAACGTGTCTTTCAATATCAACGCATTTATACAATTGCCATTTCTCGCACACCTGTACATTTCCAACATAGTAGGGGTCTTGTTGCCGCAAATGTATTTCTTAGCCCAATCTCCATTGAACCAAATTGTTTTACCAAATTCCAGAATACAAAGAGTTGCAGGAATGAGTGATGGTCAAAAAGACATATCAAATTAAAGAGGAGTTCGTTTAATTTTCTTACATAAAAAAATCGATATATTTACTCTTTTTTTGGTCTATCGGTATGTATTGGATCATCTTGCTACACGAGGGCGAAGCTGTCCGCTATGGGCGCCGCTACCGTAAGTGTTGATAGAGGTTTCGGGGAGAGTTTGTTGAATACAGAGGTCTAACGTTACTATCATTAAACTGCAGGGCCTCAGTGTATTGTTCAAAAGCTGATTTTCCATCCCAAGCCCCCAGGGCAGGTACATCAGGGTTCTTCACGCTAATCCACCCCTCCCTCTATCCATCCACCATAGGAACCAGATCGGGATGACAAACGTGGCTCCCCACAGCGACATCCCCTTAGCATGCGTCTCCATCACAAACGTCATGGCGTCTCACAACGCCGTCTCCTCGCCTTTACAATCCCTTACACAATGTTGTGAAACCCCGGAGGCTATTAATGTTAAGGGTTTCATCAACAGGCTATTATACTGTGGGATATATGATTTATTAAACAATACTTTGGTTGGTTTTGTATAGCCTTTGATCATGTTTCGGAGGAGACGTGGCGCTGTTCAGAGTTGGGGCGCCCTTTGGTTGTGTCTGGGGCGAACAAGAGAAGCCTACGTCCAGGTGTAACTTGACGTTAAAAGTTCGGAGGAGAGACGCGCTGGCTTCTCAGTTTACAATAAAATGTAACTACAAACATGCATGTCCCATTTTTACACAGCAACACCTGTAATGTTGAGAGAGTGGGTTGATAGTTTTGACTTCATAGTCAGCTAACAGTAAACCGTACTGGGAGAGTTGGCACCTCTATCTGTTTCGTTGTAGACATAATATTCATGTTTCCCATCGACTAATTCTACTCCAGGAAAAATAATAATTATGCATAAAAATGCTACTGTTTAAAAAGAACTAGGTCTTAGTAATTTGAACACTTAAGAAGCCCTCATAATTTTTATGATTTTTATTTGTTATGTTTTGGATTATTTACGTTTATTTTGTTTCTTTTGTTTAATATTTTTATTGTGCTTTTTTATTTTATTTTATTATTTTTGTTTTATTTGAAAAAAGGGAAAAAAAGAAAAGCCTTTTATAAGTCTTCGACTGATATTACAAACCTGACATTGCACTTGACAAAGGTAATCCAGTTCGGGAGTCGCGACACTCACGGTACTGTAGCCCTTATGTAAGTACTGTTACGATAAGTTCATAAAACAGTGTCATTTACCGGAATATCAATAAGACAACTGACGGAAAACGTCAATCTTTTGATCTGACACAGATTGACGTGACTAACATCCTCGTCTGGCACACAGCGTACAGGGCATGAACTAACACAAAATACGATCGTACAGATTCCCCAGTATATCCCCGCGTCCCGAGGCGAGGACTACCCCGAGAGGGCATCAAATAGACTTGATAAAACATATATGATTGTCTTTAGATGGGCGGTGTGGTGGCCTCGTCTTACCGTCGTTGAGGTATTCCCCTCTGGCGCATATCAAAGGTGTATCCTGAGTGGGAGGGGAAGGGATATAGGGATACGGGGGTATGTGAATGTGATAGGGTGGGACATCGGTGTGTGGGGTAGAGGAGATGGAAACATATATTTAGCAAATGTTTACTTAGGAAAGTGAGAAACCTTAAGAAATTAACTGCTGCCATAAATTCATAGATAATACAAATTTTAGAGATAGGTTCTTTAATGTAACTATATGGGTATTGCATAGCGTTCATCTGTACTGTACTCCGAGGAGTATGACAGATCAACATAAGTGGCCAATCAACTCTATGGTTAGTTGTAAAAACCACAGTCTGCAGATCGTACCATACAATCAGCTGGATGAATGCCCGGATCGAGAATGTCACGCTGACTGTACAATACACACAGACAGTGACACACAGGCGCATGACAGAAAGTACACGTTTTGCATTACAAATAATAGTGAGTGAATTTAGTTTTACGCCGCTTTTAGCAATATTCCAGCATTATCACGGCGGGGGACACCAGAAGTGGGCTTCACACATTGTACCCATGTAGGGAATCGAACCCGGGTATTCGGCGTAACGAGCGAACACTTTAACCAATAGGCTACCCCACTTACCCCGGAAATAATACAAAACATGGTGGCCATATAGAAATAGGCATTACTTTCCTTTAAATTATCGCTCAGGAATGCACAGATGATACACTATAAACATCACTTGTGGAACAATATGGTGTCTGGATAACCGTAAACGAAATGGTGTCTCTCACTGTGAAACATACTTCATCATTGTACGTGCAATTATCTCACGACAGAGACAGACAATGATATACCCCAGGGGAAACGCTATGTCTACAACAGTTTATTGGTAATAAAAACCCTACACTATAACGTTTATGATTCATAATTCGCCACCCAGCGCCTTGCTCTGTAGTGGGAGCCGATAACGACTGTGCAGGGAGTCGTGTTACCTTAGGCACATTGATTGTTTTATACCTAGGTATACCTAAAGCACAATGGTGATTATACACCTTTAGACTTTAAAGTTCAGCCTCCCCTCCAAAAAACCCAACAACAACAAAAAAAAACACACAAAATACCACACATGTACACTACAATACTAATTCTGCGATATCGCCGAAAAAACTGATCAATCTCTTAACCTTTGATGTACCGCATCAGTATCCGCTTATAACCAATACAAATTCACATAAAAGAGAAATTACGTCTTGCTTAAGTGGGACTTTCCAAAATTTGCGAACATCACCTGTTGCTCATAGTTACGAAGTGGTATATGCGTTGTGCAATCTGCTTCTCCATGGCAACTGGGGACCAATGTCGTCATACCAGCATCTGTCAGCGTGGAGTTAGCTTTATTTGAGTTTTGTTTGCCGCAGGCTGCATGACAAGGCTTATCAGACGCTGCAGTAAATACTTCACGTGGAAATGAATGATCATATTCCCTACCACGGTGTAATTAGGCTTGTGAAAACTGCTGTCTTGTTTCATAGACCTACTTACACACTTCAGTTTAACAGTCCAGCCAGGAGCTATGGTGCATTTATGTTCTACTGTGAAGCCTGAAAAGTATTTTTAACAAAACCCGGTAACAGTGATCAATAGTGTGAGCAACGAACTATCCGGCGAGATATGTCGCCATCAGCAAGGGAACAGTTGAGAGTTTGCGTACTTTAGCAGCTGTTGTTCTAAGTATACTGAGTAGCCAGTAGAAAGACTTATGAAAGACGAGTGGTCAATAAACGTTCGTTCGTTTCCGCTTCCATCTTTCCGTGTCCTGTAAGAACATTATCCGTGAATCATTTTTGCAGTTGACGGAAAGGAACGAGTGGTGACGAATGGGTCAACGGATTTCCCCGTAATGATATAAGTTGGTCGTGATTGCATTCGTCACAAAAGTAGCACATCACGGAAAACGGCGAGTTGTGACGTGCGGTGACGAAAGGTCAGGAAAGGTCTTGAAACCAGAAAGGACGACTACGCGCGAGATGAAATAAGATACAAGCGAAAATAAGAATCAAACTTCTGTTTCGATCTCACTCTTGACAAAATCACTCTCATGAGAGCAGTAAAACCTGTTTATGGGTTACCACAACAGAGTACCGTCTAGACAGTGCCAATGTTTGTGTTAGAGATATATTCCTTATTATTCCGTTACCATGACGTCGTCCAAGAAGACATGTCCGGATCGTGTTCCTTAATAAGGCTTTGTCTGCTCCGTACATCAGTCGAGTGCCTTTGGTCCACTCTCCCACTGACCTGATAAGTCGTTTGACTGTCTGTGGAAAATATTCCGCCCTAAAGTCTTTGAACGGCATTTAGAAGTGATACACATATAGGCAAGAATCTATGGTTGTCAGCTTCATTATTTTGAGTGAGTGAGTGAGTGAGTGAGTATGGTTTGAGGCCGCTTTTACAATATTCCAGCAATGTCACGGCGGGGGACACCAGAAATGGGCTTCACACATTGTACCCATGTGGCTGACTGACTGACTGAGTTTTGGTTTTACGCCGCTTTTAGCAATATTCCAGCAACATCACGGCGGGGGACACCAGAAATGGGCTTCACACATTGTACCCATGTGGCTGACTGACTGACTGACTGAGTTTTGGTTTTACGCCGCTTTTAGCAATATTCCAGCAACATCACGGCGGGGGACACCAGAAATGGGCTTCACATTGTACCCATGTGCTGACTGACTGACTGAGTTTTGTTTTACGCCGCTTTTAGCAATATTCCAGCAACATCACGGCGGGGACACCAGAAATGACTGACTGAGTTTTGGTTTTACGCCGCTTTTAGCTGTACCCAGTTTTGGTTTTTGGTTTTACGCGCTTTAGCAATATTCCAGCAACATCACGGCGGGGACACCAGAAATGGGCTTCACACATTGTACCCATGTGGCTGACTGACTGACTGAGTTTTGGTTTTGGTTTCCAGCGCCCGCTTTAGCAATATTCCAGCAACATCACGGCGGGGGACACCAGAAATGGGCTTCACACATTGTACCCATGTGGCTGACTGACTGACTGAGTTTTGGTTTTACGCCGCTTTTAGCAATATTCCAGCAACATCACGGCGGGGGACACCAGAAATGGGCTTCACACATTGTACCCATGTGGCTGACTGACTGACTGAGTTTTGGTTTTACGCCGCTTTTAGCAATATTCCAGCAACATCACGGCGGGGGACACCAGAAATGGGCTTCACACATTGTACCCATGTGGCTGACTGACTGACTGAGTTTTGGTTTTACGCCGCTTTTAGCAATATTCCAGCAACATCACGGCGGGGGACACCAGAAATGGGCTTCACACATTGTACCCATGTGGCTGACTGACTGACTGAGTTTTGGTTTCACGCCCGCTTTTAGCAATATTCCAGCAACATCACGGGGGCAGAAATGGGCTTCACACATTGTACCCATGTGGCTGACTGACTGAAATGGGCTTCCACACATTGTACCCATGTGGCATGACTGACTGACTGACTGAGTTTTGGTTTTACGCCCGCTTTTAGCAATATTCCAGCAACATCACGGCGGGGACACCAGAAATGGGCTTCACACATTGTACCCATGTGGTGACTGACTGACTGACTGAGTTTTGGACTGCTTTTAGCAATATTCCAGCAACATCACGGCGGGGACACCAGAAATGGGCTTCACACATTGTACCCATGTGGCTGACTGACTGACTGAGTTTTTGGTTTCGCCGCTTTTAGCAATATTCCAGCAACATCACGGGCGGGGACACCAGAAATGGGCTTCACACATTGTACCCATGTGGCTGACTGACTGACTGAGTTTTGGTTTTACGCTTTTAGCAATATTCCAGCAACATCACGGCGGGGACACCAGAAATGGGCTTCACACATTGTACCCATGTGGCTGACTGACTGACTGAGTTTTGGTTTCCGCCGCAATTTTCCAGCAACATCACGGCAACAACATCACGGGGGGACACCAGAAATTCCAGCATGTGGCTGACTGATGACTGAGTTTTGGCGCTTTTAGCAATATTCCAGCAACATCACGGCGGGGACCAGAAATGGGCTTCACACATTGTACCCATGTGGCTGACTGACTGACTGAGTTTTGGTTTTACGCCGCTTTTAGCAATATTCCAGCAACATCACGGCGGGGGACACCAGAAATGGGCTTCACACATTGTACCCATGTGGCTGACTGACTGACTGAGTTTTGGTTTCGCTTTTAGCAATATTCCGCTTTAGCAATATTCCAGCAACATCACGGGCGGGGACACCAGAAATGGGCTTCACACATTGTACCCATGTGGCTGACTGACTGACTGAGTTTTGGTTTTACGCTTTTAGCAATATTCCAGCAACATCACGGCGGGGACACCAGAAATGGGCTTCACACACTGTACCCATGTGGCTGACTGACTGACTGAGTTTTGGTTTTCGCCCGCTTTAGCAATATTCCAGCAACATCACGGCGGGGACACCAGAAATGGGCTTCACACATTGTACCCATGTGGCTGACTGACTGACTGACTGAGTTTGGTTTGACGCTGAGTTTTGGTTTTACGTCGCTTTTAGCAATATTCCAGCAACATCACGGCGGGGGACACCAGAAATGGGCTTCACACATTGTACCCATGTGGCTGACTGACTGACTGAGTTTTGGTTTTACGCCGCTTTTAGCAATATTCCAGCAACATCACGGCGGGGGACACCAGAAATGGGCTTCACACATTGTACCCATGTGGCTGACTGACTGACTGAGTTTTGGTTTTACGCCGCTTTTAGCAATATTCCAGCAACATCACGGCGGGGGACACCAGAAATGGACTTCACACATTGTACCCATGTGGGGATTCGAACCCGGGTCTTCGGCGTGACGAGCCAACGCTTTAACCACAAGGTTACCTAGGGTACTCCTCTTTATTTTGAGGAACACCACGTTTAGAAGTTGACATCCATAAATTCTCTCCTTTATAATCCAATCTGTTAATCTTGCAAACCATACCAAAACCAACAGTTAGTTTGGTTAAACAAGATACTAGTTATCTCAAGGCAGTAAATATCAACATCTGGAATTAAATGAGTTTCTGTCATTTTAAGTAAATATTTTAATTAAATAGATAATGATGTCCAAAATGCTTTATAATTCCACCTCAGATAATACTACATCTGAGGTAATCGTCAGTATTCAAAATCTTATCTGTTTTGTATTCTTTTGTATTCAAAGCATGTCCTATGAGTTCAAATTTATAAACCAATGAGATCGGCGGGTTTCACTGTGATCCAATCATACAGTTTTGACCACTCTTTTGCCTTTTCAACCAATGGAATCAGTTCCTATGGATACTCGAGACTGGTTATTCTGCAACGTTCACGATTCCAATTTAATTCAAAATTACTGGAAAATGAACTGTGAGAGAAGAAACTACTTCGTATCTAAAATCAATAACATCGTGTCATTGCACACTTATAGCCATAGGAAGAAATTGGCTTTACGTAACCTCTCTTACATATACACAAAAGAGAAAGTTGAGCACCACCCGATGAATATTTATTTTAGATATTTGAAACACCATCACAGTGGGAGGCATCAATATTTGTTTAAACGTTTTGACCATGGTTGTGGACGATCGAACCTGGGGTGTCATAACACTGTATCTTAACGACTACTTCATATTTAAGATTGGAACTAATCGGTCGGAGTTAAAGAACGCACGTTCGTGTAGCATATACATGTATTACAAATTAACTTTAGCAATTTGATGTTTGTTGTTTTTAACGCCGCACTCAACAATATCCGGCGGTCTGTAAATGATTGAGTCCATGCCAGACAATCCAGTGATCAACATCATAAGCATCGATCTACGCATTTAGGATACGATAACATGTGTCAACCAAGTCAGCGAGCCTGACCACCCTATCCTAATAGTCGCCTCTTACGACAAGCATGGGCTGCTGCAGATCAATTCTAACTCGGATCTTCGCGGATTTTGCAATATGAATAAATCTCGAGTTCAATGACAAACTGACAGGAGTAATATGAAAGTGTTCCTGGGAGATTAACTATGGTAATGAAATATGACAGAATAGTTAATGTAACCGATTTTAGTAGAATATGCATGTTTGTCTATATTGATATCAAATTATAGAACAATACTTTCAAACCACATTCATTTTCAACTCCAAGCTAACAGAATCTAAAATTCAGTTTTGAAGATATGTGGAGGTGGTTTATAAGCCACTTGAAATGTAGGCAGGTCGTTATTTATACTTACACAACAGTTGCGTGATATATTCACGATTTGTATTACGTAATGATTACTTTAACCTACTGTAACACATAGCAGACATAACGGTGGGGGTGAATCACGCTCTGTCTACCCGGGGCATGTGACACTGAGACAGAGAGAGCAGGGGGTCACCTCACCGTGTGTCGTCACCCTCCACGTACTGGTCGTGCGCCCACACTCGGCTTGTCACTTACCTACATGTACACATGTCAGACTTAAACAATGTCGTGATGTATACGCTATTATTACCACCCACACAAAGGCCGTTATGTAGGTTAATGTTATAGCTGTTCCTTGTTTTAGAATGTTACTTTATACTATTCTGTCTTGAGGAATTATTCCCATGGAGCGGTTTTAGCAGGGACAATTTTTCCATGACCATTGATTTTGGTCTTTCTCAGTTTTCAAAGAGAATTACGTCCGGTATAAATTTCTCAGAGACAAACCCAACTGAACCCAACACTGATATACATAAATGCAATCATCTGTACTTTAGGGGGCGGTGGGGTAGCCTAATGGTTAAAGCGTTGGCTCGTCACGCCGAAGACCCGAGTTCGAATCCCCACATGGGTACAATGTGTGAAGCCCATTTCTGGTGTCCCCCGCCGTGATGTTGCTGGAATATTGCTAAAAGCGGCGTAAAACCAAACTCAGTCAGTCAGTCAGTCTGTACTTTAGATATGCAAAATGCAAGTTATCAATACTCATAATGTCAGTCGCTTGATTGACTGGTGCAGAATCAATTAGTTTTAGACCGCCGTCATATAGCTTGAATATTGCAATGAATGAATGAATGAATGAACAAACGAACGAACGAACGAACGAATGAATGGGCGGGATACATGTTACACCAGCAGTAATTGTTCCGGGTGGACCTAATTCCATGTGGAACTGACGATCGACGACACTGAGAATGAAGCATGTTTACACAGATACCTCTTCAACTACATGTTATGAGTTTGAAAAACCTAGGGTACTCATCAATTTTGATAAAATAGTTGTTTGGGTCGAATTTCAAAATGAAAACAATTTATACGTTTTAACTATTTGGAGTTTGCGAGTGTAGTCCCGACAACTATATATATATACTCCGTTAAAACAACGGGGCGTCTCAAATGCCGGGGAATCCCCTAGGTCCCCAATTCGGAAGTAAGACTTATTTATAGGGGACCGGGTGCTGGCATCCAATTTTCGTCATGATTTAATGTTATTTTCAAATGGGGGAGGGTTAAGCCGTACCCTATGACCTCCGCAGCCTTGTATCCGCCCCTGTACAAGCACAATCACTCCATTACCCCTCGCTATACAAAAACCTATAGGGAATAACGTATCATTATTTAGTTATTATCATAAACGTACACCCTTCTCTGGAACTATAAACTCCTCTCGAAAGAAGTCACATATTCGTGAAACTTAAATCACTAAGTCATAGCAATGGTCACGGATATCACATGTGTCAGGTTTAAAGAAAGAGTTTTATTTGAACAGCTTGTACACAATTCGTTTTTATGAGCCACCTTGACACTTTTTAAAAGAACAGCGCAAGTGGATTGGTTATTGGCGACTTACTTCAACGTTGTGGCGATTTCCACTCATGTTTTGTTGGCAGATACATATTCTGGCGGCCTTGAGTGTAAGTCTTCTCGCCCTTTTATGATCAGCATTGACAGGTTTTTGAAATCGTTTGGTCTCAAAAGTCGGCCTCCACCGTCCACGTTTAGCCGGCCTTGTGTGTTCAAATTTTGGTTAAACCCAGAGGACATGACGAATTAAGTAACTTTAGGACTCCGGGGGTGCCCTCTGAAGTGGGCTTTTACTGCCGAACAAGGAAAGAGAATTTGGGGACCCGCCAACAGCAGCCTGGAATATCATGAGCCAGAGGCACCTCCAGCATCCGTGGTGCTGGGTATCAAGGACGCTGAATGCAGCAGCCTCTCCATCCCAATTCGATTGTCATCAGGAAGATGAGTGTGTTTATCCGACACGTTAGAAGCAAAGCGCCATCTTGAATGGCTGCCATGTTGGACTTGGCAGCCCTTCTGTTAGATGATCCTGTTCGAGGTGTTTAAACTGACGCATCGATCTTGTTCCTGTTGAGATTTCCAGAAACTCCAAAATAGCATCATTTTGTATACCAAGTGGAAATCTAGCTTACCTTGGTACATAAACTCTCCACGACCTTCGACATTTAAAAACTGAGCCAATTTGACTTATTCTTGTCCGGGGGCCAATGTAAATTACACGAAGCCCCGATCGAGTGTTTTTCACATGCAATTAGAAATATGGTGTTAAATATCTGGCTGATAGATACAGTACCGTGAAGAGGCTCGCACACGAGGCGTTACGATGCTCAGCGGTGTGTCGGCTAAGTCCAGTTTAAGATAACCTAATACCCTGCAACACGCGGCATACCACAGTGTTCGTTCACATGCACTAGAGGGGATTTGATTTTAAAATTGAAGATTTAATACCAATTGACAAGGGCATTCGACTGAAGACATACGTCACATTGGAGCCTTGTGTAAGACCTGCCATTACGCCTAGGTGCACGTTTTGCCCCGGCGGAACGTCTCACCTGCCCAGAGAGCTCAATGCCCAGGATGTTGTATAATTTGTCATCAGTTTCAGAACGGGCACTATTTGTGCCGTATCAGCACTTTTAACAAATCGCGGCATATATGTTACGACACTACAGAGCGCAATAAGTATTAACGTCGCAATCATAGTTCTCATGTAACAAATTTCAAACGTTGAATGTAAAGCATATTGTGCTAATCTCACTGTCTGGAGGCAAGAGCGTCCATTAACCTGAATCAAAGTCTCACAGACACCCTTGCCTCGAGAAGATCGGCATAACCACCCCCCCCACACACACACACACACAACCCCCCCACACACAACCTAAAACTCTCACCCGTAGTAGTTGTAGAGCAGTACAGACGCTACCATCACCAACATCGTCAACGTTACCTACATCAACACCAACGCCAACATATGTACACTACAGCGTTAATTAAGTGTGCAGGGAAGAAAATCACCACTTCAGCGAGCAACACCGAATTTTTAACGGCTCCCTAGATATGTAAGAGTAAGTGAACGAGACACCCGAAATGGGCTCCGCACTATGTACCCATGTGCAGACTCGAACCCGGGCCTCCGCCGTGACGAGCGAACACATTAATCATTAGGCTATCCAATTTACCCCATTTTGAACCTACTTACCACGCTTTTATTTGACTGCCTGCGAATTCTGAAACATTTAGTTTTCACGAATAATGCATACTTTAAAACTCTGTATAATAGATTAAGTTTATTTTTAGTGTGTTTCATTACCTACTGCGAAAACCGTGGGTGGGGCAAACCCAATTATAGGATTAATCCAACTGAAATAATGCTAAAAGTATTTCGTTGCGTGCATCACAAGTATTACTTTTTACTCATATTTCACACTACATATTAATCATGATAAGTTACAAGGGTGTAACCCTTGCACCCATGTGTAGAAACATGATCGTACATTGTAAAGCTATCGGTGACAAAAGGGAAATGATACACATCGCTTGCGAACATTTCTGCATTGACCGCTAATAGGCCCGGACGGAGTAACTCACCCTGCGTAGCGCGACTGGGTTATAAATATACACCGCTGACGCGATAACTGAAAGGAAAAGTAGGGTGTTAAAACTTTATATTTTCCACCCGGTCGGCTAACAATAGAGACACGTTCGAAAATAACCGTCCAGGTATTTGTGATTCCCACCTGTGTGTAATTAGGTATGCGTGACGTCATCTCAGGTATGTTAACAGGAAACCCACTGCGAGGTTCTCCTTGGGTGTTTTATTTTTCTCAAACACTGGAACATAAAACGATGTAGATATATCAATCCGCTTAAAATGAATAGGATATAATATTTATGTTCTTTTCCTTAAAATTATCTTTTGATCACAGGGTAAAATCTCTGAACCAAATGGCCCTCTCTCCATCGTAGCTCCACAAGTGATTTATCTCCTAAAGTATATTTAACATAGACTTATGCTCATCGGAGTGCTGGGATTGCTTCATGAATCGGGAAATAATCTGAATAATTTAAAGATACCTATTATTCATATGGTTTTACAAGTTCAGAAAGGATCATATATAGAGGTAGTAGTAGTAGTAGCAGCAGCAGCAGCAGTAGATGTTGTATTACCAGGAGAGTAAAAATACTAGTAGTAGTAGCAGCAGCAACAGTTGATGCTGATGCAGTATCACCAGTTGATTAAAAATAGTAGTAGTAGTAGTAGTAGTAGCAGCAGCAACAGTTGATGCTGATGTAGTATCACCAGTTGATTAAAAATAGTAGTAGTAGTAGTAGTAGCAGCAGCAGCAACAGTTGATGCTGATGTAGTATCACCAGTTGATTAAAAATAGTAGTAGTAGTAGTAGTAGTAGTAGTAGTAGTAGTAGTAGTAGTAGCAGCAGCAGCAGAAGCAGTAGGCTAACATCTAGTCTCTGGAATGAACATATCTTGCAGAAAAAACGGTTCCTAAATTATAATAATAAAATATCATGAATAGAAGCCCAGAGACCTTCTTCATTTTCAGAAACTGAGGTAATCTAGACTTGATTGGGCTTTCTTGGACGTATTTGTTTCATGGTCTGTATGACAGACAATAGCAGCAGCTGCAGTAGTAGTAGCGGCAGCGATGATGGTGGTGGTGGAAGTTGTAGTGAGTGAGTGAGTATGGTTTTACGCCGCGTTAACAATATTCCAGCAACATCACGGCGGGGGACACCAGAAATGGGCTTCACACAATGTACCCATGTGGGGAATCGAACCCGGGTCTTTGGCGTGACGAGCCAACGCTTTAACCACTAGGCTACCCCACCGCCCCGGAAGTTGTGGTAGTACGCAGGCAGCAGACACGGATAGAGTTATCTCCCCACGCATGTCTTCCATGCTCAGTTTGTAATATTCTGCAGGAAACCTACAAGGACTATACTTTGACACTTATGGTCTCGACCTTGTAATTCCTACTCCAGATCGTGACACACAGACAGACATATATGTCACGATACATGGAATGAAACGCTTGACTCTCGACATCCAACCCCCAGATCACAATGAGCGGCGACAACAACGGCATGTCATGTCTTTAACTCTGTCTGGTAGACAAAACATGTTTTGTCTGTTCTGTCGCCGAGGGATACTATCTTTGAATAATAATTTCATGGACACTAATACATTGGCGAGACGCCTAGAGCGGGTTCAGTAAAAAAATATTTCCATAGCCTTTGTTTTAGACAGGAGCATGACCCACACATATCACGACTGGTTTTCCCATGATACCGAGGAACTGTGTAATGGATACCATAACACCCAGTTAAAAGTAGACGAATGAAAGACCGAAAAAAAATTCAAAGAAAATGTTCTAAATTTGATGAGTATTTCGAGACTACAATGACGCCATGTGCTTCCAGATCCAGATCATTGTGTAAGTATTTCTGGTAATGACTCAAACGCCAGAACAGCAATGACGCAACACTTATTTAAAACCGGTAATGGTGATGACATTTATCTATAATAATACAGCCTTTACGTGGATGTAAAACTGATATAGAAGACATACTGGAGCTCTGGGACAGATATATCTAGTCTGACTCACAGTCCCTGAACCACAATATTTTCCCTGCCTGGAATGCTAAAGCCCGAACTGAATCAGTCTTGATTTCCTCAGGTTCTGAATCTCCAACTCACTGGAGCTCCTTTTCAATTTGAAAGGAATTGTTTGCTTCTATCAAAATTCTATATAATCAGAGACTAAGCGTTATTCTACGATGTATCGTACGGTTCGAAATAAACACTAATTTCTACTTGTGTTGATGAGTGAGTATGGTTTGACGCCGCTTTTAGCAATATTCCAGCAACATCACGGCGGGGGACACCAGAAATGGGCTTCACACATTGTACCCATGTGGGGAATCCAACCCGGGTCTTTGGCGTGACGAGCCAACGCTTTAACCACTAGGCTACACACACACACACACCCACAACCCCCCACCCCACCCCACCCCGCCCCACTTGTGTTGATGAGTCATCTAGCACTGCGTTGAGCAGTTGTATGGAATACAGCATCTGTGTAAGTAAAGAAACATGATCAAAACACTAACAAATGTAACATGTACGAATGAGAACTAACGTCGTCATTTAAACATTAGCATTTTTTGGGACTAAACACAAAACTAAATGTATGCTTTAGGCTGTAAGACTGATTTTAGTAAACTGTTGTTTTCTAGAAGCATTTTTGATGATCAGAACATGAACAAAAGTGTAACCGACGATGATTTTGTTAGGAGGCATGAATAAAGACAGTACGTTTTGGGCAAAGGACTTATAGGTTAGAGTGAGTTAGTGAGTTAGGTTTTACGCCGCTTTTACCAACATTCCAGCAATATCACAGCGGGGTACGCCCGCAACGGGATTCAGACAATGTACCCATGTTTGGAATCGCTTTAACCACTAGGCTACCACAACACCCCCCTTGGAATTAGAATAATCGTCCTTTGTGACACGTTTTACCCATCTTAATGTAGTTGAAAGATGCCCGACGTAAACCTGTTGTAAGAACAATAAAATGGCTCCCTGTTAACCATTTCCAAATGTCAGATAAATTCTGCAATATTATCACAATCACACTGTATGATTTCAGTTATGCCAAACAGGGGCTTCTCGTCTTTCCTCAATGACTTTTGTGAAACTAAAAAGGAAATAAGATGTCCAACCGACCCTTCACTTCAGTATCCCACCAACCCTTAACCTAATGTGGGAACTTTTACAATACCCATTCTAACTCCACACAATCGGAAAGGACCAAAGCCTGAAAGCAAATATTGCAATATGTTTTACATATATGTTTTCTGCACGTATTAAAGAGGTAGTTATCATCGCCAATAAATATATACATCCACCTATTTATTGAAATACCCGTATATATTGTTGCTATATACGCGCAATATCCGTCGCGTTCGTCTCTGTGTCTTCCTTACCTACCCTCATGTCACCGTCTTCTCTACCTAGCCTAACGTCACTTACCTAACCTAAACTAGCTCTCTCTGATCTGATCTATTCTAATGTAATCACGCCGTTAAAAAAACAAACACTTCAAATAACGCTTTATTGAATTACCTCCAGTTTTAAGTGCTTGTTTAATCAGTAATGGTTTTAAAGAAACCGATAGACAACAGTGAGTTTTCAAACTTGATGAACAGGATCGCTTCACCTTTAATTCTTGTCGCCACACCTTTAACTCTTGTCGCCTCACCTTTAAGTCTTGTAGCCTCACCTTTAACTCTTGTAGCCTCACCTTTAAGTCTTGTAGCCTCACCTTTAACACTTGGCGCCTCACCTTTAACTCTTGCCACTTCATCTTTAACTCTTGTCGCCTCACCTTTAACTCTTGTCGCCTCACCTATAAGTCTTGTAGCCTCACCTTCAACTCTTGTAGCCTCACCTTTAAGTCTTGTAGCCTCACTTTTAACTCTTGTAGCCTCACCTTTAACTCTTGTAGCCTCACCTTCAACTCTTGTCGCCTCACCTTCAACTCTTGCCGCCTCACCTTTAACTCTTGTAGCCTCACCTTTAACTCTTGTAGCCTCACCTTCAACTCTTGCCGCCTCACCTTCAACTCTTGTAGCCTCACCTTCAACTCTTGTCGCCTCACCTTTAACTCTTGCCGCCTCACCTTCAACTCTTGTAGCCTCACCTTTAACTCTTGTAGCCTCACCTTTAACTCTTGTCGCCTCACCTTCAACTCTTGTCGCCTCACCTTTAACTCTTGTAGCCTCACCTTCAACTCTTGTCGCCTCACTTTTAACTCTTGTCGCCTCACCTTCAACTCTTGTAGCCTCACCTTTAACTCTTGTAGCCTCACCTTTAACTCTTGTCGCCTCACCTTTAACTCTTGCCACCTCACCTTCAACTCTTGCCGCCTCACCTTCAACTCTTGCCGCCTCACCTTTAACTCTTGTAGCCTCACTTTTAACTCTTGTAGCCTCACCTTCAACTCTTGTAGCCTCACCTTCAACTCTTGTCGCCTCACCTTTAACTCTTGTCGCCTCACCTTTAACTCTTGTCGCCTCACCTTTAACTCTTGTATCCTCACCTTTAACTCTTGTCGCCTCACCTTCAACTCTTGTCGCCTCACCTTCAACTCTTGTAGCCTCACCTTCAACTCTTGTAGCCTCACCTTCAACTCTTGTAGCCTCACTTTCAACTCTTGTAGCCTCACCTTTAACTCTTGTAGCCTCACCTTCAACTCTTGTCGCCTCATCTTCAACTCTTGTCGCCTCACCTTTAACTCTTGCCGCCTCACCTTCAACTCTTGCCGCCTCACCTTCAACTCTTGTCGCCTCACCTTTAACTCTTGCCGCCTCACCTTCAACTCTTGTAGCCTCACCTTCAACTCTTGTAGCCTCACCTTTAACTCTTGTAGCCTCACTTTTAACTCTTGTAGCCTCACCTTCAACTCTTGTCGCCTCACCTTTAACTCTTGTCGCCTCACCTTTAACTCTTGTCGCCTCACCTTTAACTCTTGTAGCCTCACCTTTAACTCTTGTAGCCTCACCTTTAACTCTTGTCGCCTCACCTTCAACTCTTGTAGCCTCACCTTCAACTCTTGTAGCCTCACCTTCAACTCTTGTCGCCTCACCTTCAACTCTTGTCGCCTCACTTTCAACTCTTGTCGCCTCACTTTCAACTCTTGTAGCCTCACCTTTAACTCTTGTAGCCTCACCTTTAACTCTTGTAGCCTCACTTTCAACTCTTGTCGCCTCACCTTCAACTCTTGTCGCCTCACCTTCAACTCTTGTAGCCTCACTTTCAACTCTTGTAGCCTCACTTTCAACTCTTGTCGCCTCACCTTTAACTCTTGCCACCTCACCTTCAACTCTTGTCGCCTCACCTTCAACTCTTGTAGCCTCACCTTTAACTCTTATGGCCTCACCTTCAACTCTTGTCGCCTCACCTTTAACTCTTGTAGCCTCACCTTTAACTCTTGTCGCCTCCCCTTTAACTCTTGTCGCCACAGTTTCTCTATTTTGTATTCGTTGTTACACGCTGTCGCCATATATACATATATTTGGTTGCAATGGCCAGACTCTTTTGAACGTTTATATTCTGAATACATTGAAATGCGTGTTGGTTTATGTGTTTTGTCTGCATAAAATCAGCATGTAAGACACCTTTATATGTTTTAAAGTGTCGATACGTTATGTTATGCTGTGGCATCCCGATTCAAGGCACCGAATTAAAACTGGTACATTGCCTGACATTGTACGCTTCCGATCTTTGATACAGGTGATAGGATTCAAAGGATTTGCTTTAACATTGCGTTTGCTTTACTTAGTTTGTTTATATGGTTTTTTTAAACTCTTTTTTCTTATTATCGGTTAAGACCCGTGAAGGTCCGGGGTAGAATTGATCTTCAGTAACCCATGTTGTCGTAAGAGGCGATAAACAGGATCGGGTGGTCAGGCTCGCTGACCTTTCTGACACATGTCATCGTATCCCAATTGCGTAGTTCGATGCTCATGCTGTTGATCACTGGATTGTCTGGTCCTGACTCGATTATTCACAGACCGCCGCCATATAACTGGAATATTGCTGAATGTGGCGTAAAACTAAACTCACTCACTCACTCTGAACTTTTGTATGACGGAGCCGGCTTACGGTATGTTATCGTATCCCGACAAGTGAATTGGTTTTCATGCAATCTACCATTTGTTTGCCTGTTCAGTCTCTATGGTTACAAGCCGTCGTAATGTGGTATTGGTGATAGTATCTTGAAGCAACATTTCTCAATGGCAGTTGGACCTGTAGCTGCAACTCGTGAACACCAGCCCCTCACAATTTCCTCTTGGATAACATCAACAACACCAACGGTGGTGTGAGGAAAGCAACGTCTGGAAACAAAGGTCAAGGGCGTGTTTGAGGTGACCCTGAACAGGCTTCTATTGTCGACTCCACTCCCGACATCTCCCAGCTGATCAGCCACAAGTCTGATCTCAAATTTCAGCTGAATTCTGCTACATATATTTCAGAGCAAGTAAACTTTATACTTTCGGTTTGGGTTTGTGGTTTACAAGATATATAGCATGGGTGTTTCCTGGATTTTTAAAAGTCTGGATCTTTTCAAAGTAAACTGAATGTCTGGGTTTCCTCAGTAGTGGGTAGTGTCTGTCATGGACGCCTCTCGAATCAGAACTCGACGGATTACGTTTCCGGATTTACGCATAGTGATCACGCCGAAGATCCGGGTTCGATGCCCCACATGGGTACAATGTGTGAATCCTATTTCTGGTGTCCTATGCAGTGACATTGCTGGAATATTGCTAAAAGCGACGTAAAACCAAACTCATTCACTCACTCCAGCTATATGGCGTCGGTATGTAAACAATCGAGTCTGGATCAGACAATATCACATCATAAGCATCGTTCTAAGCAAATGGGAAACGATGACACGAATGAAGGATTGAATCCACCAAGTTAGCGAGCCTGACCACCCTCGTCGTTTCGGCCATTATGGGTGGCTGAAGACTGAGTACAACCACCAACACTAGGGAGGCATTGTTGACGATTAATCGATATACGTGAACGTTCCGGCCTTACACCGCTTGTCCGAAATATGAGGTCTAGATTAAGGCAATGGAAATAACTAGAGTTTCACTGTATTACTGCAGTTCAGCTTGTTGTACAAATGTTGTTTTGTCTTTTTACAACACGCACATAGACGCCTTCAGTGCCTACTCACATACTTACATGTGTCTATAGCGTGCTTGTGAGTTCAGTGAATCCCGTCTTTGAAAGGCACTAAGATGTTATTTAAGTAAACATACACTACTTTCTATTCTTTGGCGTTTCAGAGCTACTTTTTGCCACTTCACCACGTAAACACGTTATAAATGGACAAGACGTATCCCCGATTAAAACCCGAGACATTGTCCCCGATGAAGGGGCAAGAAGAAGCAGTGATGCCTATTCACCCGATGAAGGGGCAAGGCGTATCCCTGGTACGTATTCACCCGATGAAGGGACAAGGCGTATCCTTGATACGTATTCACCCGATGAAGGGACAAGGCGTATCCCTGTTACGTATTCACCCGATGAAGGGGCAAGGCGTATCCTTGATACGTATTCACCCGATGAATGGACAAGGCGTATCCTTGATACGTATTCACCCGATGAAGGGGCAAGGCGTATCCCTGATACGTATTCACCCGATGAATGGACAAGGCGTATCCCTGATACGTATTCACCCGATGAAGGGGCAAGGCGTATCCCTATACGTATTCACCCGATGAAGGGACAAGGCGTATTCCTGTTACGTATTCACCCGATGAAGGGGCAAGGCATATCCTTGATACGTATTCACCCGATTAAGGGGCAAGGCATATCCCTGATACGTATTCACCCGGTGAAGGGGCAAGGCGTATCCCTGATACGTATTCACCCGATGAAGGGGAAAGGCGTATCCTTGATACGTATTCACCCGATGAAGGGGCAAGGCGTATCCCTGATACGTATTCCCCCGATGAAGGGGCAAGGCGTATCCTTGATACGTATTCACCCGATGAAGGGGCAAGGCGTATCCTTGATACGTATTCACCCGATGAAGGGGTAAGGCGTATCCCTGTTACGTATTCACCCGATGAAGGGGCAACCCGTATTCCTGATACGTATTCACCCGATGAATGGACAAGACGTATCCCTGATACGTATTCATCCGATGAAGGGGCAAGGCGTATCCCTGGTACGTATTCACCCGATGAAGGGACAAGGCGTATACTTGATACGTATTCACCCGATGAAGGGACAAGGCGTATCCCTGGTACGTATTCACCCGATGAAGGGGCAAGGCCTATCCCTGATACGTATTCACCCGATGAAGGGACAAGGCGTATCCTTGATACGTATTCACCCGATGAAGGGACAAGGCGTATCCCCTATACGTATTCACCCGATGAAGGGACAAGGCGTATTCCTGTTACGTATTCACCCGATGAAGGGGCAAGGCATATCCTTGATACGTATTCACCCGATTAAGGGGCAAGGCATATCCCTGATACGTATTCATCCGATGAAGGGGCAAGGCGTATCCCTGATACGTATTCACCCGATGAAGGGGAAAGGCGTATCCTTGATACGTATTCACCCGATGAAGGGACAAGGGCGTATCCCTGATACGTATTCACCCTATGAAGGGGCAAGGCGTATCCCCTATACGTATTCACCCGATGAAGGGACAAGGCGTATTCCTGTTACGTATTCGCCCGATTAAGGGGCAAGGCATATCCTTGATACGTATTCACCCGATTAAGGGGCAAGGCATATCCCTGATACGTATTCACCCGATGAAGGGGCGAGGCGTATCCCTGATACGTATTCACCCGATGAAGGGGAAAGGCGTGTCCTTGATACGTATTCACCCGATGAAGGGGCAAGGCGTATCCCTGTTACGTATTCACCCGATGAAGGGGAAAGGCGTATCCCTGATACGTATTCACCCGATGAAGGGGCAAGGCGTATCCTTGATACGTATTCACCCGATGAATGGACAAGGCGTATCCTTGATACGTATTCACCCGATGAAGGGGCAAGGCGTATCCCTGATACGTATTCACCCGATGAATGGACAAGGCGTATCCCTGATACGTATTCACCCGATGAAGGGGCAAGGCGTATCCCCTATACGTATTCACCCGATGAAGGGACAAGGCGTATTCCTGTTACGTATTCACCCGATGAAGGGGCAAGGCATATCCTTGATACGTATTCACCCGATTAAGGGGCAAGGCATATCCCTGATACGTATTCATCCGATGAAGGGGCAAGGCGTATCCCTGATACGTATTCACCCGATGAAGGGGAAAGGCGTATCCTTGATACGTATTCACCCGATGAAGGGGCAAGGCGTATCCCTGATACGTATTCCCCGATGAAGGGGCAAGGCGTATCCTTGATACGTATTCACCCGATGAAGGGGCAAGGCGTATCCTTGATACGTATTCACCCGATGAAGGGGCAAGGCGTATCCCTGTTACGTATTCACCCGATGAAGGGGCAAGGCGTATCCTTGATACGTATTCACCCGATGAAGGGACAAGGCGTATCCTTGATACGTATTCACCCGATGAAGGGACAAGGGCGTATCCCTGATACGTATTCACCCTATGAAGGGGCAAGGCGTATCCCCTATACGTATTCACCCGATGAAGGGACAAGGCGTATTCCTGTTACGTATTCGCCCGATTAAGGGGCAAGGCATATCCTTGATACGTATTCACCCGATTAAGGGGCAAGGCATATCCCTGATACGTATTCACCCGATGAAGGGGCGAGGCGTATCCCTGATACGTATTCACCCGATGAAGGGGAAAGGCGTGTCCTTGATACGTATTCACCCGATGAAGGGGCAAGGCGTATCCCTGTTACGTATTCCCCCGATGAAGGGGAAAGGCGTATCCCTGATACGTATTCACCCGATGAAGGGGCAAGGCGTATCCTTGATACGTATTCACCCGATGAAGGGGCAAGGCGTATCCCTGATACGTATTCACCCGATGAAGGGGCAAGGCGTATCCCTGATACGTATTCATCCGATGAAGGGCAGGGCATAGTACTAATACCTATTCACCCGGTGAATGGCAAGACGTAGTACTAATACGTATTCACCCCATTATGGAGGAGTTGCACTGATACGTATTCACCCGATGAAGGGGCAAGGCGTTTTTCTGTTACGTAATCATCCGATGAAAGGACGAGACGCAGCACTGAAACGTAGTCACCCGATGAAGGTGAAGGAAGTAGATTAAACTGTTTCACCCACTGAAGCGGCAAGGCGTATTGATGATAAGTGTTAACTCGATGAAGGGACAAGGCGTATCCTCGATACGTATTGAAATGATAAGGGGCAAGATGTATTAGGTCCTGATGAAGGGATAAGAAACAACCCTCAGACATTGTTACAAAAAAATAAAGTTATTATGCACAGAAAAGTGTCATGTATTCATGACGAATAGCATCAAAATCATGAAGTGTGACTTATACATCACTTAGGCGCTATGATCCCTCACAAACAACCCTTTGTACATCTTAACCATGCAAGATTCAATTTCCTTACAAATTGTTTAATTCTGACCTCATGACCCATTAAATTGAATTGTCGCAGATGCCATGAGCATAGTTTTGTTCGAGTGTCGAATCCCAGTAACGATTGTATTCAGGTATTGCTTGTCAAACACAGACCCACTGTTGCATTGATTGTCAACAGCGGATCTCATTGAAAGGCAAAGGGTAATTATGGATGGTATTTGCAACCAATGTAGGAGCACGCCCCTCTCCTGATACTTGACTATTCAGAAATTCCCCGAGAATTATGATCAGCCGGGTCATCTAAGCCCGGAAATCTACAGATTGCAAATGTGACTCCCGTCCTCAAACCTCCGACCCAGCTATACGACCTTTGTTTCCGTTCTGTCAACCTGACGACGAGCAGACGATATTTTCGTGACTCTGTGCTTCCATTCTCAGATTGTCACTGCATGTATAATTATTTTGTGAATGTGCAGACCAATATTGAAGATATTAGGAATGCGTGAGATGTTATTACGACGTGGTGTCGAAGTCACGAGATGGGTGGTCCGACTCAAGTAGAACAAAGATGGTGGCAGAAGCAGACGACACCAGGTAAAGAAAGGCGGGAAGGGCGAAGGTCGTTGTAATTGTTTCACGACAATACTGGTAACGGCAAATACATCTGTCAATGCAACAATACAGACAGTAATAACAAAACGCCGGTCTATTGGGTCCCGAATATTACACTCGCCCTTGCTAATTAAGCCCCGTTGATTTGCTTTTTTTGACTTGGCTCAAAGGGCGACAAATACACAATAGAATAAACAATAAATGATAAACACTATTCTGATAAGCATTCATCTTGCATTTGGAATTTCTGTTTCATCCACAGAAACACAATGGTTTGCGGTTCGTTTGAGGTCCAGAGTTATAAGAAGTCATAAACATTTTCTAAATCGTGTTTCAGCAATCACATATCAGCTTGGCTGTGTACGCTGTTTTTATTTTACAACCATATATATGCACGTATTCCTGCAGTTTAAGTAAACTTAGGCTCAGTAGTTTTCGTTACACTGATATCATTATAGCAGTGTAACGAAAAATACTGAGCCTAAGTGTACTTAGACTGGTATTCCTGTAGTATACACACAAATATGTGTTAATATATATATCGCTATAATCTCTTGTAAAATTGAATAAAGCATCAGTTTCCCTCAAGGATATCAGCCTTTTTTATGAGGCTGTAAGGGAAACGTAAGATTTAGTTGAGAATATATTAAACTTAATAAAATTTAAGAGCATGTGCACTTTCTGACGATGTGCGACTTGGGTGCAAGTGGCGGCAAAGTGAATGGACTTGACATATTGTATATCCCTGTATAGTAAGTAGAGAGTACTAGTTGTACAGTGCTTGTAGCAGTATATACCAGATAGATCATGGCGGGGACACAGTGAATGGACTTGACATATTGTATCCATGCATACTGAGCAAGTGGTCAGAGTTTACGACATTTGTTAGGGGTTACACCAGATGGATCACGGCGGGGACACAGTGCATGTTGAGTTGGTGTAAATGAGAAATTAACATGATTTTGAACAGTTATGTCTTTTAGGGAAACTGTCCAAACAGTCCAAATAACGAGCAACAATTTTATTGGATTGGGTATCCCAAACCTCAGGAAAGATGTTAGAGTATGCTTATTAACTCTTTATCTATTCCTCTCTTTAAATAGCAAGCCTTATAGCATCTATGATCAATCACGCTCATGGATAGGCATCCTGTTGACGTGATAACGTTTCTAAAAAATTCGCCCTGTAGCTTGAAAAGCCTTTATCTCGTCAGAGAGCACACTGACATATCATGCACCTTCTCTAATCAGTTACGGTATGCGCAGTGATCGTATATTTAACACGGCAACTGGGCCGGTGTAGACAGTATTTTTAATTTTTTCGTTGATATCAGCGCAGTTAAACTGCCCGATCAGATATGCTGACGATGAATGTGACGTTATTCACGTGATTATTTAACCGGAGGCCCGTCACAAGTCTGATTTACACGTGTCTAGAAAGTATATGTCGACGACCTAAAACTTAATACCCTTCGCATTCACATACGGGATATTGAGTGAGTAACTTACATCACATATTTGGTCTTATCACTCCTCGAACTGACGTCCTGAGATGTAAATAAAACACTGTGCCAAAAGGAAATCAGCATATTCTGCAATATTCGAAGGTATCACTGGCTTACAACCTTGAAGTTTACATTCTCTGTCAAACATTGTGCCAATCTTGAACCGGTTTGTACCAGCCGGAGATAGAGTAAATCTGGTTTTACACAGCAGTTTTATATAATACTGTATATCTGTACAGCCATAGAATTACTTCATTACACTTTTCAATGTCCATCTCCTTGAACTTTGTTATGAAGCTTGTACAACAAGCTGATGCCTGTTCGTACCCATGTGTACCCATTATGCTGGAATAAAAAAAAGAAAAAGAAAGATATTCGAAGGTGGTCTGTAAATACTCGAGTCTGGACCACACAAACCAGTGATTGGCATCATGCTACGATGGTATTCATCAACCAAGTCTGCGAGTGACCATGCACCCCATACCGTTAGTCGCCATTTGCGATAAACACGGGGGAAAAGCCACAACATGATAATAAAATCACGGAATATTTAAAGGGTAAATATGCTCTGCCCTAATGACATCATCATCATCATCATCATCATCATCATCACCACCATTATTATCATCCGGGTTAGAATTGGTCTTCAGCAACCCATGCTTATCGTAAGAGGCGACCGACGGGATCGGGTGGTCAGGCTCGCTGACTTGGTTGACACATGTCATCGCATCCCAATTGAGCAGATCGATGCTCATGCTGTTGATCACTGGATTGTCTGGTCCAGACTCGATTATTCACAGACCGCCACCATATAGCTGGAATATTGCTGAGTGTGGCGTAAAACTAAACTCACTCACTCACTCTGAACTTTTGTATGACGGAGCCGGCTTACGGTATGTTACTCCCAGGCTTACTCCTTGACACACGTCATCGTATCCCGATTACGTAGATCGATGCGTATGTTGTTGATCACTGAATTGTCTGGTCCAGAATCGATTATTTACAGACCGCCTTCATATAGCTGTAATATATAGTTCGACATTAACAAGCGAACAAATCATCATCGTCATCATCATCGTCGTCGTCATCATCATCATCATCATCGTCATTATTGGTAACGGCTACACTTACGTCCTATTACACAACTGTATTCACGACTGTGTGTGAAACGTGCGTGGTTTTGCAATGTGAAAGCTACACTAAGTAACCTTAATAATCTTACAGTGGACAACAGTACAGCATTGCACGTATGCTGGTATCCTATTAGCGCTGGCCTACATATTAATCCAAGTACCCGGCGGCAACGGTCGATAGTCTTTAACCATAACTTGGCATCCAAACCGTCCGAGTTCCGAGCACATTGCACACTAAGTTCCTGGCACTGTAAGCTGTCTGAATGTCCCATACGGATACACCGAGTAATGGCTGTTCTAGAAGATAGCGGTCAGGGTGTATGCATGTATTAATATATATGGTATGCATGACCATATAGTGTTCATGTACATGTATATTTGTGTATACCAGTGAAGATCCGGGTTAGAATTGATCTTCAGCAACCCAGGCTTGTCTTAAGAGGCGAAAAACGGGATCGGATGGCCAGGCTCACTGGCTTGGTTGACACATGTCATCGTATCCCAGTTGCGTAGATCGATGTTCATGCTGTTGATCCCTGGATTGTCTGGTCAAAGTCAAAGTGAAAGATGTTTATTGTACAAAAGGCCTCCGGCCCATATACATTAGAGTTATACATATACATTATATATATGGTGCAATAAGTAGTACTTAGTGATCCAAACAGCAAATCATGATACAGGCAGTGAATTATGTACAAGTGGTGAAATACGATGGACCTACAAAACTTTTTATCAGATTGTTACTTTTAATAAGAGCATAATTGATATAGTACGACAGCTTTATTATTACATGCTGGTCAGTTGATGAAAGAAGTAGTTTAAATGCTAATGTAGGTGGCTTACATAGATAATATTCAGCTATATATTTCGTACGCAAATCTTTATACAAAGGACATACAAGTAAAAAATGGATTTCATTTTCCACATCTATATTACACAGTGGGCACATCCAGATCCGATTATTAACAGACCGCTGCCATATGACTGGAATATTGCTGAGTGCGGCGTAAAACTAAACTCACTCACTCACTATGTTTGTGTATTTTACTATGAGGTTAGGTACTAGTCATTTATTAAGAACGGAGGAGGGATCTGAACGATGGCATGGAAAAATGATACAGCGAAAGAGGGCACAAGTAAAGACAAAGGCATATTCTGTTCTTTGTTCAAATAGTAAAGAACTGATAAGAACAGCGAAGTATACAGTTCTGAGACCAAGCCGATCCTCAGCTTCATACATATATAATAAATACATAAGAATATTGCTAAAAGAGGTGTACAGCTGTCACTCATATAAGGTCATACACACTGTGTATGGTGTATACTGATATATAGCAAAGCAATACACGTGGTAATTGTAAACCGAAAGCCCTCTGTTTTATTTTCTAAATCCAAATCAATCACTGTTCTAGTTCCGTGTGCTGAAGTGCTTCGACCCTCCGGCAAGTCCCTATCTAAATATCTGGTCTGATCGTACATACTGTTTCTCGTTTAATGCTTACTATGTAATATCGAATAAAATTATCGTAAAAAATATTCACGTGTTTTAAACACGATTTAAAACACGTGTTTTCAAGTTTGTAAGAAAGTTATATTTACTGCCTGGTTTCCAATGAGAGTGTTTTTTGCGGACAAGATCGGTATCAACCCAGTATATAATTGAGCACTATATTTTAAAATGAAAATAAACAAGACTACCGACAGATGAAAGTTATGCTAAAGGTGTACTTGTGTTTGACGAAAAGACGCGAGATGTGACTTGCTACAAAAACGCCATGTCATCAAAACTGGTTTTCCACGAAGCGCTGTTTGTAACGTTAATGAATGCATGTGTCAGGACAGTGGACAAGGCCATCTGTTGTGTCCTGAATAACCTTGACCAATGGTTAGTTGGTCAAAACAACATCTGTTACATATGAATGCTTAAAAAACATCTCTCCCTCACGAACAGCGTCTGGGTTCAGTGTCCGCGGCCTAAACCAGAGGTTTCCCGGGTGAACTAGAATATAGGAGCTTGTCGTAAGACGTGGCCAAAAGGATCGGCTGTTCAGGTTCAATGACTTGGTAGACAGCATATAATTGATCGAAGCTCAATATGCTAATAATCGATGGTTTGTCTGGTCCAGATTCAATCATTTACATCATCTAGGGGGAATATTTCTGAATGTGGTGGGGTAGATAAGCGGTTAAAACGTTCGCTCGTCAAGCCGAACACCCGGGTTCGATTCTCCACATGGGTACAATATGTGCAGCCCATTTCTGGTGTCCCCCGCCGTGATATTGCTGGAATATTGCTAAAAGCGGCGTAAAACCTCACTCACTCTGAAAACGGTGTCAAACAAGTCACATCTTCTGGTAGGAAGCAATTACAAAATACTCACAGGAGCGATGACTGCAAAGGTGGATGGTCAGTGATTCATAGTATTTGGTTTAAATTAGTAAAACCATTTCCATAAGCTAGAAAACCGTATGATGTAATTAATACAATACCAAGTTGTGATACAACGAGGTGTTGGTGAATCTTTTCAAAATTGCCTCTGTTCATCCAACAGTGACTGGGTACCCGGTGGGATAAGATAGCCATATGCCTGTAAACCTTCTGGTGCCTCACAGGCAGCTACAGCAGATCATCTGGTCGCTTGAACAAAATTGAAAAAACACGGATGAAAAAGGGAATGCATGAAGTATATATTAAAACGTGGATTGCATTGACATCTGGGGAAGGTAATCTCCCCGTCGACGAGGAGAACATACAATCTGTAGCCATCCATCACTATAACTCGGTGTTTTAAAGCCAGGGAACGTGTTTGTGATACAGCCTAGGGAAATGACAGTATGCTTTCTCTACCTTTGATCTGCCATCAGAAAGTGATGCATTAAACAGTCTGACTTCATCGCACGTGTTAATAGGTACGCCTCAAGACCTGAGACCGAGTCACCTGAGACAGATGATCGACTACATTGTCTCAGTGCCCTTCCGTCTACTTTACTATTCACCTGGAGAAATGTTATGCACCCTTGAGACAATGACTTATATGTCACACAGTGATTATGACAAGTCTGTTGCTCCATTGTAAGGATGTGGCCTTTTTTGGTTGACTGACCATCAGAACTGACCATGACTGACTGACTGACTCCAAGATAGAAACAGTGTGCATTGTTCACCACGATGACATGACTTCAAGATGGAACCTGTTGTTGTCCACCATGAAGCCTTGACTCCAAAGATGGAACCAGTTGTTGTCCACCATGATGCCTTGACTCCAAGATGGAACCACTTGTTGTCCACCATGATGCCATGACTCCAAGAGGGAACCACTCGTTGTCCACCATGATGCCATGACTCCAAGATGGAACCAGTTGTTGTCCACCACGATGCCATGACTCCAAGATGGAACCAGTTGTTGTCCACCGTGATGCCATGACTCCAAGATGGAACCAGTTGATGTCCACCGTGATGCCATGACTTCAAGAGGGAACCAGTTGTTGTCCACCACGATGACATGACTCAAAGATGGAACCAGTAAGTTGTTGTCCACCTCGATATCATGACTTCAAGATGGAACCACTTGTTGTCCACCATGATGACATGACTCCAAGATGGAACCAGTTGTTGTCCACCACGATGCCATGACTCCAAGATGGAACCAGTTGTTGTCCACCATGATGCCATGACTCCAAGATGGAACCAGTAAGTTATTGTCCACCATGATGCCATGACTTCAAGATGGAACCAGTAGATGGAACCAGTTGTTGTCCATCGTTGTTCAAGATGGCACCATGATGCCATGACTTCAAGATGGAACCAGTTGATGTCAACCATGATGACATGACTTCAAGATGGAACCAGCTGTTGTCTACCATGATGCCATGACTTCAAGATGGAACCAGTTGATGTCAACCACGATGCCATGACTCCAAGATGGAACCAGTTGTTGTCCACCATGATGCCATGACTCCAAGAGGGAACCAGCTGTTGTCTACCATGATGCCATGACTCCAAGATGGAACCAGTAAGTTGTTGTCCACCGTGATGCCATGACTTCAAGATGGAACCAGTTGTTCACCGTGATGCCATGACTTCAAGATGGAACCAGTTGTTGTCTACCATGATGACATGACTTCAAGATGGAACCAGTTGTTGTCCACCACGATATCATGACTCCAAGATGGAACCAGTTGTTGTCCACCATGATGCCATGACTCCAAGAGGGAACCAGTTGTTGTCCACCATGATATCATGACTCCAAGATGGAACCAGTAAGTTATTGTCCACCATGATGCCATGACTCCAAGAGGGAACCAGTTGTTGTCCACCATGATATCATGACTCCAAGATGGAACCAGTAAGTTATTGTCCACCATGATGCCATGACTCCAAGAGGGAACCAGTTGTTGTCCACCATGATATCATGACTCCAAGATGGAACCAGTAAGTTATTGTCCACCGTGATGCCATGAATCCAAGATGGAACCAGTGTTAACTTGTTTGAGTGGCATTTAGTGGCAATTTTGCTTGATAACGGTGTTAGTAGCTACACCGAAACGTCGCTCATAATTTATTAAAGAAGTTGTATATCCATGAAACTCTCCTCGTTGTTCAGTAAGGTGTTGTCCACCGTGACGCCATGACTCCAAGATGGAACCAGTTGTTGTCCACCATTTTAGACAACCACCGACTCGCCACAGGACGCCAGTTCATGGATCATATCACCAGAGGCCATCGTTCCCAGGTAGCCACAAGACGTCTGTTCGTGGATCATAACGCCAGACCCCATCGTTCCCGGATAGCCACAGCCTACCTCCAAGGAAAACACCCTGAGTCTGGAGGACGTTTTGGACATATTTAGATTTTATGGATAACAACAAGCAACACTCTAACGTCTTCCTACGACGGAGCCGGTAATGGAACCCCCGAACTTCCCCTCCCCTTCCCCTCGCTCTGCCCATCTTTACCACGGGCGTTCGTATTTAACTCTACAAGTTCATTCGTCATGTCGCGGACAAAATGTTGTAATGGGTCCTTCATGAGATGATATAGAAAATCGGATGTTTTGGCCGCACACCAGTTGTTTCTGCTTTACAAAAAATGTCTCTTTCGATATATGTTTTTAGTTAGAAAATGACAAAATTGAAATGATGTATAATGACTATAGTAAGAGGTGCTAATATTGCATTACTATGGAGGCGGGGGAGGATCCGCCACTACTATGGATCCATGGACATCGTTTACGACAGTTCAGACAGCTATTGTCATCAGTCATCCCGGATCTCCACTCCACTGTAGACGACATACACAGAGGCCCATGTCACTTCATTTTCCAGAAGCCAACGTTCGCTTGACCCAATTTTGAATACCTTCAGGCCCATGATATCATCACCATGACTATGTAACATTTGTATTTGATAAAACCAAGAAGGTCTACATTAAAAGCACGAAAACACACACACACACACACTCTCTCTCTCTCTCCACACACACATATATATACATATCCATACATTCCATATATATATATATATATATATATATATATATATATATATATATATATATATATATATATGTATATATATATATGAGAGAGAGAGAGAGAGAGAGAGAGAGAAGAGAGAGAGAGAGAGAGAGAGAGAGAGAGAGAGAGAGAGAGAGAGAGAGAGAGAGAGAGAGAGAGAGAGAGAGAAAGAGAGAGGCTCTTCAGGTGCACAAAGAAAACTAAGTGTCGTCATAGGCGACGCATAACGGCAGTATCTATGAAGTCATGCCGTCATCAGGAAGAGCCTTTGAACGGCGAAAGATCTTGTGCAGATTAAGGAGTTTTGACGAGTAGAATATCTGAACTCATCTTTTATATATTTATTGCTTATACACTTGCAGAAATCACTTGTTTATACACAATTTATGAAGACATTAGGCATATTTTTAAAACACTTATGCACATACTTCTATTCCTAGGAATAACATGTTTATACAATTCCTGCAAAGTGACATATTGTTAATATTCTTACTTCCTGATCGTTCAGATAATGTTACAACTACAAAGGCCGGTTTACACGCTAACGGGAGCAGCTTATTGACATTAGTTCTTCAGACAAACTACATTTAAAAAGTGAGTATTTGTCAGAAGCTTCCTGACTGTCCTCGCTCGGTACTCGGCGGTGTTTCAGTCATGTCCTGCGTGGTAAGAAATTAAGACGTCTCATCCGCCTGACCTTCAGTGAAGGCCATTAGGCCGAAAAAAACAACTTACGTTTCACTTTAACACAGTGTCAAATGCGGACCCGTTGTGGAATGTGGAAGTCATAATCTAGAACGCAAGGTGTGAAGCATTTTAAAAATATAGTATACAATTATACATTCAAAACTTCTGTAGGTTTTGTGGAAGATTAAACGAAAAGGTTAACCACACCATAATTCAATCGATGACATATTTTCCGAGAATAAACATGAGTGAGTGAGTGTAGTTCTACGCCGCTTTGGGGAATATTCTGTGATATATTCAGTATCACTGCGGGAGACACCAGAAATGGGCTTCACACATTGTACCCATGTGGGAAATCGAACCTAAGTCTTCGTTCTGACGAACGACCGCTTTCACCACTAGGCTACCCCAAAGCTCCTGAAATTACATAAATGATGTATGCAAAATGGAAATCACAAAATGCCCCAATCCCCAAATGACGACGTATCCACGCTTGATGTTTGGTATTTCCGAGCGACGACAAAACTGTGAAATACAAGCTAAGAAGAACAAGCTTTGCCTATTTGTTTTCGACAGTGATCTTGCATCCAATTCTGAAAGCGAAATGTCCATGAGAGCTTTCCAATAAAAACAATTACGGAATGCATGTCGAGCGTCTTTTTTCAGCTCTCAAATCACGTGAAATCCTTCCTGCAGTAATATGCAAGCAAATTGAAAAACCATGTCCTGCAGTGGATGGCGCAGGTCGCGCCATCTTCCCGTCACTATCTGCATATTCACCGGGACAAATAGCAATATTTGCACAATTACCTTAAGTAAATGATGGCTGCGCGTTGTGCACTTTGGCTGCCTTGACCTTCACAGGTCAAAACATCAAATCGAAGGTCACTGCCCGCATTCAATACATTATGTATTTATATTGCGAAATCAAGAATCTCTGAAAGGTTCTAGTTGTGTAAATTCGCGGGAACTAAAAATTGTTTAGTTGTAATGTGAGACAAAAAACGACAGAAGGTTGTCGAGTGGCCCCTTGAGGTTCTAAATCACACACGACACATCCCCGTTTTGAAAGTCAGAACAGAAAGATAATCCCTTTCCCGTGTTGAAATAGACAGTGCCATTTCATCATGCATACCCACTGTTCATGAACAGGTTTCCGATATTGGTGTAATACGGGTTTAGTGTATTCAGTAAGTATTTGACATTGAAAGACAACTGATGAAAAAATACTTAATGATTTTCACACTTAGGATCGTATTAACGTCATGATCTGAATCCATATCATTGATGCATATGTCACGATGTTAAGTGGTCAGTACCAACAATTATCCGTTACGTAACCAGTGAAGATCCGGGTTAGAACTGGTCTTCATCAACCCATGCTCGTTGTAAGAGGCGACTAACGGGATCGGGTGGTCAGGCTCCCTGGCTTGGTTGATATATGTCAACGTATCCCAATTGCGTAGATCGATCCTCATGCTGTTGAGCACTGGATTCTCTGGTCCAGATTCAATTATTTTCAGACTGATATATTATATATATTGCAGAGTGTGGCGTTAGGCCAACCGTCATACAGTCATGGTGATCACCTTGTAGAAACGTGATCAAGGTACTAGGTACCAGATAGGGAATACTTTTTCAGCACTCTTTGATTCGAATCTTGCTAAAAAAAAAAAAATCCTCATAATCATGTTTTTATGCTTCATTGAATGTGAATTTTTCGACCATTCAGATACAAGATTCTGTAATAGACTACCTAAAAGAAGATAAGATCAACTGGATTCTTGTACATTACAATGGTAATCTGCCATGTGGCAATGGTAGAATTAAGTGATCCTTAACTTCTTTTGTGTAGTTTATTGGCCCTTCTGTAAGGAAAAGGTGTATATATGACGATTGACAGGCTGTTCTAACGACCACTGTTTATTGCAGGTGGACATGTGGAGTCTTGGAGTGGTGCTGTATACTCTGGTGTATGGTGCCATGCCCTTCGAGAACGCCAATCTCAAGGTGCTTCGCAAACAGATCTCAAGTGGGGAATACTACGAACCCTCACATCAATCAGGTAATGCTCGGGAGAAAGAATTACAATTATTATTATTACTTAATTAGAACATAATTCAAGAATCCTTATCGCCGTTCCATAAAACAATCTTAGTGACATGATGATGTAAACCAGCATTGAAGTATGACTTGGTTGACGCATGTCATCGTGTCCCAGTTACGTAGATCGATGCTCATGATGTTGATCACTTGAGTGTCTGGTCCAGACTCGATTATTTACAGAACACCGCCATATAGCTGGAATATTGCTGAGTGCGGCGTAAAACAACAAACAAAGATCGTGTACACTGACTTGAGTCTGAATTAAGATAAATTACAATCACAATTCTTAAAATGAAACGAATGATTTTTTGAAAATTTCTTCAGAATCGCTAACATTGGTTTCCATTGCGTCTCATCGTAATTAATTTACCCAGTTCGTCGCCATTTTAAACTGCTTCCTTTAAACTGAGTAAAAGTGCACAATATTCATGTTCACGTAACTGGCTGTCTGACACCAATCCCTATATCACCTGGAATATTCGTTTGCGTGTATTCTGCATATACCTACCTGGCGAAGGTTAACATAACAGGTACTCTCTGTTGATTCAGGGGTGAAGGTGTGGAGGATGCGCCACGAGACTTTCAAACAAATCATCACGACTCCAGTATTTGACTTTCCTCTTGAAATTTGAAACCCACTCCTTTCGCCCGTGCACAACTGTCTACCTTTACAGCTGACTATTAAATTTATCCGAAATTTCATGAATTATTTTTTTGGCGTCAGGTGACCAATAACGATTCCCTTTTTAATGCAATTGTGGGTGATGGGTGCTACGATAGCACGGGACACGCTTACCCTTTTGGCGGACACCAGGTGTCACTGATTTTTAGTGATCCATTGGTGTAATTGCCACGTCTGTTTTGCCTTTTACTGACTGACTGACTGAGTTTGGTTTTACGCCGCTTTTAGCAATATTCCAGCAACATCACGGCGGGGGACACCAGAAATGGGCTTCACACATTGTACCCATGTGGGGATTCGAACCCGGGTCTTCGGCGTGACGAGCCAACGCTTTAACCACTAGGCTACCCCACCGCCCCTGTTGCCTTTTAATAACGTCCAATGAAACATGTTTTGTCTCACAATGCAGACTAAGATGATGACGATGATGGGTGAGTGAGTGAGAGAGTGCGTTGGGATTTGCGCTGCTTTCACGAAGGGGGACACCAGAAATTGACTTCAGACCATGTGCGGAATGCCTTGTGGCTAAATCACGCGGAAAACCAAACTGACTCATTCGTATTGCCTTGGGCTAATGAAGTCAAAGTAACATTCTCCATTTCACTTGAAGTTTCTAAAATATACAAGTTAAACTAATAAAAAAGAAACACATGCGCAGTGGTCTGCAATCACAGAGCAACACAACCCCCGAGCACGTCAAACGTAGGCTACCTTGCACTCAGTCAATACGAATGTATCACCGCAGCCAATAGTGTTTCAACCAAACCTCTCTATGAAGTTTCACCTGTTGTAGAGAACTGTTTGACTTCGTCATTTACAAAGCATGCATTAAGTGTAAATTACGGAGTATGACGGGCGTGTCGATTGTTGCTCAGAGTGAGTGAGTGAGTTTGGTTTTACGCCGCTTTTAGCAATATTCCAGCAACATCACGGCGGGGGACACCAGAAATGGGCTTCGCACATTGTACCCATGTGGGGAATCGAACCCGGGTCTTCGGCGTGTCGAGCGAACACTTGAACCTCCAGGCTACCCCACCGCCCCTGTTGCTCAGAAGACAAGGCAATGCCTTGACACGCTGGTCGTGATGTTAAGGCTATTTCATAATACTAAATGCGAGGTAAAACAATACTGTCAGTCACTATTCAGAATGGAAAGTATATAACAGTATGTAATATTGGACTACGGTCAAATGTACAGAATACATTCTGTATCGTCCCTGTTTCAGGACATGCAAGTTCTCTTCACTGAAACGAGTAAAAAAATGTCCACTGTGACCACTTTTAAACAATACTATTATGTTGTTTTTCCAACCAGCCCCCAACGCTGTCAGTTGTAACGCAAAAGACTAGCATCAAGATATGTGCCGTCCTTACCTGAGTCATATCACTATATAAAAGGATATATACAACAAAATGAAAAACAACAGTTTTTCAGTCACCCATTTATATATTTTTCATTTTCATCTAGTTGGTTATTGCCTGCGTTGACGCTGCATATTTAAACAGTAAGCGGCAACTAGATCGGCTGGTCAGGCTCGCTGACTTGGTTGACACATGTCATCGTATCCCAGTTGCGTAGATTGGTGCTCGTGCTGTTGATCACTGGATTGTCTGGACCAGACTCGAGTATTTACAGACCGCTTCATATTTTAACGAAACACCCACTCAGAGAGTACGTTACCTTGTCTGACACCACGGCCACATACACCCACTCAGAGAGTACGTTACCTTGTCCGACACCACGGCCACAAACACCCACTCAGAGAGTACGTTACCTTGTCTGACACCACGGCCACAAACACCCACTCAGAGAGTACGTTACCTTGTCTGACACCACGGCCACATACACCCACCCAGAGAGTACGTTACCTTGTCTGACACCACGGCCACAAACACCCACTCAGAGAGTACGTTACCTTGTCTGACACCACGGCCACATACACCCACTCAGAGAGTACGTTACCTTGTCTGACACCACGGCCACATACACCCACTCAGAGAGTACGTTACCTTGTCTGACACCACGGCCACAAACACCCACTCAGAGAGTACGTTACCTTGTCTGACACCTCGGCCACATACACCTTACAACCTTATCATTAAAAAAGGACGAAAATTCACTAAAAGTGTTTAAAACGACAATCGGCAGCCGCTTCGGAAATTCCATGGATGCTTGAACTGTTAACGCTAATGACGTCATCAGCGACATTGACCTTACCACGGGAGCAAGATGATCAGTAGAAAAAGGACTGTTTGTACCCTGTCACTGTGATGGCGCGACATCTCTCATTGGAGCGCGGATTCGGTCTGTGGTATGATGTATATATATATATATATGTGTGTGTGCAGGTATTACCACCACACTCAAGGTAACAAGGATGAGGAAATGAATATTTCACATTTTTCATTATCGAAATACCGAGAACAGATTATCTATGAAACTATGCAGGTTAACGTCATCCGTTAAGCAATTATCATAAAGAGAAACGTAATATTAAAATTTAAAATTAAATTATTAAAAATAAAATACTAAAAAGGTATTTAAGAAATGAAGTTTGCTCTACCTCATGTGTTGTGTCACACTTGCTTGTTGTTGAACTCTGTACTCAATATTGCTGCTATTATGACGTCCGTCAATAAATAATCAAGTCTGGACCAGACAATCCAAAGATTCACATTATGAGCATCGATCTACACAATTGGGATACGATGACATGTGTCAACCAAGTCAGCGAGCCTGACCACCCGATCCCGTTAGTCGCCTCTTACATCAAGCATAGGTTACTGAAGATGAATTCTAACCCGGATCTTCACGTGAACGAAAGCCCAGAGTTGCCTTGCACTGTTACAGTGAAATCACGAGCAATTTCTGTCTAAAATCCTACATTGACGTTTGTGAACCGGATGAAATTTACAGTGTGATTCGATTACTTCAACTTAATAATCGAAATTCAATTTATATTGCACCAGGTTCCATTCACATGGATATCATTAGAACCATTCCATAGTTCAGTGTGCACTCAGATGTCATTCTCAGCTCCCTGGGGTCCTTACTAAACTAATCTTTCTAAATATATATTTAATTATGTAATTAACTATGATTAAAGCACGCAAATAAATTCTTTCAAGGGAGTTTTCTTGATCACATGACCCACGTTACAATGAAGAACTGAGAAATGAACGAGTGGACGAGTGCATAAGAAAAACAAAAAGAAAATAGAGCAAGAAAAAGAAGAAAAAACAATAGTGCATGAGTGCATCTTACAACATGTTCTGAAGTCTTCAGACACACATATATAATTTTCAAACGGCAACAGTGTAGAAAGAAAGAGAAACGCTTAGCTTACTGTACAAGAAAAATGTTGAAATCCTATAACACCGGGTGTTTTTTGCCCTCGTCCACAGTCGGGATATGTCACAAATGCCAAGGGGATGTGTGCAGTCGGTTTGTGCGTTCACGGGCATTGAGCTAAGCGAACTCGCAAACCTCCAGACAAATCGGATATAAAACAGTAAGAAACGTCAAAAAGGTCGTCAAATAGAAAATGGCTTGGGACATTCTTCAGCGAATCGCCACGGTTTGTTTTAGAGAGGGGAAACACCGAAACTACCGCCAGAGTACCCTTCCGTGTGAGTTGCTGTAATCCACATGTGTTTTGATCGGGCGAGGTACAAATACTGTTAATCTTATCGCCTTCCACTTGCAAGAAAACTTATTTGTCCATTACACTGTGGTACCCCGTTAATCCCGACGCTACCATTCCTGTTGAGATTGTACGCATTAACAAATTTCCGGGTGTTAGTTCTCCCTTCTTAACCAACGAAAACTTTACAGTGTTACAGAGCAATTCAATATAAAACTACTAGCATTGTCCTTACTTTGTCTGGCATACGGTGTCGAGTCAGCGACGAGCGAATACTTGAAAAGCTGTGTTACCTACCTGCCCCATGTTCAAATATATATTACCGACTGGTAAAAAAAAAGAGAAGTAGTTAGTTGTATTTTTTAAATTAAAACCCTTCAGAAAAATAATGACCTGTCTTGAAGAAGTACTGGGCCAGGTTGTTCAAAACGCTGTTATTTTAACGTACCTTTAATCACAAACGACCCGTTAGCTAACGAAAAGTTAGTTAACGGTACATTAAAATTTAACGGGCTTTTGAGTAACCGGGCCCTGATGAAACCATAGGGGCTTGCAACTCAAATGACTGGCATCAAGGTATATATTGTAACTGAGCGGGTCTTAGCTCGATATAAAGGTGTTAAGACCCCTTCGGTATCTGTAAATACCTTGATGCCAGTCTTTTGCGTTACAAGAGCCTGTGGCTGAAACGACAGACACGAGTGAGTGAGATTAGTTTTATGCCGCTTTTAGCAATATTCCAGCAATATCACGACGGGGGACACCAGAAATGGGCTTCACTCATTGTACCCATGTAGGGAATCGAACCCGGTTTGCGGCGTGACGAGCGAACGTTTTAACCACTAGGGTATCCCACCGCCCCGAGTGAGTGAGTGTATTGGGTTTAACGGTGTTGTGGTTGTATAAGAGGGTGTCAGTATAAAATGAGAGGAAAGCCCGAAATGATGCAGGCTTTCACGTGCAAATAACTGTATCGTACAAAATGCGCACAGAATATTGAGGATCTTCACAGTAACCCCGCCCGTGTGTAATATGTTGTTATCACACAGTCTGCTGCAATCTGAACCTTTACACCGTGCCCTATGATTTGGGTGTTGACTGTATACACATTTCGGGGAACACACTGACAAGTGACTAGAATAGAATTTTATCTCATGTTTTCCTGGCAGGTCTCTTCTTATAGACCCTTCAAGCGATATCAGTTGTACCTCTCACACACTCGCCATCTACTTAAAATACCTGCACTATTTAGTCACTTATCGTTGTTGTTGTTGTCGTGAAAAGTAGACCACGATTAATTGGTTATGTGGTTCGATAAAAACTACTCTTGTCTTTTATCTCTTGCAATGTTCGTGATCCACTCGTGTTTTTCCGGCTTGCAGGTAGCGGAAAGGGGCGAGTGATCAGTGAGTGAGTGAGTGAGAGTGTTGAGTTTTACGCCGCACTCAGCAATATTCCAGCTATGTGGTGGAGGTCTGTAAATAATTGAGTCTGGACCAGACAATCCAGTGATCCCCAGCATGACCATCGATCTGCGCAATTGGGAACCGATGACATGTGTCAACCAAGTCAGCGAGCCTGACCACCCGATCCCGTTAGTCGCCTCTTACGACAAGCATAGTCGCCTTTTGTGGCAAGCACGGGTTGCTGAAGACCTATTCTACCCCGGATCTTCACGGGTCGCGAGTGATCAGTAATGGAATTGGCACATATCATGCCTGCTCGGCAATCCAACGCCAGATCATCGCATACAGTCCCCTCATGGGACGGTCAGTTATGGGGTATTTTGTGTGACAGAAATTTGTTAAAACTATAAACGCAAACCGGAAGTATATAAACTCTCCTATTAGGTTCGTGTCTCCAGCTATGTTTGTGTGCAGCATGATAATAAAGTGGACGAAATGAGAAGAGCCAGGTTGAATCATGTCTGTTCTGAACAGTTTGGCTGCCCTGTGATCAGTTCGTAGCCTGGGCATAATTGTCACATCTGCACCTCTGGGGCAATAACACAAAGTAAAGTTAACCCAGTGAAGAAACTTCCCCAGTCAACAAAAACCGTTAGTCTGGCCTGAGAATACCCCCGCTCCCTGAGGGCTGCAACATATAGAAAACGCCATACTAGTGCATTTGGACCCCATGCACTGAACGAAAAGGGTAAGTGAGTGACTATGGCCGTTTATGGCAATACTCCAACAATATCAAGGCGGGTGACACCACAAATGACCTTCACACATTGTATCCATGTGGGGAATCGAACCCGGGCCTTCGACTTTAACCACTAGGCTACCCCACCGTTTCCTGAACGAGATGCCATGGTAGGGGAGAAACGAGCTCGAAGAACTACTTCTTTCTCTCCTACCATGGCGTCTTCTCCTCCAAATATATGACCTGATATGCACTACTGTAATACTTATCAGATACCCTTTTCACGACACAGACTGTTTTAAACTAACTCTAAACATCACTATTGAATTTCCGCATTGAGGTTACCGTGACCTCAGGGTCACTCCGCGCAAGGGACGTATCACCTATGTGTACGTAAGATCGCATTCCTCCGCCTGACGTCATTAACTAAGTGCTAGCTATAGGCTCTGATCACAAAAGAAACAAAACAGAATATTTGCAAGAAAACAACTTTCAATTAATAATTATCTTTCAAATTTTCATTTGAAATCTCTTTAGAGATCACACCGTCTTTCAAGTCCGGCAGCCGTGCAATACCGAAATCAGCCTGGTTCCCTGAGTCTGTTGCGCCTGCGCTAACGCTCAGGCTGTACCGAAATCGGCTTAAAAAACGGGTTTCGCCTCAGCCCGACGTATTCCACGAGTATACCGATATTGAAAGGACATGTAATAACCAATGACCACAGCATGACCAACGTCTGACGCCATCGAAACATGACGTACCATCGTCCAAGTCACACAACTTGACAACCTGACACACGAGTGAGTGAGTGAGTTTAGTTTTACGCCGCATTCAGCAATATTCCAGCAATATCACGGCGGTCTGTAAATAATCGAGTCTGGACCAGACAATCCAGTGATCAACAACATGAACATCGATCTACGCAACTGGGATACGATGACATGTGTCAACCAGGTCAGCGAGCCTGACCGTCCGATCCCGTTAGTTGCCTCTTACGACAAGCATGGGTTACTGAAGACCAATTCTAACCCGTATCTTTACGGGTCCCTGACATACGAAGTACCACAGACCTATCTACTGGAATTAGGAACGCGGGCCAAAACCGACAATGTTTACCTGGACACATCTCAAGAAGGAATGTTTTATCTCCATAAAATGATAAAATGTGCTTCTGATTTTGGAACGAAAAATATAAATAAGGACATATGGTCAATTTTCAGTGATCGCCTTCCTCCGATACGATATATATTTTTTTTTTTCAAGGTCATGCTTTCAAAGAGCTTTCTTTCCGAGGATTTACATTTCCCATAACCGCAGTGTTATACGATACTTAGACACCGACAAATTACGGGCATATATGTGAAACTAAATTGAGAACATATGACAAATATCGCAGAAAAACAAATATTTGCGAACTCGCCCCCCTCCCATTAAGTGCGACTCAGACGGAACCTAGTCAATATCGCACATGAAACACGTTTCTCAAGACCACGACCGCGCAGCTTTATCTTCCTTCCATCAATATATACTCCTCACAAAAAATTAAGCAACAAGTGTATTTTTGGTCAGTACATATGCCTTTACTCATGATCATTACAACTGAATCAAACATAACAAAGATAAAGCATATCCACACACTTTTCCAACAAAGAAATCAAAATTCATTGAACAATAACTGACTTGCAAATCATCAAAAACAGTGTCAATGAAAAAGCCGTGCAAAATGTGTTGCATCAGGGTATGAAAATGTCTGAAAACACTTTTACTGTCAGTTTTGAGCACTGATCCAAAGTTTAATAACGTGTATGGCCACCATTGACCTGAATACACGCTTCAAGACGTCTAGGCATTGACCAGATGAGTCTGTCTAGAGTCTGTTGTGGAATGTTCTGCCATTCTCTCCGCAATGCCTGTTCAAGCTGATCCAGAGTCTGAGGACGAACGTGGAGGCCGTACACACGCCTTCCGAGGATGTCCCAAGCATGTTCAATAGGATTCAGGTCAGGAGACCTTGCAGGCCAGTCCATATGGGTGATGTTGTTGGTCTGAAGAACATCAGTGACAACTCTTGCTCGATGTGGACGGGCATTGTCATCCATGAAGATGAAGTTAGGACCTGCTTGCTGAGCCCACGGAATGATCACAGGTGTGACAATTTCGTCTCGGTACCTCACACCTGTCATGGTACCTCGTCTGATGACCACAAGATCAGTTCGTCGTCCAACTTGGATTCCTGCCCAGATCATCAAACTCCCACCTCCATACTGATCATGTTCAGCAATCGTACAGTTGGCGTATCGTTCGTTACGGTTTCTCCACACACGAGCCCTACCATCATTGAAATCCAGACAGAATCTTGACTCATCTGTGAAGAGAACATTACGCCAGCGATTGACTCTCCAGTTACGTCGTTGGTTAGCCCAATTCAGTCTCTGTTGACGATGGTGTGCAGGCAGTGGGATACGTTGCACTGGTCTTCGGGACCTGAGACCTTCAGCATGGAGTCTGTTCCTCACTGTCTGTGTGGAGATTCTGTTCCCAGCAACTCTCTGGAGGTCATTCTGGAGAGATCTGGCTGTGGTGAACCTGTTCCGCCGGGCTAGGGTGGCCAAGTATCGGTCCTCTCTGGGAGTTGTCACCCTTGGACGACCTGAGCGTGGTCTCTCAGTCATCAATCCGGTCTGTTGGTGACGAGTGATCGCTCTGGAGATGACGCTTCGATGAACATTGAAATGGTTGGCAACAGCACTCTGGGTCTGACCCCTGCACCATTCCAACAATTTGAGCAACTTCAATTGGTGTCAAGTGACGCCTAGCCATTTCTCAAATGTTACTGTCAACAATTTGTCGTTGCTGGCAGTTTTAACGCAATCAGAACGCATGTGCGACGTGTATAGCACATGTTTTCCATGCATTTTGCATGTGAGTTTTGAGGGTGGTTGCGTTCAGGCGGTGCTAACAATGTTATCAGAAAAACAATATGGGAAATGCTTTAAGTTCATCAATCGTAAAGGGTTCTCCTGCATGGCTTATATGCCAAGTAATAACTTCATATACCCATGAAGAAAATATGTGGAAAAAAATACTTGTTGCTTAACTTTTTGTGAGGAGTATAGTAAAAAAAATTATTATGAAATCTGCGACTGCACATCTGACGTTGTACTCAATTTATACAAAACCGAAACAAGACTTTTTCCCATGTAAATTATCTTAATAGGAAAATCATGATAGAATTCTAATCCACAATTGTATGTATGCAATGCCTGAAGAATGTGCAGCATTTTAGACCATAACGTGATGGCGTCCTGTCGCAAGTGCAGTAGTGATATAAACTTAAAAGAAAACTTTCAAAGCACATTATAGATAAGTTCACTGAAGTACCTTCGAATTCCGCCAGGTAACATCAGTGCCATACCAACAAGTTAATGTGATCCACTTCCGGCTAAAACAGTTGGTCCGGATTTTTGTGGGATAGCTGGAGTTTCTAACCAGGCGCTACACATAGTCTAAATATCGACTTTGAATTTCAACATTAGGTCATGAAAATATTGTGTTGATGGTGTTAAAATATCAGATGGCATGGAACCTGTAGGCATCTTGATCGCTTGTCCATCACTGTTGACACTATAGCATGACTATGCTCTTTATCCAGTATCAATGGATTTTTTGGGCAAAATGCATCTATAAAAAGGTTGACATATCGACCGTTTGCGCCGCCACTTGGCAGACCATTACAAACCAACAGGCGAGTCATTCCGACAACAGCGTAAAGACAATACGACACCGTGGTTTATTTTTCTTAGGATTGTATTAGCCTATCATCTGAGATCACGGGCTGCTTCTGGGGAAATGATGATCGGGGGATTCGCTCGCCATCACGAACGTAACATTGTGAATCAGAGGATATCGACATTTGAACATGTTTGTAGACCAGGGTTAATTGCTTCACAATGGCGTGCGTGATGTTCTGCCCACTCTTCAATCTATCCAGACGCGGGGAGAGAGAACATTTAAACAAGGCGAACAAATTAAACCATTATGCACACTTATTTCTGTTTAATTATTTCATGGAGATATGGATTTTCTCGACTGACTTGCTAAAGCACACGTAAGTGTGTGCCGAATGTGATTTACGAGTATTTCGGACTGCGAATTTGTAAAAGTGAACTTGCCTTGAACTTGAATCTGTGACAAGCTAACGACTTATCTATGAGCATTGTGAGTTTACAAATACGTGTGTGATTTCACTTTCGATTTGTTTTCAGATTTCATTTGGATGGTATTGTTATTTAAATAAATTAAATCCAAATCAGGCCGAGATGCAAATAAGCAGGGATGTACAGAAAACATCTGTGGTAGAAAACTGACTTTTACATCAGGTTGTATTTTCTACGCAAATACCGTCAGGGTAAGTCGGGTTATTTAGTTAACCCTTATTGTATTTATGTGTTTATGTTAGTTTGATCTATTATACAGGAACGTCAAGCAAGGTCAAGGTCGTAGCAGATACGGTGGATGTAAACCAGTGTATTTAAAGTGCAGAAACCCGCGGTCACAGACCTTGATGAAACACACCCGTTCAATTCTAGATCCTTACATTCGGTGTCATGGCTGAAATAACGTCGATCGAACGTTACAATTTCTCTCACTCAGATGCATTGTCACTCGCCACATGTTCTGAAATAACATCAATGAAGTGTTACATTTTCACTCACTCACTTAAATGCACTGTCAGTCGTCTCATTGGCTGAAGCAACGTCAATGGGACTATATTTTCACTCACTCACATGCGGAGTCACACGTCGCAATGGATGAAATAACGTCGATGGTATGTTCCGTTTTCACTCACTCACTTGAATGCATTGTCAACCGTCCCAATGGCTGAAATAACTTTATTGGGATATTCCGTTTTCACTCTCGCCTACAGGCAGTGTCACTCGTCGCAATGGCTGAAATAACGTCAATGTGACGTTACATTTTCACTCACTCGTTTACATGCAGGTCGGGTAGTCTATGACATATTAACTACAGTACCCACAAATCGATGGCGTGGTCTATTACTGGCTGTCTACAAACAATGGTCCTGAATCATTTTTAGTCGCACATCTTGGCTTATTGTAACCTACATTGATCTTAGCCTCGCCTGCTCTGTGCAAGTGGATGGTGATTGTAGCCGAAGCTTAAGCTAAAAAGATCGCGACCTAAGAATCTAAAAAAATGTAGCGGTAAGATTGTTTTGTGCAAGTGGGCCCTGGAATTTTGCCGACCACTGAAACGATTCAAACATTAACTTTGCCAAATTGTCGTGTTTTGGGGATGATAGCTGCATGGCTTGTGTTTGTACTGGAATAGCTCATTAGGATTTGTCTCAGCTTACCAAATGACATGATGCAGAAAAGTGAGTTAATATCACGACACTTGCTTCAGCTTTCTTCAAGATATGACGTCATTACAAAAACTGCGTTGTGACAGGCTATGTTTGAGCAATTTAGCCTTATCTTTGCAGATTTCGACATGCTTTGCACTCGTCAGGGTGAAATGTTAATTGTAGGATAATTTCTTCAAAAACTGAATTAACCAGCAATGCATAAACTTTTTGCGACATCAACTAGTATCAGACTAACACGTACGTCAAAGCAGCTTAAACGAATGAGGCACGAAAAATGAAATAGGTAAGCTGATGTTATCAAAGAGCTCAGTTGTCTCCACAAACAAAGCATATTTCGTTTCAGGTCTTGGTCAATGCTGAATTACGTTTGTTAACGTCGCACTCAGCAATTTCCGAGCTATATGACAGCGGTCAGTAAACAATCGAGCCTGGGCCACCACGTCCAGTGATCAACAGCATGAGCATCGATCTACGCAACTGGGATACAATGACATGTGTCAACCAAGTAAGCGAGCCTGACCACCCGATCCCGTTCGTCTCCTCTTACCATAAGCATCGTTTGCTGGAGACCAGGTCTAACCCGGACATAACGCTGATAGTCGACATACAGTTATGGTTCGGAATTCCGATATCGCTAATGATGCCTTAGCCCCAATTATAACCCCTTCTGTGTAGGCTACAACAAATACAGCAGGTTATCAAGCGTGGGGATTCACCCGTCTCCAGTCAGCCATGTGCTGCTCTGATATGTCTGTGGTTTGAACGTGTGTTCCTCGAAATAATACCGTTACGATAAACACTGTTAAATACCCAAAATCCATTCGAAACCTTAGCCTCGAATATGAATTACAGAACGCGGAACAAATTACATTTGTTTGATCTGGGGGTTATCAAATTGGTTCCTAGATATTACATTGTGATTGCCAGTGGTGGTTTTAAATATTTGTGGTAGGAACGTGTGTTCCATAGTTACCACACGCTTTTTCCTCATCGAGTTGATGCGTTACCCGTGAAGATCCGGGTTTGACTGGGGGCCTGTTCGATTATTGCAAAACTGGTTTTGGTTTTTGAAACTGGTTTCTCCTGTAATAAACGAGTGTCTAGTTTCGGGTACATGGTTTCAAAGTGAAACTAGTTTCTAGTTTTATAAACGAGTGGATGGTTTCACCATCCGGTTTCAAAATGGATACCAAAAAAATGTCTCAGCTACTGTATATGTGGAATGAATTGGATGACAGTATATGTTTTTCATTTTATCAGTGAATTAACCAATAATAAAGAGATGAGATGCTTTGGAGGGAAATATAAATTTGCGTATATGTAATTATACTGTTGCAAGTAATTATATATATACAAGTTACATAAAATAGTCATGATCAATAGACTGGGGTTTTAAATAATATTTTCCTAGTTCTCAGTTGATTTTTGGCATTATTTTGGTTCCAAAAACTGCTGCTCTATTTTGCCACCAAGATCAGCTGAACTTGGCGCTTCGTTTCCGCCATTTTTGTTGTGAGAGAACGCAAAACTGAAACTGCGAAACCTGCCTCGGAGATGGTTTCAAAGTTTCAGAACCCAGTTTTAGGTTTCGACATAATCGAGTGCATGGTTTTCCCGAAACCAAAACCGGTTTAGCATAATCAAATAGGCCCTTGGTCTTCAGCAACCCATGCTTGTCTTAACAGGCGACTTACGGGATCGGGTGGTCACGCTCGCTGGCTTGGTTGACACATATAATCGTATCCCAATTGCGTGGATCGATGCTCATGATATTCATCACTGGATTGTCTGGTCAAGACTCAATTATTTTCAGACTGACACCATATATATAGCTGGAACATTGCAGAGTGCGGCGTTAAACAACAAACAAACAGTTGATGCGTTGGAAACAGCTGACAAACTTCCATTTCAATTTGGTATTATCATTATTATTTTTATACGACCCTTTGACGGCACACAACAACGCTTCTGTGTGAAGGGACTCGCGGTTATGTATACAACACAAAGAAGTTAAAGAGCATCAGGTTATATTTCGGGTGGTATTGCTAATGTGATTCTAGTTAATTTATCATGTCGATTTTATAAAGTTTGGCTTTTGGGTCCATTTTCTCATGTAACTCTATTTAATCTGTCATGCTATTATCGATGCTGACATGTGGTTTCTTTTTCATCTGAGTATTATTAATCTGGCTCGACATCGATACATGTATTTATTACCTATGAGGGCAAACATATCGGGGTTCATATTTTTCAAACGATACCCTAGGGCAAAATATCACTTTACAAGAGGTGTTCCATGTCAAGCCTCGATTTCGAAGGGAACTACTTTTTTCATTCATGAATTTTTACTGTACTTTACTACGTTCATTCACAGCTTGGCATTTCGGAGATAACCTCAACTCGAATTCCGCTTGCCATATTATTGTTATTAAAACAAGGTTGTTCAATTGAGTATATTTTTCAATAAAATACATAAACCAATTAGAAATCTACAATTCTTTACATTTTTACTTACATGCTTGTTACATCGATTGATTAACTAACCTGCAGGCAACAAGGTAAACAAACAATATGGCTGCCCTATCGGTTTTACCGCAGTCAATCAGAGTCATCGATCTTGTCACGATCGAGGTTGTGAAACAAGTTCAAATTAAGACACTGCCTTCAAGTTCTCCCCGAGACTGTCACTCGTTCACTTGTGCCTGGCAGTCTCATAGTTGTCATGTGAACCAGCAACGTGTTCCACCGGTGACGTCACATTTGTGACGTAATCATTGTTGACTTTGCTCTACGTTCTAAAGTTGCTATTTCAAACATACTTCGTGTTTAAACGTTGTGAATTACATACGTACGACGGAAATATATTCTTACGTTATTATTTAAAATCAAGGTTGACAAGTGTGTCGTAAACGTAGTATGACATGGACACTCATACAATATCCTCTATATAGATAGGGTGCTCTTTATCTTCTTTCAAGAAGTGGGGTAGCCAAGTGGTTAAAGTGTTCGCTCGTCGCGCCGAAGACCCGGGTTCTATCCCCACATGGGTACAATGTGTGAAGCCTAGTTCTGGTGTCACCCTTCTGATATATTGCTGGGCCCCGATTTTCGAAGCTCTCTTAGCACTAAGATAGTCGTAAGTGCCATACATTAACATTAACTTTCGACTATCTTAGCGCTAAGAGAGCTTTGAAAATCGAGGCCCTGGAATATTGCTAAAAGCTGCGTCAAACCCATCTCACTGACTTACTCTTTCGAGTAGTATATCAGCGACCTGCTGACGTTTGGTACATAGCTCCCTCCTGGTGTCAACGGATGCAGCGCAAGGTCATCTGTCTCATCCCCTAGGTTTACTGGTGTTATAACAGGCCTACAGCAACCTTGTGTGTGAGAGGTGACTGTATCGATCGGGTGGTCAGGCTCGGTTGCCTGTCATTGAAAGTGGCTCGTATGATCAATAACTGGATTGTCTGGTCCGGATTCATTATTTACAGGTCACTGTCATGTAGCTGGAATATTGCTGAGTGTGTACTTACCAGAAACAAACAAGGCAGATGCGGTTCGTCATTATTATTACTATTATTGGGAGTAGCTTAACGGTTAAATCATTCGCTCGTCACGTCGGGTTCGATTCCCTACGTGGGCACGACCTTTGAAGCCCATTTCTCCAGGCTAGCTATTCTCGAACGTTCGTAGCCCTACGAACTTCTTAAGCCCGTCTTAACACATTGGCTACGATCAAAGTTAAGAATTCTTAGGGTTACGAACGTTTCGACAATAAGGCCCCTGTTTTCCAGGGGTCCGGTTTACTTGGTCCCGTCTAGAAAAGTCATATTTGGCTGTCGTAATTTGGGCCCCGAACTGGATCTTGACTATACGTTTGTCACCCGAAATCTGGTACCGGAAGTAAGCTGGGCCCTGTCTTACAAGTTGCCGGGCAAAGGGAGTCGGGAACCAGCTTAGTACCGGAAGTAGCGCCTCGCGAAGGTGTCTGACCCGTGAAGATCGGGTTAGAATTGGTCTTCATAAAACCATGCTTGTCGTAAGAGGCGACTAACTGGATCTGGTGGTCATGCTTGCTGACTTGGTTGACACATGTCATCGTATCCCAACTGTATAGATTGATGCTCATGCTGTTGACTACCGGATTGTCACCAAATGGATCGCTGCTCACGGTGAGCATATCCCGACACAACAGTGGTTCAAGTTATAGGTTCAGATAGGCAAGATTAGTGCTTGAAGTCCAACAACAAAGTAAACTCACATCAATTTCAGTGCTTGAGGTCCCATCACACATAATCCATAGATCAAGTGCCAAGGTATTCACCAGAGCCACCACTGTCTTCAAGAAAAGACAACTTGATAAAACAAAAGATTCCAAATCATGTAAGAATGGTTTATTTGTCACTGCTTAAAGCTTAATGCTCCAAATAACTCACAATGTCAGGCACGCTAGAGAACGAAGCTCGGGTTGGATGATACAGATACACACAAATAGCTAGCTACTACGGACACCACTGTCTTTGAATGGTAGCTCCACCATATTGCATATAGTTCACACAAGACAGCCAGGCTATGTCCGAGTGAATGACCTATAGAGCAGGTCAGTGTTCTATTGAATGACCTATAGAGCAGATCAATGGTCTATTCATTTGCCTATAGAATCAAATCAACGTTCTATTGAATGACCTATAGAGCAAATCAATGTTCTATTAAATGAACTACAGAGCAAGTCCCTCCTCATGAATACAATCAATAAAATTTGCAGAACATTTCCACCAACTCAAATCAACTTCTTAGACAACATTTACATGACCATATAAAATCTGAACTTGAAATGTTTCACAAGACACATGCATGAATATGTATATCACAATAATCTAAAATACACAATTATTTTTCAATTCTAAAAAATTGTTTTGTTCTTCAGTAATGACCATTTCTGAAAGGAGGGACAATCTAAAAGCATTTCTACTAGCTAACAGTAAGCTCTGGTTCAATATTAGCTGTCCATAAAGACTTAGTGGAGTAGATATCAAAATTAGAAAGGAAATGAGAGCTTATTTTGTCAGTTACTATGGTTACCCTCATAATGGAATATAGGACCTTAACTGCTCATCATCTAATGAAAAATGACGCTTGGTTAAGATAAGAACAAGAAGACACAACAGACCGGCTGTTTACATAAAACTAAATATACAAAAGCAAAGATGTGAAAGTTGAGTTGCTTCTTTGGCAGTGAAGAGAAAATAAATAAATACATGATAGAAATGAACCTCTGACAGGATTTCCTAAAATCATCGATGTCACATAATCTGGAAATGATACAAAAGTTGTAAGAGATGGGAAACTATCAATAAATTACAAGTCACAGATGATACAAAACACATTACAACACAAATTATATAAAAACCGGCAATGAACATGATAAGTTATAGCTGAAAATTCGACTTCTAGGGTCAACATATTGGGGACATCTTACACTACACAACGCCATGAAACACTGACTTGTCAATTCTGCTTCCACCAGATAAATAACCATGTTCTAGGTGGCTGATAAGAAATCCATCAGTAGCTCAAACAAATAATATTGTGTCCTAAAACATGTCCTAAACGTACATGAATACTTCTTCGACATAATATTTTGAGTTCTGTTAGTTGTAACTTCTTCGTTTGTGTCAGACAACATCTTGAGGTCATAAAGGACTTAGATATATTCTCCTCAAAAGAAATTAAGGACACATTCTTTCATAACAAAAGATAGTAATCATGGCAAGACATATCAACTAACTACAGTAACATGAAACAGCCAGGCGATCCTTTGAGTAGTACATAATTAGCATGGTCATACTTATTTATGGTCAGAGGGTCCCTTTAAGACATCTGTATGCTGTGCAATAATGCAACTGGCGTTTTATAAGTCTACTATGGCTTTGCTGCATTCATGTTGAACATGACAATGAGCATGATGTCATGTCATGACAACTAAAATTAACAAAACAATAGTAACTTTATCGCACATAATGGTATTCCTCATGTTAAAAACATGGGATGACAGGTTGTATCTCTGTTGAAACTAGGTTAATACGTAGAATAAACCGTGTGAATTATGAAATTATTTGGATTACAACTTTGGTTTCAAGTACGATTCATTTGTTGGAATATACTGCAGGATTTCCTTTTCATGACATACATGCCAAACCATGGCACACCTAGATCATTGCGAAACTACGAAAACGAGATCAGAATCTTGGCTGAGCAAAACTGAAAAGTCATAGTTCAGTATCCATGTGTACAGTAAGTTCCAAATTAAAGTATGTAACATCCAATTACACAGACATGATGTATGGTGAGAAATACACGAACACAGTGGATAGGACCCAAAAATGTGAAGGTCACTTATTGAAGGTCAGTTGTCACCTTGTGAACTCCACCAAAAAATTTATCATATGGGATTATGTCATAAGAAATGACCCTGAATACAAGGGGAATGTGTTTTGTAATTGCATAATAATATCATATATCTAAAATAGAACCAACTCCATATTAAAACGGAAACGTGAATTTATCGATAGACAACTTTGGTGCAAAATAAATAATTTGTATGTCATTTCCATATGTATAAAATCAGTTTCATGATAATGTGCATTTTGATAAAAATGCATAGATTTATGAACTATAAAATTTATCTTGAACTAAAATACGGAGAGGCACATTGGAAATTGAAAAAGACATTTTGTGACATCTTTGAGAGATATGCATATCCTGCAAAATATCATGGAGGAAATATCCATATATGGACACAACATTCAAATTACATAACGTCAGCGAAGACAAATACATGGCTTAAGCATACAATAATGCATTAAAGCATAAGAAAGCAATGCATCCAATGAGCATAATGTGATACTTCATTCATTAGTGAAGAGTATTGCATTAATGCATGACATTCGAGTAATGCAATAATGCATTACATAAGCATTGGCAAATGCATTCATAATGCATTGTTACTGAATAATTTGATAATGCATTAAGTTAGCATTGCGCAATACAGTAATGCTTTACAGCTTAGAGTAATGGAACATATTGCATTACTTTGTCTTAGAGTAATACAATAGTACTTTCATTATGTTTGAAGTTGAGCAAATCACAATGAACTAAGGAGAGATTGAGAACAAATATAGCACCATGGTAGCTTTAATTTACATTTTACAATCCTTTCTGATGTCATACCAGTGTCTGAACACGGATTTATTGTGGCCTAATGTTCCAAAACAAGCTTGTGGAAAATGACAGTAAAAATTCCCAACATAAATTAAACATTTCCCAATTCTACCAAATTTACAAAATTAACATTACAATAATCCAGTTTTGCAACATCACAATTATTTCACTTTGCCAGCTGACTTGTTTGGAATCATAGATAAATCCTGTTTAGACCTTAGAGATGGACTATGCTTGGGATAAACAGGTTTGTGTGCACCTCAATGCTGTGTCTTGAAACTCACCATAGAATTCTTCATGTACAGTTATTCCCATTAGTAAATTACTTCATGAACTTAACTGAAAATGAATTCAATAACATGTAATTGAAGCACTTCTACTGACAAGCATACACTACAATCAAGGACTATTTGATAGCCACATAAAGCTGGGTTTCCATTGAAACATACATCAGTCTTGTAAAATCTGTTGCACAAAGTCAGTAAGGTTTCCATAGACATTTAACAATGTTCAGCCATGTATTTCAGGAGACAGTCTTTGATAAACTTCAGTCGCAGTTGATCCCTCCTCCACACATACCCCACAGACACATTTGATGCTTCACACAATACACAAGGTCAAGGACACAGTTATACTCTATGGCAGATGTCGAGCGCCTGACGATAAACTTGTCGAGCATCTTCAATATCAAACATTCGGTCATCGTAGAGAACTTTGGTTTGAGGCTGTGACCTACCCTCAAGGTTCAAGGCACTGAAGTCACTGGATAGCGGGAAAGCGTCGAACCTAGGTCCCTCAGTAGCCAGGGGGCTTATGTTTTGACTTTCACGTTTTAAACTCTGACGGTCATACTTTCCCAGAAACTGATCTCCATCTGCACTGTCAAACGAAAGGTCCAGGATATCGGCTGAAGAATTGGAGCTAAGACTCCCAACACTGAGGCGGTTCCTTGGATCCTCCATTGTGGTGCCGCCTTTTTTCAGGATTCCTTTTCTCCGACGCACTACTTTTGTTGTACTACATGTGCAAACAGTTTGTGGATTATTTGAGAAATTTTCATCAGAGGATATACATATACTGATTGAGCTAGTGACGTTGCCGCTCGGCACGACGTCAGTCTTGTTTGAAGGAAGAGTATGGACCACACATTCCTCCGTCACGTCACATGACCCCGAGGTTGGCGTACTGGATGAGGTTTTGGACAAGTCTATATTTATATCACAGTCTTCATAGCTGAGATCTTCACAATCACTTGCACGTTTGGGAGACTCTTCATCTTCTATTTTCCTGGCCAAATCGTCTCTCAAATCACAACCACTGTCTCCGCCTGAGAATTTGCCGCGTCGCTTCAGGATCCCACGACGTGGCTTCTTGTCGCAGTCGAAAACCTTTTTTGTCTCATCCCCAGAATTATTGTCCAAAGTACCACACAAATCCTGTGATGCATTGGACGGCTGGTCATCGGGTTCCATGTGAACATTGCTGGAAGGAGCCGAGATTTTATCACAAGCATCGGGAGACGTTTTCGAGCTCACAATATCAAACAGAGCTTCATCTTCATCGAAAGAACTTTCAACTGTCTTTTTTCAATATTCCTTTGACTGATCCACTCTTGTAGCGGGTCTCGTACTCACTCTCACTGTCCGATGAGTAGCTGTGATGATGGGAGAGAGATTTGGGAGGGATTTGGATCCGGGGATAGGGTTCGAGATTAGGGGTGTGGCTGTAGCCCTCGTTAATCCACCAGTGCCCGAGCACGTCCTCCATGGTGGCACGTTTGGCGGGGTTGACACTTAGCAGCTGCCGGATCAGCCCACCAGCCTCTGCAACAGACATGAGAACATTAGGAACACGTCCTGACAAGATGGTCAAGCACCAAATCCCAAAGCTTTGAAGCTCCGCTCACCATCATCTCTGGATCATGCAACATCATACAAACAGCTTGAACGTAATTCTGACATTGGCACCAGAAGACATGAAACTTACAGCTGCTATATAATCCTCGTGTGATCGGTTTTCAGAACACTTAACAACATCCCATCTTTCTCTGAGTGAGTGAGTGAGTGAGTTTAGTTTTACGCAGCACCCAGCAATATTCCAGCTATATGGCGGTCTGTAAGTAATTGTGTCAGGACCAGACAATCCAGTGATCATCAGCATGAGCATCGATCTACACAATTGGGAACCGATGACATGTGTCAACCCAGTCAGCGAGCCTGACCACCCGATCCCGTTAGTCGCCTCTTACGACAAGCATGGGTTACTGACGATTAATTCTAACCCGGACTGATAATGACCAACTCTCCATCATTACAAAGCAATATGTCATACTAACACAGAAAGCTGATTCCACATGCAGAAATACAATTATGCATCCTCACAATGCAGACAGGCATGACAAAACATGCTTAAGTGACTCTTGTACAAAATTCGTTCAGCAAAAGATATATAGGTCAATGTGATGAAAACAAGTATGACCCGATTCATCTTTTATTGTGGTCACATGACCTGTAGCAACATGAATACAGGTCGCTTGTTCCACTGACCTGTCAAACACAAACACTTCATACCCCAATGTTGTCAATATCATACGTAACCTAAATAACAAATCTACAGCAAGAATACAGTAATAACGCTCAGTATTATTTGCTGGGCCTGGAAAAAAGGTTCATGTTACGGAAAATGAAAGCGGAATCTACAAAATATACTGATGGAAACAACTAAGGTAACACCACTTCATGGCAGTGTTCATTTACTTATTCCGAGATTTCCCCCACAGCGCTATTCAAAGCTGGTGATGAAAACTAGAAAATATTAAAGGAATGCTTGAATTTTCCTGTGTTCCTTTATTTGTTGTTCTCAGCATATACTGCCATGCATCTGTTGTCAATACTTTTTTCACTACAGTACTACCTATGCATAATGTGCACCTTCTTTGAGTCATGCCGTCGTTTGGAAAAAGAGATTTTAAAACATATTAAGCATCACATGCAGAAATGGGAAAACTACACATTACTAACCGGGTATTGCATCAGTATGCTTTACCATATACAACTCAAGATTTTGATAAGTGGGTGAGAAACTACATTGTATTGCATCAGTATTTTACATATACAGCTCAACATTTTACTTATTCCACAATACTATACTAGTACATCATATCTTTTGTTTTTGCTTGTTTGTTTGTTGTTTAACATGGCACTCAGCAATATTCTGGCAAAAAAGGTGGCGTTCTGTAAATAACTAAGTCTGGACCAGATATCTTTGTATCTCATAAATAAAGTTAAAAGCATCCATTTAGTTTAAAGCATTCAAGCATGGAACAACTACACTTTTCTCTGTTTCTCATATATATTATTATACCATTTGTATTTAGTATAAAATACCAACTGACATTAACTGTCAGAGCAAGATCATTTATGATTTTAACCTTAACTTTGCATATTTTTTGTGTGTAGCAGTTCAAATAATACTTATAGTGAATAAAACACTGGTATTTTTCCTCTCAAGATATTTGCATAGAAAATTAAGCGTTATTCAACCCTGATATTTATAACATTGAAATTTTGCCTCATGCCCTCATTTTAACACAGACTAAAAAATTTGATTTGGTTTAAATAATGAAACTCAGAATCAATTACTGTAAATTTTACCACACAGTGATCAAAAATTGATTTCTACACTCAACTTAGCTGAAAGTGGATACAGAGATTTGAAATATAGCCATATTAATGCTTAAAATATACATGCTAAAATGTAGATGCTAAAATGTCAAAATCTGTGCTAAAACATGGAAAAATAGTGGATGTGGTGCTTTGAGTTCTCTGCACAAGATAGCCATGTCCCACAAAACAAACTTATCGCTAAAGTGATCGTAACTCTCAATACTTTAATACATCATGATAGCACTGAGAACACTTTGCTTGTTGTTTTATGCTGCACTCAGCAATATTCCAGCTATATAGCGGTGGTCTGTAAATAATCGAGTTGGGATCAGACAATCCAGTGATCAACATCATGAGCATCAATCTACGCAATTGGGATACAATGACCTGTGTCAACCAAGTCATACTTCAATGCTGGTTTACATCATTATATCACTAAGGTTGCTTTGTGGAATGTGGACAAGGATTCTTGAATTATGTTCTAATTAAGTCATAATAATAATCATAATTCTTTCTCCCAAGCATTACCTGATTGGTGTGAGGGTTCGTAGTATTCCCCACTTGAGATCTGTTTGCGCAGGACTTTGAGGTTGGCGTTCTCGAAGGGCATGGCGCCATACACCAGAGTATACAGCACCACTCCAAGACTCCACATGTCCACCTGCAATAAATAGTGGTCGTTAGAACAGCCTGTCAATCGTCATATATACACCTTTCCTTCCAGAAGTAACGATGGATAACTATACAAAAGACTTTAAGATCATCTGATTCTCTCATTGTCATGGGGGCTGTGGGGTAGCCTAGTGGTTAAAGCATTGGCTCGTCAAGCCGAAGACCCGGGTTCGAATCCCCACATGGGTACAATGTGTGAAGCCCTTTTCTGGTGTCCCCCGCCGTGATGTTGCTGGAATATTGCTAAAAGCGGCGTAAAACCAAACTCAGTCAGTCAGTCAGTCTCATTGTCATGACAGATTACTACAGTAATGTACAAGAATCAAGTTCATCTTATCTAGTCTATTTCAGGAACTTGTATCTTGTACCTAATACTTGAAAATTTCATATTGAAAACAGCATAAAAACTTTATTAAGAAGATCTAAAAAGATTTGCTTGTTTTGTTTGGATGGTGTTTAACGCCGCTCTCATCAATATTACGGTCTGTAAATAATCGAGTCTGGACCAGACAATCCAGTGATCAACAGCATGAGCATCGATCTGCGCAATTGGGAACCGATGACATGTGTCAACCAAGTCAGCGAAACTGACCACCCGATCCCGTTAGTCGCCTCTTACGACAAGATAGTCGCCTTTTTATGGCAAGCACATGGGTTGCTGAAGACCTATTCTACCCCGGATCTTCACGGGTCATTTGATTTCTACACTCACTTAGCTGATTTACAATAGCGATATAAATGCATAAAAATATAGATGCTAAAATGTCAAAATCTGTGCTAAAACATGGAAAAATAGTGGATGTGGTGCTTTGAGTTCTCTGCACAAGATAGCCATGTCCCACAAAACAAACTTATCGCTAAAGTGATCGTAACTCTCAATACTTTAATACATCATGATAGCACTGAGAACACTTTGCTTGTTGTTTTATGCTGCACTCAGCAATATTCCAGCTATATAGCGGTGGTCTGTAAATAATCGAGTTGGGATCAGACAATCCAGTGATCAACATCATGAGCATCAATCTACGCAATTGGGATACAATGACCTGTGTCAACCAAGTCATACTTCAATGCTGGTTTACATCATTATATCACTAAGGTTGCTTTGTGGAATGTGGACAAGGATTCTTGAATTATGTTCTAATTAAGTCATAATAATAATCATAATTCTTTCTCCCAAGCATTACCTGATTGATGTGAGGGTTAAGTAGTATTCCCCACTTGAGATCTGTTTGGCGCCCAGGACCTTGAGGTTGGCGTTCTCGAAGGGCATGGCGCCATACACCAGAGTATACAGCACCACTCCAAGACTCCACATGTCCACCTGCAATAAATAGTGGTCGTTAGAACAGCCTGTCAATCGTCATATATACACCTTTCCTTCCAGAAGTAACGATGGATAACTATACAAAAGACTTTAAGATCATCTGATTCTCTCATTGTCATGGGGGCGGTGGGGTAGCCTAGTGGTTAAAGCATTGGCTCGTCAAGCCGAAGACCCGGGTTCGAATCCCCACATGGGTACAATGTGTGAAGCCCTTTTCTGGTGTCCCCCGCCGTGATGTTGCTGGAATATTGCTAAAAGCGGCGTAAAACCAAACTCAGTCAGTCAGTCAGTCTCATTGTCATGACAGATTACTACAGTAATGTACAAGAATCAAGTTCATCTTATCTAGTCTATTTCAGGAACTTGTATCTTGTACCTAATACTTGAAAATTTCATATTGAAAACAGCATAAAAAACTTTATTAAGAAGATCTAAAAAGATTTGCTTGTTTTGTTTGGATGGTGTTTAACGCCGCTCTCATCAATATTACAGTCAGGATAAGATCAACTGCCCCTCCCTATAATAAATGACCAGTACTATATAAGCAGTGAAACTAAATAAGATCTTCAGGGTTTTAAACAAAACTGATTAAATGGCAGCCAGTATCAATACATATAATGTCCTGTATATTGTGCTATATTCCCCCAAAATGTACACTATCATTTTATTTTCAACTAAAATTCCTACTTGTGATTCATACACCTTGATAATAATCTGTGCATTAAAAGATATTCTCCTTAAGTTTAGTGCACTTAAATTCAAAAAAGGATTTTCTGATTTTAATCTCAAAATTATACTGCATGGCAGACAGACATGGTATCTCGAGAAAGCTTTCAAATTGCGAAATCTAGTAGATCAGGATACACATATTTTTAAATTTTGCAAGTCAGTATAGATTAAAGCTAAGCAAGTCACGCATGTAATGTAGAACACTAGATAGCTATACAAGGTCTCCAGGCTGCAGATCATATATATGTCAGCTGGTTATAGTGGAAATTCTCCCGGAGTGAGTGAGTTTAGTTTCATGCCGCTCTTAGCAATAGTCAAGCAATATCATGGAGAAATGGCTTCATGCATTGTACACAGTCTGTCCCAGAAAAGAGACAATTCATTGAACACATACTGTGTGTGACTTTGGCCTTACTGTGAATTTAGCTATATTACAGAAATAACATGGATGGGGACACCCGAAATAGACATCACATATTGTACTGATGTCGGGAATCGAACCCAGGACTTCACATGACCCTTCAACCACTAGGCTACCCCCCATCCCTGCTCTATCCACAGAAACACTAAGGTAATGGAGTAAGATTTAGTGGCCCTTGGAACATTATATACATTGTATATAACAGTGGGTGTGGTTATTGAGGGAGGAAAACCCAGAGTAGCAGAGATTAAACATGGTTACCAACTTGGTAGAATCCATTAATACCAAAAATGTAGGATCCTGGCACAATAAAGAAATGTAACTCTGCGCAGTGAGTTGTTTTGCCTCAGACCAATTGGGAATCCTCATTCACTGGGGACTGCAATCGGCCATGTCGGACAAACCCAGAAACTTCAGTGACGCCAGACCAATTTTATTTCTTGTTTTACGGATCTGTCATATTTGTTTTGTCGTATTTTTTCAAGAATAAGAAAAAAAATAAAAGTTAGTTTTTCCCGCTCAAAAAATAAAATCATAATGTTTTATTGGTCAAACATGTAAATTTACAAGAAAATCTTTTTTTAGATTGTGTTTTGCCCCATATACACTTCATAAATTGCCAAAAGTAAAATACTTTTATATTTATTAATTTAAAAAAAAGAAAATCCCTCCTGCTGTTAGGTTTTCTGAGGACAAAAATCCGTAAAACAAGAAATAAAATTGGTCTGGCCTGAGTTAGGTTTAACACTGATTGGTCCAGAGTGAAAGGGACAGACATTTACCAATTTGGTGGAACCTAGAAACCTGGCCACAGCAAACCTGGACTCAAACACGCTCCATGTTTCTCGCAACAACTGCACAACGACTTGTAATGGCTGGCTAGACACACTGACATGGCAGAAATAATAAAAGGAAATGTTTCACTGTCACTCTTCTAATCTTAGCACGAACATCTCCCACCTAAGCAATTCCTAAGATTACAGAAGAAATACAAGCAGGTACTCTTCACAAAGCGACATACCATAAATACATATAACACATAAAATTTTAATCGGTGAGTTACTAACTCCACAAAAATGTCTCATCAAAAGGAAACTTTACCACCTGGCTGAAGATCAATCCTACACATCAATCTCATGCCAAGCTGAACATGAAAATGTACGCGCCCTTCAACACCCTCAATTTTCAAGCACTGCTCCAGCAAACCGTATTAGTGATATAGATAGGTCTAACAAGCCAGAACTCCTTGAAGGCTTTCAGACCGTGGAGAACTCAGTTAATGTATCAGACTTTACAGAAGGATGACAATAAGAAACTTCGACCCACCGACATACTGCCGCACCAACAATGTTGCTATCTCCATGGTTATATTTAGAACTAAATTGGTGGAGATGTATACGACAGGTGATTTAGATGTCAGAAGTGGCATATTTGATGGAGGAACATGTCAATCGAACAAAATTATTTAGGGACAGACAGGTTTCTAAGTGCTTAGGGTTATGTAAGTTGTCAATGCCCTAATAAATGACAGAAAGAAAATATCAGTTGTGAATCTTCGAGGGGTATAAATCTGAAAACATATTTCTTCCAACTGCCCCTTAGATCATGTACACAGATATTATATACTAATACAAAACCCATTAAGGAATAATTGATTTTTTTTCACCATAGAGTCTGTCCTGGTGTGGCAGATTAACTTTAGCTATATGAAATAATAAGGTTTTCTGTAACTTTTTAGTTGTATATCTAAAGCTCTTTATTCACTAATTGTGATGTCTTATTCAATAATACTTACTACAGTGTGTATAATACAGTACTGTGATATACAAGTATTATTCACTAATACTTTTCATGATGTGTTATATTTACCGGTACTAATATTTCTTTAATACAATGGGTTTCATTTACTGACAAAATGTACATAAAGAAAAGTAAACATCTGAAAGAAATACAAGTCGAATGAGAATGAGTGGGTTTAACACTACATCAAAAAGTGAGTAGCAAACCGCTACAAAGTGAACACTGTCTGAAAAAAAAATTACTGCGAATCTCACAACGAGGGTAAAGAGATAAGAGCGTTTATGTGTAGGAGTAAATCTGATAATCTTCAAGAGTTTTATATGTTTGTAGTGCTGAAGTCGATTAAACTTGATGTCCTCACAAACGATTTTTGGTCGATATCTAATATACTGGCATAAACTATTCCCCCTGCATATGTCTGTCTACAGGATTATGTGGGTGTCCTTGTGCCGTGACACTAAATACTATAATCCATAGTCACATGTTAGCTTCACCAACCAATCAGTGTCAGAAAGAGGACACGAGAACATTAGACATGACATAATGAACAGACTTAAATGTCACAACTATGTACCTTTCACAAACTCCCGACATTGCCGTAACAATCACACAGCATGAGAATGACCCACGTAGCCACCCTGTACTAATGAATCTGACCCTGTATGGAGTTTTTCTTACATTTCTTAATCAATTTCCGATTTTTTCGACATGGTAACACTGCACCACGCTCCTGTGAGTCTGGAAGTGTTGTGACACTGCAACCCGATCCATCATGTGCTGATGTACAGAGGTCACATTAGCCATGACTACCCCCACTGTGATGGTGATCGAGATCACAGCTGATTATGACACGCTAGATTTCAATCAAGTCCGCCTGGGAGAGGTCGTAGCTACGATAGACGACAATTAGAAGTGTTTGCAATGACACAAGTCATGTTTGTAATTGCCGTGGACACGATACTGATCATACACTTGGAGACCCATGTATAAACACTGTAATCACAATATATGGCATTTTCCCCGATTGACAAACAGGTGAAAAGAGTTTTGTAAAATGTTGAGAATGAACTTTAAAAACTTGATTCATCAGTAACACATCTCAGAAACAATGTTTTATTTGTACTTTCTCCCTTCATCAGTAAAACATCCTGGTAGCAAGGTTTTACTTCTACTTTCACCCTTCATCAGTAAACATCCTGGTAGCAAGGTTTTACTTTTACTTTCTCTCTGCATTAGTAATAGATTCAAGCAACAATGATTTATTAAGTAAAATATCCCATTAACAATATCTCCTTTTTTACTTCTTTAATTCATCAGTAAAACATCCCAGTAACAATGTCTTATGTTTATTTTCCCCCTGCATCAGCAATAGATTCCAGTAACAATTTTTTATTTCTGCTTTTCCGTTTTATCTGTAAAACATCCCAGTAACAATGCAATATTGCTACGTTTCTGCTTTATCTGTAAAACAGTCCAGTGACAATCTCTTAGTTTTACTTTCTCCTTTCATCAGTAAAACAAATGTATAATTTTTAATTTTTTTACTTTATCAGTAAAATATTCCAGTAACAATGTCATATTTCTACCTCTCTTTTTTACTTCATCAGTAAAACATCTCAGTATATATGGTATTTTTCTACTTTCTGACTCCATCAGTAAAACATCCAAATAACAATGCATTATTTCTACTTTGTTCCCTCTTTGGTAAAACATGTCAGCAACAATGTCCTGAAGTGTTCAGTTCCACCATGTTGTTTCCGGTGTGCCACACAAACAAGGATATGTCAAGACACTCCCCCAGAGTTTAATAAACTTCAAATTGTTCATTAATTTTCAAGTCTCATGTTCTATCCCTTAGGCAAGAACCATCAGAATCAATTGATTCCCTGAAGTTCTACACCAGCAGCTGATTATTGTCACTACAGATGCATTTTCTTCTTCATTAAGCTCATGCCTCAAGTACCCCAGCGTGCAATACAGCGTTAGCGATATCAATAGCGAAGAGAAACCACTGGACAATTGCCCCACACTGACCTCTGGACCATGATACGGTTGACCATTCACGATTTCTGGTGAAGCGTAGAGGGGGCTTCCACAGAATGTAGAAAGTAGTTCATTATGCCCGAAATTGTTGGCGAGGCCGAAATCCGCAATCTGAAAAGGACATCAGGCATTTGAACTGGCATAACAATATGACCTCAAAATTATCGTTAACAGAGCTGACAACAGATTCCTCCAGGTCATGTGACTAACTTTCTGGATAATTTTTAAGTTTCACAGATATACATGTGAAAATAGCAGAAAGAGGATCCTGGCCAAGCATTCAAGAGGGACAGAAAATATCATTACGTTCAAGCAAACATTCCATACAAATAACCAACAATTATCACAGAATAATCGTGTTGTGGGTGCTTTTTCAAACACAGCAGTTAAGATTCACATCAATGTACATTCTTGTGGCATTGTCTGCGAGTGAGTGAGTGAGTGAGTGAGTGAGTGAGTCTGCGAGTGAGTGAGTGAGTGAGAGTGCCTCAATTTCAGTTAAATCACATCTGTAACTGGAAGATTTGACGTTCCACCAACCTTGACATTGGACTGCTCATCTAGGATGATGTTCTCCAGTTTGAGATCACGATGAACGACACCATTCTGAAAAACAGTTAACATTGTAGAATGTTAGCCATTTAATATGTTGCAGTATACCTCAGGACAGTAACCTATGTCATCTAATATTGTTCATATCCTGTCAGTACGCATAAAGTCATTTTTATGTCTGATCATGTATACGATCCTTGTGAAGAACCAGGTTAGAATTTGTCTACAGCATCATGGGCTTGTGACTGGTGAGTCTAATGCGATCAGGGGACCAGTCTTGCTGACCTGGTTGACACATGCCATTGTATCCCAGTTACATAGATGGATGCTCGTGATATCAATCACTGAATTGTCTAGTCCTGCCTTTGTTATATACATGGTTGTAATATACTGTGTGAGGCATTAATCAGTAAACTAACTGCTTTTCGCGCAATGTGACAATGTGTTATGATCTGAAATATTCTTTTTTATTTTCATAAACATAAAAAAGTGCCACTGACATTTGTCCTCAGTTCTTAACAACATAAGGATTATTCACCTTCAACACCCTTTTCTCTTCTTAATAATGAAAAAGTGAAGCCACTTTTAAGCCACTTTTAGCAATGGTGGCAGGGGGACACCAGAAATGGGTTTCACAGTTGCACCCATGTGGGGAATTGAACCCAGGTTTTTGACGTGAAGAGCTAAGGCTTTAACCACTAGGCTACCCAACCGCCCTAATAATAATGACCAAGTCTGTAAGGAAGGCTTTAGTGGAGTTGCCTTCATATTGTCTTCCATGGTCTCCACCACTTCCTCACATTAACGGAAGGGTGTTCCCATTGGCGCCAATCACACCATAATCTCGGTGGACATGCTGTTAGACTTGGTTCCCTCTGGCAATCAACTACCAGAGCCGAAATGCCAAAGCAGGAGCAGCAGCCATCAAAACCCAGAATTAAATTAAGTTATCACGATCCCAAAAGGTAAAAAAACGCAAGTAAACAGACAAGAGTGACATAAAAAAACGAGGTTAATATTGGTGACATGCGACATACCTGATGACAGTAATTGATGGCCGAGACGATTTGTCTGAAAATTCTCCGTGCGTCTTTCTCAGTGAGCCGGCGCCTTTCGTTGATGTAGTCGTAGAGCTCGCCGCCGAGGGCACAATCCATCACCATCACAATCTTGTCCTTCTTCTCAAACACTGAAACAAAAAGTATTTGGTCACAAAACTGAAGCGCAACACATTATCAAGGGTCAAGTACTCATTGAACACCTTCTGGCTATACTGCAGCGAAATAATTGAGGGCTGGCAGCGGGTTGTGGGTTGTGGATGAGGGTGGCAGAGGGTGGGAGGTTTTGGCTGAAGGTTGTTGATAAGGGTGGTGGGTTGTGGTTGAGGGTGGGGTGTTGAGGAGGAGGGGAAGATGTTTGGGGTGGAGACTGTGATGCTACAATTAGCATCTTGTATGTCAGTTGACTGAAAAAAATGTGTGGACAAAGTATTTTTTCCAGCATATTCTAACAGAAAAATTATTTATTTTACGTAATGCCCCCACCCCTCCCTACAGATTATATCAATCATACACATCACCCTGGAAGTCAATCACAGATGGCAAACTGAAACATGCCAGCATAGTCTTACGGAAATTGTTTTCAAGCATGAAAGGAGAAACAGGATTGTTCCCTAGAGGTGATTACCCTTGTTGTTCCCCCCTCAAGGCTGTGATTGGTCCCATGCCAGCTGGCTTCACATCATTAACGAGGCATTAACGTGGACAAGGTCCCTGGTGCCAGTAATTACATTGGACGCACACGTCCTTCAGAAGCTGCTGCCTATGGTCAAGGTCAGGATGGATATAATGATAGTAACCCTCATCATTAAAGGGACGGCACTAGTTGTACAGCCACCTGTTAACCCAACTACCATCATATTGCCTGACAAGATACGCCAAGATTAGTTTATTAATTAGCTTATGTTTTAACAAAAGTTATGTCAGGATAGTCAGTGTGAGAATATGCTTCCCTGAATCACATATGACTGAAATATTTTTGCTTGTTTACTTCTGTAAGTTGAAGTCGTTTTGCTTGTTTACTTCTGTAAGATGAAGCTGTTTTGCCTGTTTACTACAGAAAGTTGAAGTCATTTTGCTTGCTTACTTATGTAAGTTGATGTCATTTTGCTTGTTTACTTCTGTAAGTTGAAGTCATTTTGCTTGTTTACTTCAAAAGTTTTGCTTGTTTACTTCAGAAAGTTGAAGTCATTTTGCTTGCTTACTTCTGTAAGTTGATGTCATTTTGCTTGTTTACTTCTGTAAGTTGAAGTCATTTTGCTTGTTTACTTCAAAAGTTGGATGTTATTTTGCTTGTTTACTTTAGAAAGTTGAAGTCATATTGCTTGTTTACTTTTGTAAGATGAAGTCATTTTGCTTGTCTACTTCTGTAAGATGGTGTTTTGCTTGTTTATTTCAGAAAGTTGAAGCCATTTTGCTTGGTTACTTTTGTAAGATGAAGTCATTTTGCTTGTCTACTTCTGTAAGATGGTGTTTTGCTTGTTTACTGCAGAAAGTTGAAGTGATTTTGTTTGTTTACTTCAGAAAGTTGAAGTCATTTTGCTTGTTTACTTCTGTAAGTTGAAGTCATTTTGCTTGTTTACTTTAATACAAACAAAGAAATTATAGACTGCTCTCTAGTACGACATATCTGAGGGTTTGCACAATGAGAGGATATCACAGGTTCAAATGTGACATAAACTATTCAATAATTTACTGACAGAAGACTGTAGCGATTCTGATGCTGTTGGTATATCTGGTTGGTGCAGTTTCAGCAGTGAATTGCCAGAGCTACTCATGACGATTTTTTATAACATCGTGCATTCCCGATGTCATAGCGCCTACATGTTTTAAATGGAGTTTCAAAGGGCGAAATCTTATAGCCATCAAGGATTACAAGATTGGCATTAATGTAAACAACTTACAATCCTTACTTCAAAAGATCACATTCCAGAACATTGTAGGTAATTACCATCATAATCAGCCATTGATTAGTCAGACCATTTAGCTATTGATTAGTCAGACCATTTAGCTATTGATTTATCATAGCAGAAAACCATTGATTAGTAAATGAAAAGAACCATTTGTCAGTTACATAACTGTACCAATTTTAAAGTGATTCAAGATCCAATGATTACTCCCTTGGCATAGATATGACTGTCCCATCTCATGGGAGGTATCATTAACCAGCCTCCCCAAACATGAAGAATGTCATTGATTAAACACGGGAGATGTAGGACAATGGTGAGACCTACACTCATGTCCGTACCTGGCACAATTTCCCTCCATCTGCTGGCACCAGTCTCTAACCACCCAGCATTCCAAGACCCTCTCATTACCATAATCCCTTATCAGCTGCTTTCCGTCTGTCGGTCATTTCAACTCTCATCAAACAGACTAGACAAAGTGGTCTGCATTTTCTACTAATCTTGTCCATGTCTAGAAGGCCACCATCAGACTAGATCCCCAGATTACCATCTGACTTACACCTCCATTGTTGCCTTGTCAGAAGAAACAGGGTATCATCACCTCAGGCGACCACCGGTATCAGGCACTGGACAATGGTCAGTGTCTCCTGTCCATCCATGGTCAAAGGGTACAAGGAGAGGCGAAAATATCTCTTCAGTCACCAAATTTAAAATCAGACCCCTCAAAAGAAAGTATTTAGGGAAATTTCAATCAAAATACCATTAAAATGGTGCTGAGACACCCAAATCACCTGAGGCGGTGGGGTAGCCTAGTGGTTAAAGTGTTGGCTCGACACGCCGAAGACCCGGGTTCGAATACCCACATGGGCACAATGTGTTAAGCCCATTTCTGGTGTCCCCCGACGTGATATTGCTGGAATATTGCTAAAAGCGCCGTAAAACTAAACTCAGTCAGTCCATCTCAACCCCCACCTCTTTTCCCACCCCCTCTCTCCACCTCCGAAAAAGAAACAGTGCAAACAGATGAAACAAGAACAAATTTACGTTATCATATCCAATTACATAATAAGGCCTTTTCATTGTTTAAAGTTTTAAAGCCTTTTCAAAATATTATAAATAATATCTACAAGGTACGATATATTGAAAATGTATGTATAACATGTTGTGATACCTTTCCAAAAAAAATAAAGTGATAAAAAAATAAGAAGAATTTTAAGATTCAGTGTCTTTTTATGCTTGTGAAAAGCTTGTCACCAAATACTATCACAAGTAAGAATCCAGATAGTGAGTGAGTTGGGTTTCATGCTGCTTCTAGCAATCTACCAGGAATGTCACGGTGGGGGACACCAGAAATGGGCTTCACACATTGTGTCCATGTGGGTCAAACCTGGGCCTTCAGCGTGATGAGAGAACACGTCTTGAAAGTGTCTATAGCTTTTGTCCATGCCTAGGTATTGTCTATAGCTGGGACCCAAGCCCAGCTAATATTCTTGGTAAGGCCATTATTAGTGTTCATAATTTCAAGCATGTTTCTGTGAAAAACACCAAGGACTACATTTAACTGATCAAACAGATAAATCTACAAAGTTTTCCTCTAAAGTACGTAGCCCCCCACAAGGGTACAATGTGTGAAATCTGTTCCGGTCTCCCCTGCAGTGATATTTCAGGAATATTACTTGAAGATTGAGGTCACTCACGATACACAATGCCGGTACAACACCTACATCTTGTTTTGACATGAACCTGTGGCTTGACTTATCATTACAATCAGTTCTTGAAGAACCAAGCTATCGGATCTGCCTGTTGCTGCTGAGTTTAGTTTTACACCGCTTTTAGCAATATTCCAGCAATACCATGGCAAGGGACACCAGAAATGGGCTTCACACATGTGGGGAATGGAACTCGGGTCTTTGGTGTGATGTCCAAACGGTTTAACCACTAGCATACGCTCACCGAACTGGAGGAATTATTCAGCTCAGAGCCAGATCACAAGAGAACAATTACAATTAAATCTATAAGAACATGATAACAAAATCTTAACTATACCTGGTGATGTCACAGACAGTCTGCATTTCCCTCTGGGCTAATTGAGTGTCTTTCTGTTGTCTCAACACAGACCTAACTCTTTATCATACTCGTATGTTTCACAAAAATTATTTTTAAGTAACATCCGAAAGGATCCTGAATTTTACAAGCTGAAAATTCAAGAACATGACCCATTCAGCTTGTAAAATCCAGCACACCTCCCCTTCACACAAGACACTTGCAACATGATACTGGAAACTTGAACTTTTTATTTTGCACTTTCATTTTGAAGTTTGAATTTCTCCTGTCTCAAAAATGTTTTGGCTTTTTTTGGTACACTGTAATTGAATCACACTTCAAATAGGTGACCTTGAGTTACTTTCATTCTTCTATATCACAAGAGCAAAGAGTAAACTTTGACAGTAACTCTTTAACATCGTGTCTGATCAGCATAGAATGTCTCAGTAAATGCATGTAACAACCCTTGTGTGACTCTTTCATCATGCAAATTCATGAAAACGAAGACTTATTTCTGAAAGGCAGCATTTGGGGATTGTCTCAAACGTTTTAGGTTCTTTTTCGCATATTTGTGTTCAAATTCATAATTCAGTCCCAGCGTGATGTTCTTTGTTTATCTTTTGTCAAAAGAGGAAGTTAGGTATTAAGAATGTCCCCAGCTGCATATTTCAAATCTTTACAAGCCTCTGTCACACAATACAGCCACAATCTTCTTGCCACGACCCCCTGCCTAATACCCCTGCAGAGAAAATAGTGTGTATTACATATTCTCTTTTCTTCCTCAAATTGTTGAAATATAATTTTACAAATATGAGGAAATGTTTGCAGAAGATTACAATTGTCAATTAGTTTTTCACAATTCTCACAGTCCAGGACATGGCTCTCAGAAATGATAATCTCCAACAAATTGTTACGAGCTAGTTCTCGTAACCTGTTACTAAGATTATCGCAAGTTAAGCTGGGGCTGTTACAGGACTCTCCTTCATCAAATGTTTACTGATTCGTGAAAGTGATATCATGTTCATACTGTTGTGATCACATCTCAAAACAAAGTCCCTGGATCACACACTTGACACTACAAATGCTCACTTAATATCACATAATTCACATTAGCAATATTCCAGCAATATCACGGCGAGGGGACACCAGAAATGGACTTAACACATTGTACCCATTTGAGGAAATGAACCCGGGTTTTCGGCGTGACGAGCGAACGCCTTAACCACTAGGCTACCCCACCACCCCTAGGGAAGCCTAGTGTTTAAAGTATAATGCCCTCTTCCACACAGCGATCGTAGCACTAAGGTGATCGTAACTTCCAATACTTTAACTTACGACTGTCATTTTGTGAAAAGGTGCCCTTGTGTTTTCCCACAGTGGGTTCAATTATTTGTTTTGGGAGGTTTATTTTCAGTCATAAATGTATTTTATAGGCTTGTTGGTACTAAGAAACAGTAAAATTTAAATTTTATTTTATTTATTTGGGTTTGGTGGACTCATGAAAACCGAAATATCCTATTCCTTGATCTTGTTCCCCATGAATGTATTATTCAGTAGCAAGTGCACCTGAAGTCACGTGGTTTCCGTGCAACAGGTTCAACTCTAATATTTAACTGCTTGGTGAGACGTAATTAACTGTTGGCTTCCCTTGTAAAGTCTTCACCTATTACTTGTGTGGTTCTTACATGCATATGTTGCGTCTCACAGGCAAAACCTGGCTAAGCGTGTTAAAATTTAATTGTTCTGGGTACGTTTTTTAGCATGAAGTGTATATAACATTAACATTAAAAAACATTATTCTTTCTCTCATAGCTCTTTTCTTCTTCGCATTTATTCACTTGATGAAAGAGTAAGGTTATTCTCTGAAACAATTTGTTCCTCATAAAAAGAAGCTGACCTCAGTTAAATTCTCTTGCTTACCTGCCTCACTTCTATATGCTATTCAAAGACCTAATGGGCCAACATCTTCATCAAGTATGTCTGTCACGTAGACTCAGACTATCAGCTGCTCGGACTGCTGCAGTCTAGAGTCCTATCATCGCGGTAAGCTTGTTTATTTATTCAGGAGTCTACACTGCAGTGACACACCACCTTGTTTAAGAAACACTGATCTGTAAACACTAAAAGCTACTGTAGAGAGAGTTATCGTTAGAATAGGTCCCAAATTCTCCTGTTTGTCATACTGTGACTAAAATAGCTATTGCATGCAACGTACTCAAGGACGTTGATGACATCAAAATCACTAGTTTGACTAATTAAATTACTTAAAAGACCTTTGTCAAATGGCAATAATTATGTTGACTGCAAATTTAACCAACAAATAACCAAATTTGACTCTGCACCCAGCAGTGAATGGGTACCCGGTAGGATAAGTCATGTGACTATTAACCTTCTAGCACCTCCCAGGCAGTGAGGTTATCTGGGGTGATAATGTCCATTATGTTGTAAGCTCTTAAAGCATTTCACCTGGCATGGAGTTCAGAGCTATATAAGTGGCCTTATTATTTTTATTTTTATCATTATTATTAACAAAAAACATCAGAATCAATCACATTAGTCTTAAGAATATACCAGATAAATCAAGTCAAGTCACAACTGAAATTCAATTATCCCCTTAAATATTTCAATTGATTTCAAACTGACTTCTGTGACAATCAGATCCATGCTATGTTCAATATTGACAAAACAACCACAAACATTCAATACATGCCAAACCCTGTAATCCAAAAGCTGATGCTAACCTCAGTGATCCACGGTATGCTAATTAATAAATTAACACCTCGGAGACCGAATCGTAACAAAAACACCACCTGCGGAATGAAAAGTGGAATTTGTCACCCTATCCTGATAATCCCGATCTTCATTCAGCCAAGCAGACACGACTCTCACCTAAACAACGTATTTTGTAATTGCCTAAACAGACAGTTTGAGGACCATGTGTGCATGTCTAACACGACTTTGATAAGCAAGCAGACATTTTCCGTTTGCCATGCTAGGTGAGAAATTCCTCGCAATTTTGGCTTATCATCTTATTAAGAAATTAGCATAATCATGACATGGAGGCAAGAGGGTGGCCAGCTATAAACATGTCACGAACAGCAACCATTCAAACTATTTTGTACAAGCAGCAGTTGTTTGGAAAGTATTTCATATACCTGTCACTTACTTATCATATTATCACCTCAGCAGGAGGTTGGTTTAGTGGATTGATGAGTGAGTGAGTGAGCTTATAGAACATGTAAACTAGATCACAGTTAAAATGAACTCAAAGGTCCACTAGTTTTAGTTTGTTTTAACTGTAGTTTATTTTGGCTAAAATATACAGCAAGAAGCAGGAAGCAAACCACAGTGAGCTGGGTTTGCTGGAGTTTTACGACGCTTTTAGCAATATTCCAGCAATATCACGGGCGGGGACACCAGAAATGGGCTTCACATATTGTACCCATGTTGGGAATAGAACTCGGGCCTTCGGCGTGACATGCGAATGCTTTAACCACCGTCCCAGACCATTATGACTGTCAGTTTCACTTGAGGAGAATAGTTCAAATTGATAAAGGTTTTCGGGGATAGTCACTTTCATGAAACCTACTAACACAGGCATTGTATTAACAGAACTTCGTCACGCCGAAGACCCAGGTTCGATTCCCCACATGGGCACAATGTGTGAAGCCCATTTCTGGAGTCCGCCGCCGTGATATTGCTAAAAGCGGCGTAAAATTAAACTCAGTCAGTATTAACAAAACTGGACATTCTTTGCACAAAACACAACCTTTAGTCCTTACATTCAGCTTGGCTTACAAATCTACTGGCCTTAAAAATACAATGATTATATACACTTAAAAAAACTCAGGATCACTTTTTAATACAAAAACAATGACTATGTGCATGAGGTGTTTCATTTAATGGAAATTTCACACCTTTTATTCTTTCCACACAGGTAAATTGGTTGCCAATTGTCTTCTAATTACCCACTTGACACAGGTGTCACGCTGAAGGGTCTTGACCAACTGTTCACTGACCACTTAAAGGACCCAGGGCTTCCAAGGCTACACCAAACAGGGGTTAACACCTACTCCTTGACCAGTGATCTGATTGACCTCTTGATGGGACAGCTGGACAAGGCTGACATAAAGTTCAGTTTAAACTTCTTGAAGAACGGGGACTCCAACTGACCCCCCAGTTGCTAAGGCCACTGAATGTCAAGCTTTACCTCTTGACTCACCAATAAATGACCTACAAATATTTGCAGTTGTCATCAGTTCCAATGTTGCCTTGTGTCAGCTCATGCTAAGCTGTTCGTAGATTCCTATGATGACGTACTGCTTCTTGAAGCATCACATTATGTAATTAACGATCACTGCATACAAGCACTTATTAAGTCATTCCAAGTTCCACAAGCTTCATTTGCCATTAATGTTACATAAGAATTCTTCTCCGCCTAATTGATTTTTTGTGGGGAAAAGTCAATAAACCAACTAAAACTAAGATGTCAAGTCAGGTTTTATAATTTGTTTTATTTTCCCACTGCAAAAATGATTTCAAGGTGGAATTCAATACCCCAACTAAAAAGGAAGACTAACAGGAAGACTAAAAGGATAAGTCACATGATACATTATACAATCAAGCCAGTTGCCATCTTGTATATTCTCAACTGACGATACGTTGTGTAAGGTATTTTAGTAAATCAAATTATGAACTCAGTCAAAGCTTCCATTTTATTACGAAAATTGAACTACTGTAATAAGTGCCAAAATACACAACTTTAAAAATTCAAGTGGTTATTTACAACATCTTTTATGAAGTAACAAGTAATACTGACAGACTTTGCTATTATTGACATCCATATTTGACATGTTTCACCTTGTTTTGCCAAGTCATCACATTTTAACTATCAATGCTTGTCGATACTAGTCGCAAAGGAACACATGGCGCCGTCACGTGAGCAGCGGACATAAGGAGCCTTCCGCTACACATTAGAGGACATTAAATACTTTTATGACATAACTGTTTGAGCAAATATTCAAACCATCAACTCATTCATAAACGTCTGTGGAAGTATATGCCACCACAGATCTACTGTCGTGTTTTGACACTATTACATCAGGAAGGCAATAAAACCAGAAGACAACAAACTACAGCTTGTACTCTACTTGACATGAACAATTCTGAAAAACAAATATTTATTTGTTTAAATATACATCAGGGCCCTTATTCTCAAAACATTTGTAGCCCTAAGAATTCTTAACTTTGATCGTAGCCAATGTGTTAAGAATGGACTTAAGAAGTTCGTAGGGCTACAAACGTTTCGACAATAGCTAGCCAGGATGTTGCTTATCACAAAACAATTTATCACACAAGAATTCATTTCCTACTGTCACTGGTTCAAGTCCAGGCACAACACACAACCCTCTCTTATCATGTACGCTTGATAAAATTGAAAAAGATGACATTATTAAGCCTTAGAAATGGTTTATACGATGTATATAGGTCAGATCTCTCTATTCATGTCCAATATTATGGAGAGTTTTCTATGGCGAAGTTGAACATTATTAGTCATCAACAGGTCACTGCCCGGCCAGATGACCTCCTTCAGGTCAAAGACAGCATTGTTGATATACTTTTATTAAATACTAAGCTTCATAACATCGGTTTCAATTACTTGACTGAATACAGTGCCAGTGTACCAGCCTGATAATCTTATTGCCTATATGATTCATGTTTACTTGACTTGAAAATGACATCTTTCATTCATTCAAACATAATACGGTTTTATGCACTTTTGAAAAGCCGTTAATGAAACATGCCTTGTATGTCGACACATAGTATAAATATACCTTAAGATCAATGTAGGAGTAGAAATGAAACATTATGTGGAAAGTGTCCACACGTAACAGAAAATCAATCATGTGCTTTTGTAGCTGATGAATACAAATTACACAAACCATATTTGAAAAATACTGTCCCAGTTTTCTGTAACGGTGTTGCCAACACATATCTGAAGCAGCATTTAACTTGCTAGACACATTATTTTCTTAAATGTTTGATGATCTAACAAAATGAAAAGCAAGAAATGTTTTAAACAACAAAACATTAATTTCACAGAAATGTTTTGTTGAAGCTCTAAACAGTTCTAAAATACCTTAAAATAACCATGATATGAATGTTACTGGAAAAGGACGATGTAACTATAAATATCTACAGTTTAAATAAACATGAAGTTAAAAGTGAAGTTTCAATAACAAGAAATGTTTTAAAATACAAAACATCAATTTCACATAAAAGTGTTGCTGGAGGTCAAAACAGTTTTAAAATAACTTAAAATAACCACATTCTAAATTTTACTGGAAAAGGGTGATGTAACTATAAATATCTACAGTTTAAACAAACCTGTTAAAAGTGACGTTTCACTAAAAAGGGTTGCTACAACCTGAAATGAACTCGTTTAACAAAACCTAATATGCTGACTACATTAACTGCAAAGTGGGTGGTGGGGTAGCCTAATGGTTAAAGCATTCTGGTGTCCCCTGCCGTGACATTGCTGGAATATTGCTAAAAGCGGCATAAAACCATACTCACTCACTCACTCCAAAGCCCAGGTGCAATGTTTGCTCTATCTTAGGTCATAAACATGCCACGAACTGCACAAGTTTGAAATTTACACCACATTAAGTGTTTATAGCAACACAGCCATTCTTTGAAGTTTGAAGAGCTCAGATTTAGATATTAGGCTCTGGAAAAAGAAACGTTGATCATAAATTTTCAGATTTTAATATACAGGAATCTTTAGATACTAAATCTGTCACCTGTTCTTCTTACACAAAACAGTTTGCCTGCCATAATATCTCACGATCTTATGTAATACAGCAGAGGAAAATATCCTCTTGCGACAAAGAAATACAGAATTTGAAAGACAATTAAATATGCAATCTCAAGACAGCACATTTTAATCACTGCCTAGTCAAATATATGCCTTTAATCTTAAACAAGTATTTATACATAAACAACAAAAAACACTCTGCCTTAACATGGCCTCAAGATATATGCTAACAAAACATTCTAGGATGTCCTTTAGCGACATTTAGAAGTTGTATATAGATGTCCAAGATATTTTTTCATGGATTAAGTTTCTTCATTATTTTCCACACAACGTTTCGGGAAATATTATATGTCTAAATGTTCTATTTGTCTGTAACATTTTTTTATGTCTAAAAGGAAATTTTGTCATCAGAGATACTGATTTCTAACCAAAATTGTATATTGCTATTATTAGCATTTTGGTGTGTGACATTACGGCAACATTAACCCCTGTTGCTAGGCTACTTGTTGTCAGGACAATATATCTGCCCACCTGTAGGTTCGTTATCAGTAATACCACCTGTTGCAACAGGTAGATCTATGGACGTAGTCTGTGCTCGTTTCTACAGGTAAACACCAGTACACTCACAACAACATCTGTCACTCATTGAAGGTCGTACATATCATAAAACCGGGCTTAAAATAGCTTCCAGTATCGGCAAAATAACCAAACATGTTTATGTAACTCGTATATCTATAGAAACAGGCAAATAGCATGTTTAAACTGACAGCCTTTTCATTGATATTAAATCATGTCCTTGACTCTAATGGACCAGGTTTCCATTTGTCAGAGTTTGTGTTTGTTTGTTTTCTAATGTTGTATTCATCAATATTTCAACTACATGATCGAGGTATGTATACTTTAATCAGTTCTGGTCCACATGATCCAGTGATTGACATCATGAGCATCAATCTACGCAGTTGGGATATGATGACAAGCACCAATCAATTCAACTAGTCACCTAATCCAGTTAGTCACCTCTTACAACAAGCATGGGCTGCTGAAAAAAGAGGCGATGGGGTAGCCTAATGGTTAAAGCGTTGGCTCGTCATGCCGAAGATCCGGGTTCGAATCCCCACATGGCCACAGTGTGTGAAGCCCATTTCTGGTGTCCCCCACCGTGATGTTGCTGGAATATTGCTAAAAGCGGCGTAAAACCAAACTCAGTCAGTCAGTGCTGAAACAAGTTCAAACACAGATCTTCATGTCTGGCAGTCACTTAAGACTTTGTTAGAACTTTCAGTGAAATGATAAAAGCTAAAGCTTTTGCTTCTACTCTGTAATGAAACTGAGTATTTTGAATTATCTACACTCTGTAACAATTCCATACAGCCAGCTTCTATAACACTTTTACACCTACACAGTTCTCCAGTTCATAACATCTGTTTTGTACAATGAAAATTGCAGCCTTTTCTTTCCTCTCATCTGTTTCCACGTCCAACTTTACAATAATCCTCTAAAGTAATCCTCAATTAGCAAGTCCATCCCAAACACATGTATTTAAAAGATGTTTCTAGTTTAAGTAGCTTAACAATTTCGCAGCAAATAAACAGTAAAAAAGTAAAAAGGTTAAACCGCTGTCTTTGAAATGCACTGGTTTGTCCCACAAGAGATTAGAAATCTTCATGTGAAGAATTTGCATGCAACAGCAGGAAAACACATCAAAGCTTACAAATTATTTTTTTTCAAATGTTAAGTTTTTACCCTGTTCCTACCTGAGGTTAGGCTAATATGGAGTGACAGTATTCACTAATTTATTTACAAACAAGCTGGTATGTTTACTCATGAAGACAAGAAAAACACTTCGGATCTTGTCATTATACATTTGCAATGTTAAGTAGACAGGAAAAACAGTGGTTCATTGTGTGGAGATCTTCTATCTGCTTCAAGGTCTGTTATAGCTCATGCTTATAGCTTGTGTCAAAGTCTAGAATCCCTCTTAAAAGGATTACCTTGCATGACCCTCCAACCCTACTATATAAGAGTCAAAAAGACAAATAGGCCTGTTTTTCAGGTAGACAAGAACATTACAGTGATGTATTAAAAAAACAAAGATTTCTGGGTTAGGATGGGTAAAATACTATTGTGTGTGTGTTTGTGAAAGAGCGAGTTTGTGAGTGAGTTAAGTTTTATCTGCTTTTAGCAATATTCCAGCAATATCATGGCAGGGGACACCAGAAATGGGCTTCGCACATTATGCATTGCAATAAATCCCGGGTCTTCAGCATGAGGAGAGATTGCCTTAACCACTAGGCTACCCCACCACCCCTGAGAGAGAGGAGTAGTAGGTCATCATCCTAAGGCCAATATCGCACACACACCCAATCCAGCCTCCTCACCTTATATGACCCGTGAAGATCAGCAACCCATGCTTGTCGTAAGAGGGGGCTAACGGGATCGGGTGGTCAGGCTCGCTGACTTGGTTGACACATGTCATCGGTTCCCAATTGCATAGACCAATGCTCATGCTGTTGATCACTGGATAGTCTGGTCCAAACTCAATTATTTACAGACTGCCGCCATGCAGCTGGAATATTGCTGAGTGCGGCGTAAAACTGAACTCTCACTCCTCAACTTATAATAACCTGGCTAGCCTTACGCAGCCTCACGACCTTCTAAAGCCCATTCTTAACACATTGGCTACGATCAAAGTTAAGAATTCTTAGGGCTAATAATGTTTCGAGAATAAGGGCCCAGTCCCTTAAAACTTTATACTTTTTCTGGATTACATTTTCTCGGGTATTTGAAAATGAAAGTCTGAACTGCCCTCATCCAAATATCAGGATGTCATTGCCATGGCTGGCAAACAACTGCCTTGTATTTCCAGTCTTTGCACTTTCAAGGATGATATCGCTGAAATGCATATCGAGGAATACTCCTCAGGAAGCTGAGAATGACCATGGAGTGAACACGGTTTCAATACAGGGGGAAAATGTAGCTATTTGAGCATGCTGAGGGTGAAGATTGCCCTTATTCTGAAAATGCACATCATTGTTTTTATTCAGTGAAGTGAAACTGATGCAAATTTCTTTATGTTTGGTTTTTTTGTTTAATACCACACTCAGCAGTTTTACAGGTACGTGACGTCAGCCGATAAATAATTGAATCACATCGTTGGGTTACAATGACATGCTATATCAACCAAGTCACCGAGTCTGTTGCCGATTACGACCACCCACGGTTGCTAAGCACTAATCTCAATCCCAGAATCTCCATGGTTTCTGATTTAGTCACCTTTTAGGACTAGCAATGGGTGCTACAGAACTCATTCTATTGTGGGTGCCCATTGGGTTTATTTCTTAAAAACACACGTGCCAGTAAGAGAGAGTTTCAAAAGTTCATTCATGACAGAATGAGATGTGTTTTTGATAGAATGAGATACTTATCATACACCAAACTTACATGCTGTTAAAATGGACCCAAACTAACTTACTCACTCACACAGTTAGATTTTCTTTGGATTCTAGTGAAAAAATCATTGAAAATATTTTTGCCTATAGAACACTGCTCTTTGGTCTTTTTGTTAAAATCCACAAAACAAGTTTAAAATACATAAAGAAAGTATAAATTCACTATATGTCAATCCTGACAGACAAATGTTTCTATTGGGAAAGAAACTCTCCTGAAAATAGCATCAATCGATTATAAAAATATGTTTGACATGACTTGACATGCGAAAACCGACTGATAAAATCAATACAGTAGGTATTGATTTGGTGTGGTTATTGTCATTTGCGACAGTTTCTGTCGACTACATGGCAACATCGTCCACAAAGACATGATGACATGACACATGGGTATGAAACAATGCCCCACGTCAGCGTGAGTCAATCAATAAACATACATTAGTCACGCTGGGAGACAGCCACCGACCTGGTCAGTCAGCCATGGACGAGTCGGCTCAGATTAACATGTTAAACAAAACACACCTTTCGCAAAACAGATTGACAAGGAGATAAACTGTCCACTGACATCATCATCAGATCAGGGCGGACATGAACTGACAACATAAAATACTACTACCCTAAACACATTATACACTAGGGTATCTTTAATTCTCTTTAGAAGAAGATGTATTATCAGTTAAGGGAAGACAGAACTGACTTACAGCTTTCAATGGCCTAAATGTGTCACTGCAACATTTTGGCACAGGTGCTACTAAAAGTAAACTGCAGAAAGTGTGTAATAACAGCACTGGTGAGAATTGAAATTGAAATATTTTTAAAACATTGAACTCCATAAATCACCTCCCTGTTCATTACACTCAGTCGCCATTACATAGCAATGTAGTGTTGATGTGAGATAAGACTTAACTCACCAATTTAACATGTTGAGGTGCAAAATAGCCTCACCATCATATTCCTACATGAGACAAGTAATATATTCAAATCGAAAAATATTCACTCTTAAACATAAATAAATAAATAAATACATAAATTTAGGGGGAAAAGAAACTCTGCAAGAAAAACAATAAAATACTGATGTGATTTTATTCCTTCTAATTCACTCAATTTAGCAGACTGAAGATGAAACTGGGATTTCTAAGCAATATATGTCTTATAATGTTATCATTAAAATTTAAGAGGAGAAATTCTTCAACTTCAGTTCAGCCTAGCTGAGACCCAGATGTTTGTTCAAGTTGGTGCCTATCACGGTCGTCCGAAGCTGCGTCATCACTATTGTCACAGGCATACGAAGCTGCCCCATCTGCTATGTCAACACATTATACAACATGACACGTCTCTGCAAAAGCAGAATGGTAGAGCCACAAACAAGAATATTAAATCACTTTCATCGTTCATCTTTCCCAAACCACACCTTAGTGTCTGATCGTGAGCCAAATAGTCCACCCTTCTCAATTACCCCTCTTCCCAGCACGAAGATTTAACAGTCGTTTAGCCATTTATGTTTTTCCACAGGATGGACGTATCTTGATTAGATAGCTGAATCTAGTTTCACCCTGACCAACTTCCTGTCACCTCTGGCCAATGTAATTACCTCTACCGTGAGTCAGCCATGAGTTACAGGACGAGGATGCTCACTAGAGACATGAGCGTGAACGTCTCATCAAACAGATTAACAAGTGCACTGTCACACTCCCGTACTAAACATGTGCATCAGAGATGCACGGAAATTCAAAAAGCTCTCATTTCTGTTCATTGCAATTAGGGTGCTTTTTAAGTCTACCATTGCCTTGCTGAACTCACGTTAAACATGACAACAATTGAGCATGACGTCATGCCATGACCATAATTATTTTACAAACAATAGTAACATTATCCTACATACTAGTATCCCTTAACATAAGTACATTGGATGACAGTATGTATCTGTGTAATGAAACTAGGTTAATATGCAAAGTGAGTGGTAAAGTTTTACGCCGCTTTCAGCACCAGCAAGTTGACGTCGGGGATACCAGAAATGGGCTTCACACATTGTATCCACATGGGGTATCGAACCCGGTTCTTTGGCGTGACCAGTAAATGCTTTAACCATTAGGCTACCCCACCGCCCCCAATATGGAGAAATAATGATGATGATTTTCGAGATTTAACACATGCTTTCCGACATAAAGTGTATTTTGCACACGGGAGGTGAAGAAGAAAGTTTGTGAACCTCATTTATATTACATCCCCGGGTGACGTCACAGTCAGAATTCCCCTAAAGATATATAACAATGGATGATCAAAACCAACATAACACCACTGGGTCTGTTTAGTTTTCAGCTGTTCCAACTATCATAATCCATTTTAAATAACATGCCGACGTCTCTTGCAAACAAGTCAAGTTTAAACTTTTTTAATGAAATATTCTATGTGTATTAGTGTAACAATGGCGACTGAACACCTGTTTTAACAAGCCAATGGAAATGCAGTCATGCTGTAAGCGAGGCATTCAGTGAATATACGACCTCAGTGTAATGTACCCAGGAATGTGTGTCAAAATGAACGCCCTGACCCGCCGTCATTGACGACACCCTGGTGTGCATGTCTAAACAAAATGATATTGACATGCAACTGCACTTTATCGTGATATGGAATCTTGAGACAACTCGTTAGTCAATGCATATACTCAAAATAAATTAAGAACACTCGATTCAGGAAGTAAATACAAGGTGATTAAGATGTCATGAATCTCTCAAGGAGAACTGTTTAACCTGTGTTCAATATAAATATCAGTCATGACTATAGACAGAACAAGCTGTCATATACCGTTGACAATAAGTTAACAACACCAAATCCTTTCAAATGACAAGTCAATATGTCATAGACAGCAAGTGCTAATAGTTTTTTGTAGTACACATAACATACAAATGAAGGTTCTCGAAATCACTAGAAAAAATTATCCCTTTCACGATGAATGCAGACTGGAAATAGCCTTTTCAAGTGACAATGTGTTCTATTTAAAAAAAGTCAATCATTCATTTAAAAGACATACTACTCCAACATGATCCTTCTCTAGTTTTCAATAGCAATGATTAACCAAATCCATTTCCATTTTAAATCATGATAAAGTTTTGGTTAAATCTGATCAACCACCCTACCATTTTTCTTTCCATAGTAACGTCTGCAACTTGCTCCAACTGGATAATGATTAGAATCTTGTTCTTGATGAGCACAAGAAGCAGGTGCAAGTTAGGGTAGGCTTGTAGTATAGAAAAAGAAACAGATATACCGCTCAAAAGAGTTGAGGAACACCTCCTAAAATTTACTTTATTTAATCTGTAATAGCATGGCAGATTAACTACTGTTATTATTAAAGAATCAAGTAGTCCTTAACTTAATGGGCTGTGGGCATAGCCCGGTGGTTAAAGCGTTCGCTGGTCTCAACCCGGGTTTGATTCCCCACATGGGTACAATGTGTGAAGCCCATTTCTGGTGTCCCCTGCCATGATACTACTGGAATATTGCTAAAAGTGGCGTAAAACTAAACTCACTCACTCCTCAACTTACTAATATTAGTATAGAAATAGTTCTTTATCCAGCATCTAAAACTGGCATTATCATTGAAAACATGGCATCAAATCATTTAACCAATTGGTTTTTATTACATTGACGTTAATTAATTCAAAATCTTAATCCTGCACAGTGCATTTCACAGTATATCAACATTCCTCTTTTCCTTGGCAAGAGAACCAAACAGCACAGCAAGCTGAAGCACTTTGATCAAAGAAGGCGTTCACCGGTACGTCATGTTGAACACCGCATGGCCGTAAACAAACATTTGTTTATGATGTGTATGGTTCAACCCCTCGCGAGCTGTTATTACAAGGAATGTCTAACAGAGAAACACTGCTTGTCTCACAACCGCCTTAACAATTATAACATGAAATACACACACTGTTGACACGGCCAAATTTAGGTGGTTTACGTATTTGCCGAGTATTTATGAAATCCTGTTTAATAATTGCCTACCAAATAGGCCTGGCCTGACTTTCATTGTTTGAGCTAGGAGAGGTAAGGAATGAGAATAATGCTATATCAAACATCTACCTTTTTCTTAAGGATATGAAATATACACTAAATCAGGTTCCACAAATTTGAAGAAATTTATTAAGACTGACATATAATGAGAAAAAGTGTTTAGAAAACAAAACAGCTGTAAACTCTTCATTGATACTTTTTTTACAACATGGTTCAATATTCAGAACCAGGAAAATTAACGTCAAAACGCCTGAGTGAGGTGTGGTCGACTGTGCAATGTGAAAACAAAGAGAACCGCATGTGCTCATAGAATTCAGAGCATGCATGTTTGCCCTGATTTGTGGTTCATTATATGAAATACAGGTATGATAAATATTTTGCAGAAAAAAATCGTTTTGATTAACTGTGTCAAGGTCATTTGAACAATTTTCATAGAGGTGTTCCATGATTCCTGAGTTGTTGATGGGCTCATTTTCGACCCTTTAAAATCTTGAACATTTACAAACATGAACTTTGTATGAAGTGTTTTTTTTTTACCTTTGATTTGCTTTCATGTTAGACACAGATGGTACAGGTACTGGTAAATTGGTACTGGTATTAGATTTGGTGGTCAGCGTGGTGACTTTGGAAACAGCTTGTTCAGCCCTCATTCAATAATTTGTGAATCAAGTCAATCCAGACATGAAGAGAAAGTGAGTTTGGTTTTACACATCCTTTAGCAATATTCAAGAATATCATGGCAGGGAACACTAGAAACAGGCTTCACACATTGATCCTCTTTAGTGGAACCGAACCCAGGCCTTCGTCATGACAAGCGAACACTTTAACCACTAGGCTACTTCCATCATCCTTAACTCAACAAGAATATCAGGCTTAGGCTTCAAGCTTTCATCTAACAAAGAGCATATTTCCATTAATCACTGAATCACCAGAAATAACATCACGTCCATCCCTCGCATTATATATTCCATAACACCACCTAGTTAGTCAGCAGGCTAATGTATTGCTCATACAGGGGATAGACTAGTGGGCATCCGTTTCTGTGTGGCTGGAACCACTTGCAGAAACTCTGCAATGCCAATCCTTCTTCACAAAGCGTTAACTCCTTAGGTGGTGACATTATAGATTATGTCATGCCCATGTGGGACTTTTCCTGACAAACCCTCACTGACTCATTGTCCTTTGATGGGTATCACTGCTAAAATTTCAAATCTTGAATCTATAATTTATTCCATGGTCTGCCTCATTAAGTAAGGATTTCTTTGATATTGTTATACGTTTTTTTAAGAATATGCATAAATTTCCTTATTATGGGTACCTGGTTACCTTTTGTTTTAATCTATGATTTTTCAAATTGTATTTTTTTTCATTTTATATATTTTTGTTGCTAAATATATTTCTTTCATTTTATATATTATTGTTGTTAAAAACTTTTTTAATTGAATATGTTATTTTTGTTAAAGATTTTATTTATATCTTATTGTTGTTAAATTCATTTTTCATTTTATATATTATTTTTGTTGCCAAATTCCATTTTTATATTCATAATAGCTTGTTTGTAAAATTCATGATTTTTTCATTGTGACTGTTATTTGCTGACATACACTAACACAAATATATGGATATTGATTTCACATCAGTCCCCTGTCTTATCTAACAAACATCCTGAATTTCTGCCAGTCAGTAGACATGATTCATGGTTATTCATGTCGCCAATAATCACTTCATAACAACTGTAATATTTACTTCTTTGTCCTTATATGCAATATTTACTTCCAACCAGGTATCATTTGTACTGCTTATCAAGGTAGGCAGAAAATCTTAATGTGCATTACTCAGTTTCAATGTTGCTGATATCACGTTAATTTCACCTGGTGCATTAAGCTGTTATACCACCAGTAAATCAGCCCACACAGGTAACTATGGGTCTTGGACAGCTGGTGAGTACAGGTTCCGCCTTCGCAACTGACAATCATACAGATATGCTAGGAATGTTGAAATCAATAGCTTGAACATTGATTGACGGGTCTTCATTCGACATGCAATATTGAGTTGGTTAATGGAACAGCTCCGTGGCTGGCCATTTTGTCTCGACCTCTGTTGTGTGTGCTCGGAGATAATCCTTAAGTTAACGTACTGTGTGAACGGAATCATTAATAATGAATGTAACTGGCCTGACAATCTCTTTATTCAAAATATTACTGTGAAAACGCACGCTGACACCTTCTCTGGCCTAGGAATATTAATGTGATGAACAATATCAATATGAATCTTAATAGACTTGAATGCTTTCAGAAAAAAATGTGAAAATAACAATTACACAATTATTACCCATTTTTCCATTTAGAATACATTTAAAATATATGCTGTCTAATGACACTTTAATAAACACCTTTTGCTGAATGTATGTTAATTCAAACATTTTTAAAGTATTTGTTCAAATGAAATTGACCTAAAACCAATAATGACAGATTTCCTGGCATTATGATGTTAAAAAGCCATGGAATGATATTGTTTTATGCTATTATCGTAACCATGGCAGCTGACTCACAATTCATTGGTTATCAGGTGCTTGTAGGTAGTTTGGTGAGTGAGGACACCCGTATATTTACACAGCTGACAAAGTTCTGTGTTCTACATATAACACAAATAATGCTTAACTGACTCCGCTCTCTAAAACAATCTGTCAATTCAACACTATGAAATTGGAAATACATATCCTGGCCTCGTGTGTCATAACAGCCCCTAACATGGATGATAAGTATTCTTATTCAAGATCATAAACATACTTGTTAGCTTATATTCAGAATTCATCTATCAAACCTTTATAATTTTAATATCAAATACTTAGAAATTACAATATCATATTAAAAATCTTCAGCAAAACAGTAGAAGCCCTAAACATGGATATTACTCAAGTTTAAAAACAAAATCCACTTAAGAATTCATTTAATTCCTTTTTCAGAGTTTGTTGTCAATCACAGAAGCAATCAATTTCAACAATGAACACATTTCATCCTCTGACTACAACATGTCTGACGTCAATTCATCCATTATGGAGACCACTGACTCACAGATCTGTCATGATTAAAAGAATATTAAAAAATATACTGTTCTAATCAGATGAGACCATGGTTCAAATTAAAACCTTTTTAAATATATTTTAATTCTTGTTGCATGATTGTGTACATAATTCTTAACCATGCAAGTACGTCCTAGAAAATTATTCATTACATGCTGAGTAAAGGTCCAAACATATAACGTTCATCCATATATTGTTATCCTTCCTTAATGCCCCAACTTCTAAATGCCTCTCAGAGAAGTTATCTGTACAGAAATGTCCCACTGAGAGCTGAAATCCTAAAGCTAAAACAGTCATCTATTCAGAACCTGTTTGCATGTTCAAATCATATTTTATCAATAGCTATCTATGTTACCGATTATTCTATAAGTGAATCTTATTACAGTATCAGTGCAGATCTGGCTTAGAATTTGTCTTTAACATCTAATGCTTGCCATAAAAGGCTGTATGTTTATCGCAAGAGGCGACTGACAAGATCGTTAGGTCAGGCTTGTTGCCTTGGTTGATGCATCACCATGTATCCCACTTGTGTAGATCAATGCTCATGATATTAATCACTGCATTGTAGCGCAGACTAGATCATTTACAGACCATTGTCAAACAGCTGTAGAGTTAAACAAACAAAGAAATAAACACTAATTACATCATCTCGACCAATCCAGTCATCAGGATTCGATTTCCCATCATGCAGCATAGTCTCTATCAACATAATGTATGACGGATGGTGCCCATTTTCATGTTGTGTCGTGACATTTTCAAAACAAAGTTCAACCTTACAGGTCGGTACAAGTTTTTACCACAGTGTGTAAAAAACCCTGTCTGCAGAAGTCAATGATGTTCCCAGGCAGGTCGTCTCTGCACAGGTAGAACTGTTTGGGTCACTTAGTCAAGAGCTGATAAAAACAAACTAATCCGGGAGACAACACATCACCCCCGTCGTCAATGCCTCTACAAACATCGACAGTTGGCTCATTACGCACTATGTCCAATGATTCATTACAGCCATTTTGTCAAAGAAATATTTTTTGCTTCTGAAAGAAAAAGTACCTCGAAAATAAATAGAAAAGCTTTTGAAAAGGTCTTTTTCCGAACATTTTAAAAAATAACTAGAAACACAAATAGCAAAAGAGTTCTTGAATAGATCAATCTGAGAATGTGGGGAGTTCATGTGGAGAACATTTTCAGTGCAGGACTTTTTGACGAACAGATTTAATTGCAGAGAGCTTATGTGTCTGAAGTAGGTATTCTCCATCAATATCTCAGCGAGAGACAAGGGGCTTTACACATTATACCAAGGCTGGGAATTGAACATGGGCCTTAGTTGTGATGAGTGAACGCTTTGACCACTCAGCTATTTCACACCCACAACCACCACTCCACGACCCCAACCCTTTAAATACTGGTATTAAATCTAAAAAGCAGCAGACAGACTGATTCATTCAAAAAATATCCTTGGCAAAATGTCTGATCAAGTTCATCTCTTTCTGTAAAAGAACTCACCACATTTTCAAAACTGAATATTTTCTTTTTATGATGCTCAGGCAAAACAACAAAATTTGGTTATACCCAAACTTAATAATTCCTTTCAATATGATCAAATATAGTTTAATACATGTCTACAACATATAGAAGTATGGAATTTCAGTGTTGAACTGTTTCAAACAGAAGTGTATGTCTGTATGATGGATGAAAGAATTAATTAATACCTTCAACCAACACAACAAATCCTCCAATACCACATGTGTCAGCTTTGACACGATAAAAATCATAGGGTCAAGAAATGATAATGCCGAAACAAACACGAAAGACGCATCATCACACGACAAACGTCAGAAACATGATCCGTATATCAATACGCAGGAGACAGTTCCATCATCACTGGTCTTCTGGAATTCTAACGCTATCCTAAGAACACCACCAGAATTCTTTGTTTATAAGAGCTAATCCAAAAATCTGAACAAAATCCATCACAAAACCTACAACAAAAGACTTTCAAAGTCAACATTTGCAGACATATTTAATAACCATCACAATCTTTGCCAAAAACTGGACAGGCAAATCTAATAAACTCTCACAAATATTTATATAAATCCTGGAAATGTTGTGCTGCGGATGGTTGGAATTGATACAACATGATGCAGTTTCGGCCCAAAGAAACAGTCGGCGTGAGCGTCATTTTTCAGTGGCCGAGCGGTAACATACAAACAGGTCACACCTTGATATATAAACGAGCCCCGATTCACCGCTTTGAATGATCAAATGTAAAACCTTTGTTTTTCTTTAGGGATTAGCCCAAGTTCCACGTCCCCTGCCCTAGCTCTAGTACCGTTCCGCAAATAATGCCTACAGTCTTGACGTCTTACGGAAAATAAAGCCTTTCTTGGACTCTACAGAATCTTCCGATCAAACAGCTAAATTTACACAAAACAAACTGAAGTTAATTCTGAGCTAACCACATCCATTTTGAGATGTTGGGTGTGGTGAAGTAGTGTGGCCCCTCGTGTAATTGGGTAAGAAACGTCACTGCTAATTCCTGACAAACTCAAAGGTGGTTTTGTTACGCGGCAATCCATTCACCTAATTTTGTTTGACGTACAAACATTTTGTTGATCTACCAGGGTGTGATTAGTTGTACATTCAAGGAAGTAACATTGTTATTGGTTGTAATGAAAGCAGTCTCAGGAACAGCTAGAGGACTGCGGGATGTTGTATATCGGAACAAACACCGGATGAAGGTGAAGATGACCTAACGAGAAATAGGACTATAGATACAGCAATCAGACAAAAGAAAAACAAGAGTTAAAACTAATAATAAAATCACACAACAGAGATATTTTTCTCATGGTTCAGAAGATATCAGGCCTATTACGTGGTCCTGTGCTCAAAGCTCAGGTCACAAATTGGTGAAGTTGAGCAGCGTCGAGCTCGGAGAGTCCTTGGATGGGTGACCATGTTTCGCAGCTTGATTCCTGAGAGTTTCTAGGACTTGAGTCCTGCCCCACAACGAAGCACATGTGACACATGTGGTCTCACCTTAGGCAAGTGAGTTTGTTCAAAATTGTCTCTGTTCATCCAGCAGGAAAATGGGTACCCGGTGGAAAAAGTCATATGACTATAACCTTCTAGCGCCTAACAGGCAGCTTGGGTTATCCGGGGTAATAATGTGCTGTGCCTTGATTGTTAGCAATATGAGCATACCTAGAGTGGAGTTTGGCGCTATATAAAAGGACACATTATTATTATTATTAAGTCCTATTACCCCAAGACCTACTACCCCTGCCAACTACCCATTCCCCACCTCCGCCCCTCTCCATCTATTCCCCTCTCCCCTCCCTAGGCACTAGTCCTAGACCGGTTCAGAGGTTTCCACATTCAGATAGTGAATGAATGTTGAGACTCAGAATACTCCAGCAATATCACAACCGTCTGTGGTTGATGGGAACCAAAATCGTCTGTCGGTCGCTTGTCAAGCCACAAACCCAGTTCTGTTTTTCACTTCTGGATTCCCATGATATTTATTGAATATTGCTATAAGCAGCAAAAAACTACATTCCCTCACTCACTGATGTAATGACTCAACTGAAACACTATTCAAAACACAATGAACCACACTCACTCACTCACTCAGTCCATCAGTTTCCTCATTAGGTCCCCAAAAATGCAGCAAATGTTTATTGGGTCAGGGTCAGCTTAAGGCAAAACAAACGAAATCCTTCATACTTCAGATGCATTCTGAACTAAACCCAACACAGAAGGTTTTGGCATGTCAGCAATATGAAACATCATGCTACAAGCAATTCCGGCTCATTTCCAGCTAGCCAGGCTTAACAATTAATTTCCTGGCTCCTGGAATCCTGGTTCACCAGACAGTAACACACAGGGCTGTTGACATCAAGGCAACATGGGGGTCACCTCTTGCAGCAAGACCTCAGGTATGAAGTCACTCAAACGGGTGATTAACCAAATTAGCTGAGGTCAGCCATAAGGTTAGTGGGGTTCCTCTGGCTCGTTAATATCACCTGTGACAGTTATTGACTAGTAGATATGAGAGATACAACACAAATGGAATATAGCCATAAATTTCAATAGGTATGTTATCTGACCAACATGACATACTTGATGGAGATCTATGAGGAAAGAATTTGCCTAGATTAAACAATATGTTTATTTCATTGCTCTCATGATTTTGTTTTTAAAAGATATGGATTTATGTGACTTACATGCTCACATGAAGACGAACTGATTTCTGAGAATTGTACTCTTGCTGATAAACTCAGTCACATGACAGCATTTTCAAAATACAATCCAGATGTCAATGTTCACTGACATTTTAGATAAGTCATAGTACATCCCCAAACATAATTGAAAATGACCCAAATATAATTGAAAATGACCAAAACATAATTGAAAATGACCCAAATATAATTGAAAATGACCCAAATATAAAAAAAAAACCATCGGAAAAAACTGATTCATCATAATTGTTGTAGCTTTCTAGAAACTCCTTTTTAGCATATTCATGTTCTGATCAATGTAACGGTGATCATACTTATGCTTAGTTTGTTTATTTTCTACAAAACAATGCTCAAAACAAACATGTATACAAATATAACCAAATATTCAACATATAAAAAATAATTACATCAAAACTTGTCTCTTTTTTACAAATTTTATCGAACATTCAGAAAATTAATATAGGCTTGATCATAAACAAGACACTGGTCTGGCAAAGTTTGAACTATAAACATCAAGTCTATTATCTACCTCGTGTTGCTAAATACACTAAATATTTTACATATTTACACTTCACATTTCTTAAACTATTTTAATAAAATGTAATAAAAAGGTGCCCAGAGACTTAATTCATTTCCTCAAACTGTAGAAACTTAGACTTGCTAAATAATAGACTTGCACAGGATGTTTTGGATGTATTTGTTTCAGGGTCTGAATGTCAGGGTAGTTGCTAGGTGAGTGAGTGAGTGAGTGAGTATAGTTTTACACCACACTCAGCAATATTCCAGCTATATGGCGGCAGTCTGTAAATAATCGAGTCTGGACCAGACAATTCAGTGATCCACAGCATGAGCATCGATCTGCGCAATTGGGAACCGATGACATGTGTCAACCAAGTCAGCAAGCCTGACCACCCGATCCCGTTAGTCGCCTCTTACGACAAGCATGGGTTACTGAAGATCAATATTCTAACCCGGACCATCACGGGTCGGTAGTTGCTTGGCATAGCATATCTTTTCATACATTGATCACTCAGTAGCTATATTTTAAACGCAAAATCCACCTTCCTGAGCCTGTCCTGAAGCTGAGCTGATCAGCTTTCTGTACAACATTTACTATACTTCATAGCTGACAGGGAGATTTAGTTTGAAGGCCCAGAGTTTTCATAAATGGACAAATTATAAATTGGGCATATATCTTATAGATTTCGTGGGTTGGTTTCTGTACGAACATCGCCCGGGAGGTTTGTTCAACAGACATTGTGGCAGAATGGTTACGGTTTTGATGGATTATAATCCTAGAAACAAACAAACAAGCATCTGGCAGAAGTCACAGCAAATTTCTCAGGAAAATCATGAGATACGTTTGTATAGTGGACAGAAAATAACACTATGGAAATGTGCACTAATGCTTATTTTTACTTTAAACAAAGCTGCAAGTGGTAATATTGAATACTGCTGGTAGGACACCTCAAGGAAAACAAACATGAAAGTGGTGATACTGAATACTACTGGTAGGACAACTTCTCAGGAAAAGAAAGCTGAAGTTGAAATATTGAATACTACTGGTAGGACAACTTCTCAAGGAAGTCAGTCATGTTCGCTCAGTACCTTGAATGAAAGAATATTAAAGCAGAAGAATATGTAACGAGAGGTTTTGATCACAGTAACGTTTTTTGCCCATAGCATGATAGAATATTCCAATCTTAAGTTGAGGAGAATATATTCAAGAGTTTAGGTCACAAGTAAGATAGTTCTAGTGAGTTAGTTTAGTTTTACGCCGCACTCAGCAATATTCCATCTACATGGCAGCGGTCTGTAAATAATCGAGTCTGGACCAGACAATCCAGTCATCAACAGCATGAACATCGATCTACGCAATTGGGAACTGATGACATGTGTCAACCCAGGTGCCTGACCACCCGATCCCGTTAGTCGCCTCTTACGACAAGCATGGGTTACTGAAGATCAATTTTAACCCGGGCCTTCACGGGTCGGTAATAGTTCTATGGATTTACAACTTTTTATTATAACATATGCCACATTTCGCTGTAGATGCTGTTTTCAAGCAAGTGATGTACTGTAGTGTTCGTAAAGCATCAATTTGACTAACTAGTCTTATCTCAATTTTAATGCTTCCATGTCTTTCCTTTTAATACAAATGAAACATGAAATGTAATAACAAGCTGATGGAGACATGCTTTAATGTCCTTGCATAATTCTGTCACCTGGTTCTTTCTACTGGGAAAAAAAGTATAATTTGAGGAGATTTGGGGGGGGATTGAGGACTGAACACAATACTCCATTAAAATATTGCTAACGATCCCCAAAGATAGCGATTATTATGTATCGCAAAAACATATATCAATCGTAACGTTCACAGCTGTGTATCTTCAACTTTGACATGTTTTATACCATGATTGTCACTGAATATCTTCTATCCTGGGCAAGGTATTTCAGCTAACACTTACTCAGTTTGCTGAACATGCTCAAGCGCCAAAAAGAAGAAAAAAAGAACCATCAATTGTTTTGTTTCCATTATACAGTTCGCCCTCACAGTACAAATATCTGCATATTCATTCTTTGTATAGTGTGCAACTGCAGCTTTTATGGTCTGTAGGGGCTGGCTGCCATTGTCAGATCTGTATGCCTCAACACAGGTCTAATATTGTGTCGACATGTCCATGAACTTCAAACTGGTTAAACAAGTTTACTCAAACAACATGTGTAAAGTTTATTATATACATTCTTTGTGAAAAAGAAACGCATGCAGTTCTTTTAAATGTTCAAACAAGTATATATGTCGATGTGTTTTTAGCATGCCAGCACCTACATGTGACAATGGCTGCAGGCATTCGAGTGCTCACTGATGTTTAAATTACGTCTAGCAATATGTACATTAAACACACTTTTATATGTTTATGTAATTCAAAATCCTTTCAGAATAGCATACTTTCTGTAACGCATTCAGAACTAGCTAGCTGAATGAAAACTAAATATATATCCGAACACATCAGGCAATACTGAATTAAACTCAAAAGAAGTTAACGACGGCACGATTTCCATCATTCCATAGCCTATGACTATAGTTAAATTGCCGTTGGTTGGTTGTTTAAAGCCACACTCAGCGATATAACAGCTGTATGGTAGGGGTCTGTATACAATGAAATCTGAACCAGATGATCCAGTGATCAACAGCATGAGCATCGATCTACGTAATTGGGATACAATGACATGTGTCAACCAAGTCAGCGAGCCTGACCACCTCATCTCCTTAGTCACCTCTTACGACAAGCATGGGTTGCTGAAGACCAGTTCTAACCCGGATCTTCACCACCATTTATCTCATTAAGTAAACATGTATAGACTTTCTTTGTGTATGAACTTAATGAGATGATGTAATCAAGATGTTTGGTAGTTAGATGAGTTGGGATGACAATCTAACAAATATAATATATTGGCCTTTTATTTTTCTCGCAGGAAACACCGTAAAAAGATCTGGACATTTTCATAAATCATTTTGAGATGTACAGCCAAAATACAGTCCATTAACATTTTTCGTATGACACAACCTAACACACATAATCACAACATTTCTGCTAAATGTACAAGGAAAACGAGAAGTGACCTAAGGGATTCTCCTCTTGATAAGACCCACAAGAATGGCTATGGTGCATACAAACCTAGAAATCTGGGTAAACTGGGATTTGAACCCATAATAATAGGTGACTGTCTTAACCTTCTGGTGTCCCCCGCCGTGATATTGCTGGAATATTGCTAAAAGCGGCGTAAAACCAAAACTCAGTCAGTCAGTCTTAACCTGATTCTATCTTCGTTGGAATGTTGTAAACAGTTTTCAATATAGTTATCAATGTTTTGAAAAGAGTTTTCAATATCGATACCACTGTATCGAAAGGTGTTTTCAAAATAGTTATCACTGTGTTGAAAGGAATCATATTAGATGTGACAACGAGTCTGTACAAGATATTTCTGAAACTTCCAAGGAATGGGAAAATAAGCTTCTTATGCATTCAATATAACACGATTCAGTTGAGCCAACATTTCATATTGACCGCAACTTGCACGTCTATACTCTTCAGTTGCAAGTCTGAGATGAAAACATTCTGGCTTGAGGTTATTTTCAGTTCTCGTTATCTTCCAGAGTAAAAATTGCCCTCGTGGATAACTCACTGAACTGTACTGACGACCCTTGGAAAGAATGCAGCGCTTCTTACAACAGGCACTGCTTATAAGCCAGGTTAAATCCTGATCACGAAACGCTTTTGTCTTTGATGGCTTCAAAAAGTGACATCACACAATATTATGCGAAAAGTTGTTTCTTTTGGGTTGCAGCCAAAAGCATGTCAAGCAGCATGTGCAACAAGGTATCTGATAAATATATCTTTCTTTCATGTCATCGATCATTAAGGAACTCACTTGCAGATAAAACCATGGCTTGGACTTGGAGTATTTAAGGGTCTCAATAGTCCAAGACCAAAATGTGTAGACAGGGTACAAAGACTTAAAACCAAAGTCATGCATTAGCAAGAACTGGCAAACATGACGTAAGGAAATGCATCCATTTGAACATCCCTGCGAGAAACAGTTCAACTATGCTACCGCCATTCCTTGTCTCACTTCCAAACATTAAAGCCAACAATGTCGCCTGTTCGGTACGAGCGTTTAAAGCCAAGGTATGTGTCCACCTCCCAGGAATTCCTACCCTCCATTATCTCAACATTTGTCTGCTCTGCTGAGTATTAAAACATTTCCCTGCATTGACTGGTTAAATGAACAGCTTCTCTAGTGTGGGACGGTGGGCTGTATTTATAGGTTCCTTCCTGGAAGCCATGACAATTTTCAGCCTGATTCAAATTATGTAACACTCTCTGTGCTTGTTGTTGAATTTCGCACTTTCCCTATGTTGGATTGAACTTCAACTTAATTGCTAATCCGGACGGACATAGCCAAATTTCCTGTTTCTGTCTGAAATGGATTTTCAAGGGCTGTTTTGTTTTCAGTATTGTCTGTCTATGTCAAGTGTGATTGGTTGATATTTGACTTTAGGTGAGAAAAATACTGAATGGTTTTAATGTGCACCTCAGTAACAGACTCCCAACATTCTGTGGCAATATGTGAAATGCTTGAAATTGATGCATTAATAGGCATCTAATTATGTGGCATTACTAAACGATGTGATAAAATATTTTGGAATATTTGGAATAAACCAATTAAAACCGACTTCCTAATCATCAGCCATATATAATGAGAGCATTATTTTCTTGCTCTGATATTAAAACTTTAATATGGAGAATATATACAAACATGTACAAGTAGGCAGTTAGTCTATTTCCCAATAGTTCTGTTCTGCAGGCATAGGTACATATCATCAACTTGTTTAAAACTAAACTGGGCATATACCTCCCACTGGCTCATTCAATATATTTCTTTCAGTTATTTTATTTTCTTAAATTTTAATTGAAAATGCATCAGATTTTATTTTTTATAGATTCCTTGATGTTAGTAAAATATTCATTCACATACATCCCATCTGAATATTTCAGTGATAAAAAAAAATTAAATTGTTAGTTTTCTTCATCTTCAGGTATACAGTAACCATTTTATTGAGGTCATGACACTACCCAGTTGTCATTTCGTAGTTGTCATGACAGTACCACTCGATGTCATTTATCACTGTATTGTCATGAACAGTAGAACTCGATGTCAATCACCTCTATGTAGTTGTCGTGACAGTACCACTTGATGTCAATCACCAGTATGTAGTTGTCATGACAGTAGAACTTGCTGTCAATCACCTCTATGTAGTTGTCATGACAGTAGTATTTGCAGAATTGTACAAGTATTGACAGAAACAGGAAGGACATGATATAAATGTGCGTGATGACTTACCTCCTCTGATATTGACGATGTGCGGATGCTTGAGACTGGACAGGATGCCGATCTCACGACGGATACGGTTGAGGTCCGTCTCGTCATGGATCTTCGTCTTCTTGATGTACTTGATAGCAACCTGCAACATCAACATACATAATTAGAATTGATGAATGAGGAAATACTACCTGTATATAACATGGAGTGAGTGAGTGAGTGAGTGAGTGAGTGAGTGAGTGAGTGAGTGAGTGAGTGAGTGAGTGAGTGGAGTGTTTTCACAATTTTCCAGTAATAGTCCAGTGATTCTCTGATGGAATATATCAAGCTCTTAAATTAACATCTAACCAAGAAAAAAATGTTAATTTTGAGTTTTGGTGTGTACCAAATTTGGGCACATTATGAAATTATGATTGTCTAAAATCAATGACAATTTTGGAAAAACAAGAAGCTTCAAGCACACATAAAATAAACACAATGTCATACCCATGACACTCAATCTAAAACTCGGTTAAACACACTCAGAATTATACTGACAGTTCAGATTCACAGACATGTGACAAGAATTATTCCCAATTTCAATATTTCCAAATTTATCTTTAAAATTATCACATTAATAGCAAGTGCCCTTGGCAAATTTCACAGCTCAAAATTGAAGATTCTTCCCAAAACAGATTTTGTGATAAACATTTGAGAATCTGCACAAGGTGCAAATATTCAAACTGATGACGCAGGTCAGTGCGAAACCTTTGTTCACAGATATCATGTGCACAGGTTGTCGGAAACTACTCTTGCACAAGAACAAACATGGCCACTTCATCGAGAATACCAGGGAACTAGACTGACACAATACAAACACAGACCTAGTTGCGTCTTCCTGTCATTTACGGAAACTTAAAAAAAAACACAATCAAAATTCTGAGGCAAAGTGCTACACATGTTGAGGCGTGTTTTTTCCCCATTCCATATTTAGCTTCGTCTTCCTGAATGCTCTGTAGAAGCGAGCAGTGTCGTCATTTCAGTTTGCATTTCCGTAAAAGACGGTGCTTATGAATGTCCCTTGTTGCGAGCCTGGCTGATGAGGTATTTGAAATATTGGCATTCTAAATAGGAGATGAACTCCACTTGGGGAGTTAAGCACATGGATGTGTTTTACGAGCTGCCAGTATACAGCAGCAATCAGAAATATGTCTTGTATCTCCTTCTAGCAAATGAATTTCTATTTCACACAGTTTGATTAAATACCATGGCACTGCGATGCCAGGAAGTTACGGTTCTCCATAACATCTCTTGGTGTCTTTGACAAGTACAGAAAAAAAGGTTGAGAAGTTGTTCTTTTACGTAAATAGATGCTAAAAAATCGCTGATAAAGCAGTGTGACTATTTTTCAGGTCTTATTAGGCTCAAGATACTTTTCGGATGCATTGTGCATTCATTCACAATGTCATTCACATTAGGTATTCACAGTATATATTTACTTCTTGGGTCATTTGAGAATCTATTTGAGTCTATGGAGAATTTAGAAATCAAGTATGACTAGCTTTTAGAATAATTTAATCAATGTTTTAGTAATATATGTTTATTCTGGGTACAAATATTCAGGTATACCTCATTCAAAGTAAAAAATACATTTATGAAATACAATTTTGATTGTAACATTCTGTGACGATCTGAGTGTTCTGAGCCCCATGCTGCTTGTTGTACAACACCACTATTTAAAGGGTCCTTCTGTTCCTACGTGAGGGTCGTGGACCCTAACACCCGAGCGTGGACTTGGTTGATACGTCATATTATCACACCTGCCTAGATCGATGCTCATGCTGTCAATCACTGGGTCGTCTGGTTCAGACTGGATTATTTACAGACCACAATTATATAGCTCAAATATTTTGTCATGTGACCAGAGCTCCAGATACGATTTAGCTCACGTGGGTACTGTACCCACTGTATTTTTTTGGAGTGGGTATTTATGTTGAGTGGGTATTCCATTTTCCGTTACCCACTGCTTTCAAGTATGTGCATATTTCAGTCATTTTACTCACCTAAGTATTATGTGACTGATTAAGTTTACTTAGCAGGTATGTTCTGCCTTATGTCATACCTAATCAAAACCAACTTAAATATAATGGAAATGATTTCATAAAAAATCACTCATCCTATACTGACAGTACAACACTAGTCCTATACTAACAGTACAACTTGATAGCAATCGATGTCTCTTTCATTACGCAAGCGATTTTTATAAATACATTCCGTACGCATTTGTTTTAAATTTTTTGCGTATCTAACATTTTAAATGCGTAATTGGTACGCAACAATTATTTTTCAATGCGTAATTGGAAATTTTCTAGGCGTATTTTACCCGGATACGCAGCTTATCTGGGCCTCTGTGTGACTCTGAACAAACAGCAAACCAAACGCATATTGTCAAAGTGGTAAAAAGCTTACATCAATCTTTTTCAAAGTGATATCATGAACCCTTATATGACACTGAAATAAGGAATTTGTAGACAGGATCATTTAACTGTCATTAACCTAGTTCTAATGACTATCAAGTTTTTATACTCCAACTCCTGGGATCAGTTGTGAAAGATTTATGTGATGACATGGATGCTATAGGAACATCCTATAAAACCACCCTTCATACAATAGAAGGTGTTGCTTGTCAATGCCGGCAAAAATCTGATGACACTTTGACCGAGACACATCACTGAAAACAGACATTTGTATCTTTATCACTGTAGCAAGTACATGTGTACCAGGTTGTTGATTTCATGTCTAAGTGGTGATGTCATATATAGGTATGGTATTAATCACAAGGTCCCTATCGCTGAGAACCAGGTATACTTGCAATTGACGACAGTGTATTTCACCTGTCGTCAACACAGATCTTTGAATAGCGAAGGTCTCTTTATTTGCTTTGAATGACAAGATCAATTTTCTTGAGTTGGGACTAATTCGTATTTAATTTGGTAGCATGACCTATAACTTTAATAAAAAATTCCTGTGAAATCTTACAATGTTATTCAATAAGATGAAAAATCTTGTAACACAAAAACACAACAGACAAAAGTGTGTGTGGTAAAGATAGTATATAGTCCTACCATGTAACCAAAGATTAGATATACTATTCCTAGTTCTCAGGCTCTCACACTTAATAGGGAAGAATTATATTAAACATTTTAAGGAAGATATTTAAATTAATTCTGATAAGAAGTCAGCTTACAATAGAGGAAACCTGCTGGTCAACTTCTAATACAAATATTCTGAGTCCCAAGGTTGGGGATAAATATGATTGGTTGCTGGAAGATGTTGTCACACAAATAGTACTTGATACTGTCAAGGAACTGACATAATTTCAGCCATTCCCATGATGCAACACCTAGTGGTTCTGTTACACTTCAGAAGATATCCAACTCCCTGTCTCGATTTGACCAGCATAAAAAGTACATAAATGAAAAAAAAAGAGAAAATGAAGATTTTAACACTGTATTTCCTCCAATGTTATAGAAATTTATGTGAAATATTTTACAACAGATTTCTCTGACAACTATGAGGTCAAGCTGTTAACACATCCAAATGCAATCTTCCAGGAAACATCAACCTTGGGTTTATTGCTGTGGGGTGTGATGGTGTATCCAAGGCTGGGGAATGTGAGATGCTTTCTCCATGTATATTCTCAGTTTATTTCACAGTTTATTACCTTTTCCTGAATGTATACACCTAGGGACCAATCAAAATCCATGTTTCAAAATATCTGACCAATCAGAGGAGGGTGGTGTAAACAACACACAAAGCCTGATGACAACACACTGTGGCACATGAAACCATATACCACAGACTGACTTTACTGTGCATCATACAGCAACAGAAAAAGATAAAAGCATTCTTACCAGGTTAATTTGAAATTAAGTGTAATCAGAACCACAAACTTAGTTTTATTAGGTCTATCTGAAGGTCTTCTAAATATGTGAGCCTATTACACTATACAGACATAAAGTGAACACAAAATGAGTGAGTGAGTTTAGTTTTACCCCACTTTTAGCAATACTCCAGCAAATATCACAATGGGGGGACACCAGAAATGGGTTTCATACATTTCAACCATGTGGGGAATTGTACCCAGGTCTTCGGTGTGATGAGCAAAAGATTTAACCACAATAGACTTGCATGGGATTTGGGTATCATTGTACAACTGGTATTAATGTATCAAAGTATTCAGTGGCATCATTGTATGAGCTGGTATCTATGTATCAGAGCATCCAATTGGTATTATTGTATCAGCTGGTATTTATCAGAGTATCAGCTGCTACAAGTCACTGTACCTGAATCAGAGTGACCCCTCAGTAACTGCAACCCCTTCCCCATTAGCCCGGTCCTTTAAGATCAAATGAAGCACATAAAACCAACATGCTGACTAAACACCCAGGACGTATCAAACGTATGTCAATCTGGCTTGAAAGACATACCAACTTGTGGCATATATAGCCATAATAGGCCATTAAAGTCGCCACTTGACAAATGTTTGTGAAGGAGAACTGGTCATTTGTTCGGCCACAAAGAAGTTACTCTCCCTTAAAGCTAACACAGACAGAGGGTGTTGGAGGGGGGACGTATTGTCCGTGGGAGGGATGTTTACCTCGGGGCAATAAACAAATAAACAAACACGACTGACAGCTCGTTGATGAAATTAACAAGTTTAGTGTCAATGTAATATTGAAACGATACTTTCTCGTTTATTCCTAATTACAAAATGGTTTCAGGCGATTTCATTGGTTTTCTTTAAAGTGAATATTTTCCATGAGTTGAAGTATTCCTGAAAGTTTGAAATCATTTTTACAGAACTACAATGTTGACCAGTCTTGAGCTGAGCATCAAGCTGTTATAGTACCTGTACTTACAACAACTACCTGTGTGAAAGAGAATGTTTAACCCTGTTCTGAAACCAGGACGTTTATGGAACAATTTTCTTGTTTAAATGAATGTACATGTACATATAGACTTTGATATCACCTGCATAGATTTTGTATAAACAACTCTAAAGATTGTTAGCTTAATCAGAACACCTTGAAATAGAGAGGGTCTACAAAATGGAAACTTGATGAAATCTTCCTGCAAAAGCCGTGTAATGCATTGGTTTAACACCAACTGTAGCAATGTTCGGCAATATCATGGTGGGAGACACCAGAAATTGGCTTTACACATTGTACCCATGCGGGGAATCAAACCCGGGTCTTTGGCTTGACGAGCCATCGCTCTAACCACTAAAACAACCATTGTCACTAAGGTGACATAATCCCCCGCCGCAAATTATCAAATCAAACTTAAAAAGTAATGAAAGTGAAGGTCGCAATTTAAGATGAAGTTAAATGTCAACAAAAACATGACCAGTCAACCTCTCTTCCTCTGTAGTTGTTCAAATGCACAAATATTTTCAGGACACACTTTGACCTTGACATGAATGTCTTCATGTATGAAATATGCAAAAATAGTAATAAAGAAATTGCTTATTGAAAAACATTCAAGGGAAGTCTTGAAAGTCTATGAAGAAAATCCAGTGAACTGTTCTTGAGATATCTCGCTGACAACCTTAACATGCTGAAATCTTCAAAGTGTCGCCGTGTCCTTAAAATTATGTGAAAGTCACCAAAATCGACTGGAACTTGCACCTTCCCTAGATGAAGCTTGGTGTCAAATATGAAGAAAGTCCAGTGAATGGTTCTTGAGATATCTCGCTGACAATCGCAGGTTAACATGCTGAAATCTTTAAAGTGTCGCCGTGACCTTGAAAATTATGTGAAGGTCACCAAAATCGACTGGGACCTGCACTTTCCCTCGATGAAGCTTAATGTCGAATATGAAGAAAATCAACGTTTCTTGAGATATCTGGCTGACAAGGGTAAAACGTTATAGTCCCCTTGTGACCTTGAAATGAAGGTCAAGGTCACCAAACCTGACTGGGATCTTTCTTTTACTGTGATGAACCTTGGTACCAAATATGAAAAGAATCCAGTCAACGGCTCTTAAGATATTCCATTTCGTACATATGGACGTAAGTACGTACATACAGACGGACGGATGGAGCCTAATACTATATCCCCCGCTTCGCGCTAAACCTGCGGTGGGGGATAATAAGGCTACCCCTGTGACCGCCCCGATGCATAAACAGTTATCTCCACTTGTTCTTCTGCGACAAGGACGACATCCAGCTCATTCTCCTTGACCTTTTAAACTGTTTTAGCCAACAATATTCAAGATAGTACTTATCACTAATAATCCACACAAAGACTAAGACAATCAGCTAAGTACCACATGACAATCACATGGGCCATGTTATCTGTACGTGGTAAGATGATTGTAAGGCTTATACCTTAACATGGACTGAAGATAGTCTTAGCACTGAGATCATAACAAGGCTTGTACTTTAACATCAACTGAATATACTTTTGCACCAAGATGATCATGACACCCACACTATCCTAACACTGCCCTAAGATAGTCTAACAGGATTCTTTAACATCAACTCGAACAATCACTCGAACAATCACTGGCCTGTTCTCATCTCGGTCATATCGATGGAACCTTAGCACGTCTCTTTCAGCTCAAGAACCCCCAGATGGACTTTTAACATCTTTTTTGCCTACTTGTTATAAAACACCTCATAACCTTGTTACACTGCTTACATGTTATAAACCCGAACACATGGATATATTTTCAAAGTCAAGTCTTTGAGCTTACCCTACAATTAAAAAAAACACATGTAAATTTTTAAGCATTATTTCAGCATGCACATCTGCTTTGCCAATCATTTCTACCACTTAAAATTCCATCAGCATGACTACCAGATAACCACTCAATAGAAACTATGCACATTTTTTAAACGGTTTCTAACACCTAAACACCATACCTGTAATCAGTATTGTATTTCAAAGGCAACTGGGTGTAACGACACAGGTACAAGAATTCAAAGGTGTACTGCACTTGCCTTAGTGATTATTGTTATAAACAATAGCTATCACATGTCAAGTCAGCTTTCAGTTAGGTACTTGGTCATGCCAACCAAATTAGTATACTATCGGCACTTAATCTCTCGCATGTAACTGATGAAATTTGAAAGCTTTCAGGTAGTTGTTAGGAATAATCTACAAGCTGAATTTCACAGCGGCATGTAAGACGGGACATTTTGTGAGGGACGATAACCCAATGGAGCAATCAGCCAATCTCCGCACCCATATGGGAAAATCCGTTCAGCTTGGGTTACGGTTATTCTGAGATTATAATCTTCATTGCCTCTGCCTGAAGGATCACCATGTAACTGTATCTGAAAATTGGCTAATGAAATCTCACAAAACAAATTTAATTTGGAAACATTTGGGGTGGTTTTATAAAGGGTTATACAGAAAGTTTTATTGTTTCTGAAATGATCAAAAGCATATTTCCCCTCTAGACTTATATTCCCATAACTTTATAAACAGTTCGTGTTGTTAATAATATTATTTGTGTGTTCTAGATAAAATATTTCATACCATTTCTTTAAATTTACAGTTAAAGGTACCTCTAATAAAAGGCAGGTTATATGATCATGAATATCATTTGAAAATGCTGAGTTGGCTAAAATCAACTAAACACATGGCTCTGAGTTTCAAAAGAAGAACCAGTGGTTCATAGTATGAACAACATTCTACATATATAAACCCGCTTCACCAAAGAATAGGACACTGATCCCTGTCCCAAGTTCAAGAGTGAGTGAGTTTAGTTTTACGCCACTTTTAGCAATATTTCAGCAATATCACGGCGGGAGACACCAGAAATGGGCTCCGCACATTATACCTATGTGGGGAATCAAACCCAGGTCTTCTGCGTGACAAGCAACAGCTTTAACCACTGGGCTACCCCACCACCCGCCTCAACCAGAGAAAAAGACACTGGGCCCTGTCTCAAGTTCAAGAAAATTAAGTTAATGCTTGTTTCAAATTATTACATAACGCTTCCCTGACAAGACCCCCACAGCAACACACTAGAAATCACATCACAACGAACCACAACTTTAAAACTGATAAAGACAAGCACAATGTTTAACAACACCAGGGGTGAATTACGCACAGTCCAGTCTATTGGTCACTTCCAAAACAAGACCCCATGGGGATAAAAACATTCACGACTTGTCCTCTGTTTCAACACCTTTGTCCAGTAATCTGGCCACATCATGCTGAGCTGAAAGAAACCCACTGAAATCCCACAGCTCGGGATTCTCTACCCTTGTAATTTGTAAATATCGTACACGTACCCCCTGGGGTGTAGTGGTGTACTTGCTTATCAGGGGATCAGAGAGTCTTTACCTAATGAACCCCTGATAGACCTACTCCCATGCAGATCAAAGAACTATGACTGACCATGAACTCTCCCAGTCCTTGCCAACCTTTTGCAAACACACATATGAAACCTTTATCAACATCATTGAAGACAAAACAACTCTGTGGGTTTACACGCTGCATGAAGAGGAATCTCATTTTGCAAATCTGTTGTTTGTCATTTCAAAGTTTTAACAGAGCATAATTCATCGGCATACAGTGATGGAATTATATTTGGAATAATAAACGTTTGTCAGTGTTTTATCTTTGGCACAATCAGAACTCATTTCTGGCAGAGGATATAATAATGCATAAAAAATAGTTTTAAATTAAAATAGCAACATCCTCATTAATAAAATTTATTTCAAACTGTGATATTTTTAAATGTTGGGTAAAGTTATTGGTAGTAAATTCAAATTAAATTTAAAATAATTCCAAATTGCACTTTCATAGAAGACAATGTTCTGTTATTTAACCACAAATTTATCATAAAACCAAATTCGTTTGTATGTTGATTAGGTGATTAGTGACCTTTATGACAGTGACCTATAGAAAATCTGGACCAGATAATTCAGTGATTGAAATCATAAGCAACAATCAACAGTGTCCGGGTACTATGATACACAATTAACCAGGTCCCCCAAGCTGGTCATCCAATCTGTTAAGTCACATTGTGACAAACATATAGGTTACTAGCCGTACATTCTCAGCATAGGTTGCTAAAAGTATAGTTTAACCAAGAATCCCCACGCAGGAATAAGGTCTTCAAGAGGCACCATCATGTTCATCTCTTCAAGCGTCAGTAACATAAGTGCCAACACACTCAGTATCAGCATCAGAAACCACCATGGACATCTTCAAGTAGCTCCTTCATCTGACATATGCTCTATGATTCCACCTCAACCCAGGTCGTCCTAACCAAACACTGTGGCCCTTACCCTATTGAACAATCCCAGCCCAGGCTGCCCGAACCCAACACACAAGCTGGCTGATACCTATATCAACATCCTTGCCCCAGGCCATGGCTGTATGAATGTGAAGGCTGAGACTGCTTAACACACAGAGGGCTTGATGTTGTATAGATAGCATAAGTTGTTGCCTCTCAGTCAGGTGGTCAGGGTGAGAAGCTGTATGTAGTGTCAGGTTGCTGTAATAGATTCTCATGTGGATTCTTTCCAGGCCAGATGAATGGAGCCTCATCTCCATCATAAGGATGCAATTATCTGATTGGCTCATGATAGTACTCAAGGTGTTACATTGTACTTCATGTGTGATGGATGATGGTGATAACAGGGACAACCATGATGTGGTGGTGGTGATGATGATGATGATGATGATGAGCATGCAAGAATGTTGCAGAGATGATGATGATGGTGATGATGCTGGTGGTTATGATATTGCAAGGATGATGATGATGATGATGATGATGATGAAGATGAAGATGATACAGGGATGATGATGATTATGCAAGAATGTTGCAGATATCATGATGATGATGATGTGATGAAGCAGGGATGAAGATCATGATATTGCAAGAATGATGCAGGGATGATGAAGATGATGATGATGAAGGGTGATGATGCTCACGCTAGAATGCAGAGATGATGATGACAACAATGATGATGATGATGATGTGATGAAGCAGGGATGAAGATCATGATATTGCAAGAATGATGCAGGGATGATGAAGATGATGATGATGAAGGGTGATGATGCTCACGCTAGAATGTTGCAGAGATAATGATGACATCAATGATGATGATGGCGATGATGATGCTGGTGGTTATGATATTGCAAGAATGATGATGATGATGATGATGATGATGATGAAGAAGGGGTGATGGTGCTCATGCTAGAATGATGCTTTTGCAGAATGCTCTGCACTCAAAATATATAAGCTGTATATTTAACAGCTCATTTATCTTTTCCAATAGATTCTTGTTCATAGTGACGACTATGATCTGTTAACCTCACAGAGTTTTGAAAGGAAGATTGTTAGTTTAGTTATTTTAAATTCATATATTTGATGTTTTCTCATAGTCATCACAATGCTCCAGCACACTTTTCCTTCCACAGAGGTTCAAACCTTCAAGAGTGAGTTTTACGTCACCTTAAGCATTATCCCTTATGTAACAGCAGGACTCCAAGAACTGACTCCAACATTGTACACAAGAACACAAACGCAAGTTTCCATAGAAAGCCATCATTTTAACCTCTCGCCTAACCAATAGTTAATTTGTCAAAGGGAGCTTATCTTCAGGTATTGGTAATGTGACTTTCTGTATTCAAGGAGCAAGGAATGCCTTGCCAAAGAAACTAGAAACTACCACTAATCACCTTGATGTTTCACAGGTCACTGCAAGCATGTGAAATAATGTTGGAGAATGTATTAATATCTCCTAAAAGGGAGCGAGTCATTTAAGGAATTCATAGTAATAAACTTTAAGTACTTTCCAACAGAGACCTCTGTAGGGCAAGCATAGCAACAGGCAATAGCCATTTGCCGTATGCAAACACTTACGGTGTCGGATCATTTCAATCGTCCTTCAATGGAGTAAAACCATAATGATAATAACATTCTACAGTCCGAACTCAGTGTCTCAGAAGGAGGTCAGAGGAATTCTATTAGTCTGTGATGTTAAAGGATCAAGGGTAATGATAATTGGTCATTAAACTGACCATTAGGAATCAAAGGACCAAGTGAACCTTGAAAATCAAAGATGGCCGCCAGTCCACAAGATTATCCAATGAAGCTTGCGGGTGATCCATCATCGTTTGTTCAACAAGAGGTTACGCAGTCACTGAAGACCAGCAACACTGTAGAGGCAAGCTATTCAGGTGATAATCATTGCTTGTGATAGAGGTTGAGAGGTAAACATTGCTTAATACCTCTCCCATCATGCAGTTCTGCTTCAGTTGTTGGTTAGACAATTCCTTGTAACTGACACAGTTTGAACCCAGCAACAGTGAACCCCCTATGGGATGTTTCTCTTGAAGATTTTGCTGATTTGGACTGGACAGACATGCTTAGTCCGCAAAAAGGGTTGTGAGCTATGAAAATTCATTTTCCTTAAAGGTCACATGCAACGTAAAACACAACTTTGCAGTTTCTGATACCTTTCGGTATGGACTTACCGAAACAAATCAACAAAAATGCAAATTCAACTTATAAAGTTGAAAAATAACGCGATGAAAAAAACCGCGTGAAATCGGAGTTCAAACGTTTCATTAATTTTCCCCAGACTTTTCTGGGGAAAACGGTTTCAACAGCTGGGCTGCGCTTATAGCACGTGCGCAGTGAAGTAGGTTCGCGCAGCTTGGAAGCGGGTTGTCCGGTGAATACTCGGTGAAGGCTTTGGTGTGAGCTATTTTCTAATGTTTTGTTGATATCTCACAGGCGCGAGCTTTTTATATGTTATGACAGTAAATTAACAGTTTATATAATTTCATTTGTCTTTTTCACCACACGTTCTTCTTACCGAGTCACTTTCTCAGACTAAACTCAATGTCTTGTTTTATTGACACCTGTCTGCCTGCCTGTCTGCTAATGACAATATTCAATACACAGCTGCTATCACTGACCACATGCAATTTGAACTTAACACCAATCAGGCTATACACCATAAACAAAATGCATTGATTTATGGCCCGAGTTTGGTCTCTGTCACATTATGTAATTACACAGACAGGCAGGCGTGATACTTGAACACATGACATGTTATGATGTCTGTTGATTGCAAAATGTTATACACAAAAAATGAGCATGTATTTACAAAACCCAACATCTCTATATATACACACACAATGACCCGTGAGGGCATCTGCAAATGAACCAGTCGTTACACTTGAGTGCACACCCACCCGCTCTGACTGGGTTCGGTATCCCGGCTGCTTCGTTTCTTGGGAAGTAAACCGAAGTACACAATATTGCACTTTTGATTTGCGATTGTACGCTTATAATTTTGTTTATATGTTTTTTCATAACCAGCAATGTATATTATATGTCATGAATAAGTGATAATTGTGTTTTAATTATGTTTGAATTTTTGGTTGCATGTGACCTTTAATATATATCAGTGAGTGCAGGTGTGTAAGTTCAGAACTCAACATACATTACAATATCCCTTACTCGCCTCATAAAGTGCCTTCTTCAATACGAGCACTATCACCAATCTGTTCGGTATCTTTATAAGCATCCCCCCTAATCCGACATAAAATGTACTTCATAGTCCATGTCTTCTTGAGCATATTACAGATTTTCAAAAACACAGCACTGCAGATTTGGTATAACTGACAAGTAAATATTATGGAATACGCTTCAGTTTCATCATCATTTAAACAAAATGTATTCACTACTAATCCATCTTTATAAGCCCCCTTTCCCCACTCACTGCATAACGTTTTAAGCACCTGGGACACTTATTACGAGAAATACAGTGTTTAAAAGATGAAACAGAGCCTGGTACCTGCTGTCAAACTGTTAAGGTGCATCCACAATGACAGCAAATTAAAAAATGTCTGATGTCTAAAATGTATGCAAACACATAAAACATTTACATTCCCACGATAAGTTTTCAAAGAAGTTCATGTCCCAGGTTTCCACTTCCTTGTTAGATTTCCTCATGACAAATCGATACATTTCACTAGGAGCCTTGACCCACAATCCTTTGCAATGACATTATCAAAAGCATTTTCTCCACTGCACACGCCCAATCTCCTCGAAAGGTCCCAGGCAAATATTCCTGCGCGAGGGTGAAGCTCATTCCACCTTCCTTTGGTCCCCTGGGTTCCAATGTACAATTCCCTTCTTGCAATCTCTCCCGACATGGCCAGCACTTCAACTGGATTCCCCAACTAATACCTGTGCGTGGATGTCGAACATGGCGCTCATTACCTGTATATTCAGGTAGAGCAGCAATCAGGCCACTCCGCTTATCATGCTCGTTACCATCTCTAGTGATGCTTTTGCAACAAATTTAACTTTGGTAATGATGAAAGGCAAGATGAAATGCGTTGAACATTGCGTTCAAGATGTTTGCACCTCTTTAGCATGAGTGAGTTACTGTTTGTAGCTTGGGCTAAGGCCAGTCGCTAGCCTATTAAGATACTATGCATTAGTTTAAAACAAATACCCCACAATAAACTTGAGCTGACCAATCACTGGACTTATTGTCACAGTCTGACTTTGATACTGACTCCGAGCTGACCAGGAAATGTTTATATTGGAGCAGCAGGCAGGGAAACAACAAGTACCATCTTTCAATTTCTTTATGCGGGCGACAGACAGGAAACTAACTGAGTATGGTTTTACGCCGCTTTTAGCAATATTCCAGCAATGTCACGGCAGGGGGACACCAGAAATGGGCTTCACACATTGTACCCATGTGAGGACTCGACCCGGGTCTTCAGCGTGACAAGCGATCGCTTTAACCATTAGGCTAACCCACCACCTCCAGACAGGAAACAAACCAGTTGTACCGTCTCTTGCAGACACTGCATCCCCTATACCACTAGGCCTATCAATTACTAGAAAATTAATAATAGTCACATAACAAATTTCTAGCCAAGATATTGACATATAAAATATCAAAGTCATCAGTAGATGAAAACAAACATACAAGTATTTTCAGCTTCAAATTCAAAGGGTCTTTTTCTATTAATTTTATAACCCGAATGAATATTTTGCACTGGTGATAAGCAAACTGAAAGCAATATCGTGATTTGTTGATACTTTTCATACTTCAGCCAATCACGTTACAGCATGCATTCCTAAAGCTGTCCACCTTGTGCTCTGTTTACCTTTGACCCTAGTGTTACATGACTACGTCCTTCTGTACTTGACCACGTGGTCACTTGTCACCTTAACGAGGTAAGGTATGGTGATACAGGTATCAGATCAACATTAACCTCACATCACACTTGTGTACACAGATAAAACGTGTAAATACACTGGCTTCAGTGACCAAGCAAATTCTAGTGGTTTCAAAAGTCATTCTGGATCTATGTTAAGTAATTTGAAGTTTACATAAAAATTTAATTACTGACAATGAAGATAGGGTGTGACAGTTATGTGTAGAAATTAATGCCGTTTTTGTTTCAATGTTCACTTATTTTCTCAGGAAATAATTACAGATCAAGTGATAAAATATACCTAAGTGGACTAAAAACAGCATAGATTATCAATTCTTTCAGAAAACCAGCCAAATATAAATATCAATACATACTGTTCTTAATATGTCCATGAACTGAGTATCTGGTGCGAATAACTTGAAACACTATGTATTAACACCAATTATGAATTCATTTCAGACAAACATGATTGTTACATTATTTGTTTTCATCATAAATGACTTAAATAAACATGAAGTAATTATTTATCTGACTATGAAGCAGCTTTTTCCTGTTTAAATACTTTAAGGACACTGATTTTGGAACATTTATTCTAACAGAAATGAAAAGATAAAAAACATTATCAATTAGCTGTTCATTTTCATAGAAACATTACGGTATATCACCTCACCAAATCCCGCCACCCTGGTTGGCCGACACAGATTTGATTGGGTTAGTGCCTGTCAATGTGCTTGGGATATTCAGCCTTGTATTGCTTGTCAAACACTAGCTACCCCATAACTTGTCTATCATTGTCACGCCATCAATCAGCAGTTTTTCCGTTTCCGCTCGGTCCTCGGTCGAGACGGTCCGTCGTCAGGCTTCACACATGGGCAAACAGGGACTACTCTTAACAAATTCTAAAGCAATTCATTTTTAATTCTTTTATGTTTGAACAAAGTATGAGCATGAAACGATGAGACCATTTCAATTATGTCCCAACGGGCGGGTATAAGTCTATACTGGCGTGTTGACAAATGCACTCTATAGACATTTAAGGTCTCTAAGAGTAACATCATGTGCATTGAAGATTCAGACTTGAACAATTGTTATGTAAATTTTTCAACTGCAATTTTATTGAAAAGTTAAACATGAAATTCAACTGAAGTCTTTAGAAAGTTATTCAATATGTAGTCGAGTCTGTATGATCAGAGTACATGTAAATACTGGAACTTCTACATGCATAATATGTTCAAACTGGATGTACATAACTTTAAAAGCAAATAGCCTCCTTTTCCGCTTCATTGTGAAATAACCTAGCATAGTAATAATATATTCCAACAGTGTGTAATATCAAACTGTTCAGTGGTGCTTGCATTTATGCATCGACATTTACATTTTTATCAGTTTGCAATATTCATAAAAGCTTCATTCAGTCTTTGTCTGTATTCCACCATCACTATTGCATCAGGCATATATCCACAACACATACCGGGATTTTCCGGAAAGCCGCCCACTCAATAATTCGCCCATGGGCGTTTATTTAGGTGGGTGATTATATGGGGTACTAGGGGCTCTTAGCAAACAAACAGAGAAAAAATATTATTTCTATTACAAAACTCTTTTCGTTAAAAGGTTCTTTCTAATTTTCATGGGTATCTAACACTGTATTCAAAGCAATTATGTTAATAGTTTAAATAATTTCCTCTGTTGGTAGCCTAATAGTTAAAGCATCTGTTTGTTACAGTGAAGTACCGGGTTCGATTCCCAACATGGATACAATGCGTGAAGCCCATGTCTGTAGTCCCCCGCCATGATATTGCTGGAATATTGCTAGAAACATTGCAAGACCATGCTCACTCATTCACTCACTCATTCAGTCCTTTTTAGGTGTCCTTTAATCGATGAAATACAAGTCATCTTGACCAAACCCTCACATTATAAATATTTATAAATATCAACACTGAAATTTGACTATATCCTTTGGGAAATTTTTACTGACATTTGCAGTTGGGTCTGAAAATCCAGATAAATCCATGTGTGTGGTTTGTAAACTTATTTTGATGTTATGCATGACATGCATGATGTTTTATGGCATATGTTGAAAACCTTTGTGTTAGCCAATACCCAAAATATTGAAGCTTCAAGCTGGAGATGTTCTTACTGGGTAAACTGACTCTTCTATTTATAAAACTTACAAATCTTTTGCACTGACTTACATTTAACCTCCCTTAGAATTCTCAAAATATTCAGATGAGCAAATATATTTTTCAGTATGACACAAGTTAGCAGACAATCTGTTTGACTTCTTATCCAAAGAGAAACACATCCCTTCAAACTTAGTAAATATGTGTGAAGAAAAAAGTAGTGAATACCTGTCAAGAGCAGGGAAACCTGTCAAAATACATCCCTTCAAATTTAGTAAATATGTTTGCTTAAAAGAATAGCGATTACTTGTCAAAACCAGGAAAACCTGTCAAAATAAAATGGATAATATTTTAACAATGACGACAAGTTTTTGAGAAATCAGTACATCATGTTCATCTCTCCACTCGTCTATCTTCATGTTGATGTCAGGTGAAAAAGTCATGCTTCCTGTTGACGAAATATGCGTAGGCGATGTATGTTTGATTCTGTGCAATTAAAAACTTCAAAATAGCCTGTGCTGGTTAAATATGGAAGAGCGATTACTCTCCGGTCGCAGTGACCTGGCTGGAGGGAATATACATCCTTGGATGAGGCACTCCTTGTGTCGGTCTGGAGGTCGATCATTTCCTCACAAACTCAGCCTCTGGTTAATACATTCCCTTACGTCCATTTAAGTAATAATGAAACTGAACACATTTTCATGATATTAGAAATGATTAATACTTGAAACACAATTTTCATATTTGTTAAGTTTTCAGTTCTGTGAAAATTGACCACTTTAAAAAGATTTTTTGGGTGTAATATCCAGACCTGACTGAAGTTGAAATATGTTAAATGTAACATCACTATGGCGATCTTGCAGCCCCACAAAAAGGGTGTAAGAACTTGACACTCTTTGTGACAGAAGTTAATCCAGCCTAAATATCAGCTCAGGACATATATGTATGATGCCCTTCCCTGATAAATACCTCAAAATAATTTTTTCATTCCCGAACCATGTTTTTTATTTATCCCTTAAATGCTGACACATAAAATGTATGAGAAAGGTCAATCCTAACTCTGTACAATGCATTCATATTTCACATTGTTGTGAACAAAACTGAAGATGGATATGTTTCCCTGATTGCCCATGGCTACATTACTCACTGATGCAGTTTCCTGAATTTGAACTGGTCCCAGGAACTAATGGATCAAGCTTAGCACATAATCAGACACCATATCATATCTTGTCTCTGATGATATACTACCCAATGGGCATAGATTACTGCTCATGACATCAATCACCAGATTGTCTGGTTCTGACTTGATTATTGTCCTGGAGTTTGTCTTAGAGCTAGGATATACTTAATGCTGTGATAAACATCAAATAGCAAAACTAAAGTCTGATTATATATACATATATATTTGGTCACACTACAAAACTATTTCCAAACATTCCCATATATCTAAGTTAATCTGGTCACTCCATAAAACAGACTTGACCTGGTACCATTCTCTGACTAGTTTCAGCCTTCTAACTGTATTCCATCATTATAAAACAAATCCATTTACATTCCTACCTGTCCCATCTAACTTAATCCACACTATTCATAAAAAAGATAGGACAGAGTACCTCTCCCTGCCTACCGCTAAGCCTATTTGATGTAGCTCCCCTTCCTGTCTCAGCCTCTATTAAACTGTCATCATGTATCCTCACCCATCCCACCTCCCATCAGTCAAACTTTAACCAGGCCTTGAGATGGACATACATCACAATCATCTTTCATATCCTGACTGGATTTAGAACTGAGATTTAGGCTGGCCGGTCATTGTGATTGTATGAACGAGTCTACATGTGTAAGCCTCTGATGATAAGGCTTGTACAAAGATCAAAGATCCACTCTCTCATTATGATTAGCAGACAGTCAATTAGACAAGACGTGGTTGACTTGGTGAGACATAGGTAATGAAAATAAATACTAGGTATGGCTTCATAAAAGAGGGATGAATCATTTGTATTAGGCATCTCAAGTATGTTTCACAGTCCCTCAACCAAATTATTTTCCCTTCCACCCAGATCTTACTGTAATGCTACAGCCCTAAATGAAGCAAGTCTACATTTTCACGTTGTTTTTTTTCAAATTAAATATTGTTCGTTCTTATCAAAATGATTTTCAGTGTTACTGTAGCTGTCTTAAGGCTACTAAACTAAAGCATCTTTATTCAGGGTACCTTAAGCATAACAAACACATTTGCTTGCATTTCATTAACTAGTCTTCTACAGTTACTACTCATATTTGTTGGTGATTCACCAAGGCTGCACATAAATGCTGGCGCATGATTCAGGCTCCTATCATTGAAAGTAGCGTATATGATATTTGAATAAGAGCAGAGGGTGGATATCTCCACCCCTGTATCTGTAACAGCAGGTGGATAAACAAACAGTTCTTTGTCCGTTTGTTCAAATGTTTCACAATGCCAGTTACGTGACAGCAGTCTGCATATAAATAGTCTGGATCAGACAATCCAGTGACTGACACCAAGATCATCGATCAATGCAGTTTGAGTGAGTGAGTGAGTGAGTGAGTGAGTGAGTGAGTGAGTGAGTGAGTGAGTGAGTGAGTGAGTGAGTGAGTGAGTGAGTTTAATTTTACGCCGCACTCAGCAATATTCCAGCTATATGGCAGCGGTCTGTAAATAATCTAGACAATCCGGTGATCAACAGCATGAGCATCGATCTGCACAATTGGGAACCGATGACATGTGTCAACCAAGTCAGCGAGCCAGACCACCCGATCCCGTTAGTCGCCTCTTACGACAAGCATAGTCGCCTTTTGTGGCAAGCATGGGTTGCTGAAGACCTATTCTACCCCCGGTCTTCACAGGTCTCAATGCAGTTTGGATACAGCAACCAAATCACTGAGCCTGACCACCCAATCCTGTCTGAGTGGTTCAAACATCACATTTATCTTTCTACATCATGATTTTGCAAAATATTTATCAGGTAAATTATCCCAGCGGTACACCACAATTTCAAGGGATCACAATTATTTCAAATAAAGACCCAAAAGAAAATTGCCAGTAAGTATAAGTGTGTAAAGTAAACTCATGTTCCGGGAAGTACTGATATTGAAAGTCCAGTGTTTATTGAGACAGATTAGGTTGGCATGCTTATTTGAAACAAGACACACAATAGTGTACACCCTTCATTCTATCCCCAATGTCCTCACAGTGAATGTGACTACTCCACAGTAAGCTTCGGCACGCTTCCTCTCCTCCGTCACTACAGTTGTTAATAGGTTTGAACTGGGGCATCCCTATAATTTCATCAAAACTGATACTTTCCTCGCCAACCGAGCAACTTAACTGCTTTACATGAACATATTACACTACCCAACTCAAAGTTCAAACTGAAATGCCCTGAAATTGTTCTTAATTTACATATCTTGTGCACACGGTTTATACAAGGATAACAATGTTTGAACCCCTGGGTAACACCACCCTATAATCATACTATTAGACACAGGTAAGTTGGGGCAGGTTACAAAACAAGCCTGAGGTATTCGGTGCACGAGAAGAGACATACTTGGCCTCGCACCTGGTTTTAGGTTTCCGATATTTTTCTGACCACAGTTTTTTTCTGTGTTGACATTGCCTGCGAGAAAGTGACACAACAGAAGATAATGTGTGTGAAATTCAATCTTTGCGATTGGAGACAGCTGATAAGTTGACACATTCTTCAGTTGCCTGGAAACAGTGAAAGTAAGAGCGTGTTGATTGATTCATCGAGATAAAAAACCTTTTAGTTCAGTTTCTTTCCTGTCAGTTGCATCTGAGATTTAAAAACTTTGTCTAAGAATGCAGACACTTGTCCCTTATTCTACAAGAATTTATCTCCAGCTGTAAAAGCAATGTCAAGGCCAATGGATATAGAAATACATCTGTATTCAAAAATACACATTCACAAATCACTTAGTAATACAATTTCTAACAACTATAGAAAATATACTTTCATTTCATTACCCACACTAGTCCCTGAACCACAGTATCTTCCCCTGCAGACCATGGAAATTATATTTGAGGGACAGTTACTCATATTTGCTAAGACTGCTATTTACTTGAGCCAACTCTCCCTTTAACATGATTGCACAATGCCATTTAGAAAGTGATCAAATGTAACATATGTCATATTTGGGATTACACTTTCTTAGTAAAGTACAGATTCTAGTACTTTTGTTGAGAGCCCCTGGGATTCAAACCCACACCTCCTTTAACACTTAACATACCCAAGAAAGTAAATGATCACTTCATAAACATCCCAAGCTGAACAAAGGCTTCTAATCCCTGAGAAACATGCCATGGTTACCCTCATAGCCCAGAATCCACCATTTACCATTCTTTTTGTTCTTATATCATTCAGATGATTTAGCTTTTCTTGTTGACCTTCAAGTGACCATCTGAATGCGTAACCTTGACATCGAGAGTATGTGTGATATGGTTGGACACCATCTCTGTCTCGATGGTATTGTAACTACACCGGGTGACCGGGTCAGAATCGGGTGATCAGGTTGGAAGACATGGTTTGTGCATGCCATTGTATTACAGTTGCATAGATACATGCTCATGATGTCGAACACTACATAGTCTGGTCGAGATTAGATAATTACAGTTAAACCATAGTATAGCTGAAAGGTGTAAAAAACAAAACAAAATAAATACCAAAAAAAATGGGAAAAAATATAACTAACATGTAATGATTACAGAGGCTTTAAACATTTCAGAAGGGTGTGTACAAGAACAAATCACTATGACATGAAGATTAATTTTTTGACCCGATATAGAATTCAGTTGCTCCCCCTCCTTGATATGTTTTGGTTTGATTTAGTTGTTGTTTAACTCTGCACTCAGCAGTATTCCAGCTATATGGCAGCTGTCGGTAAACAATCGAGTCTGGACTAGACAATCCAGTGATCTACAGCATGAACATCAACCTATGCAGTTGGGATACGATGACATGTGTCAACCGAGTAAGCAGTGACCAACAGATCCTGTAATGGGCCATGTGCTCCTGTTTGCTAAATACTAGGTGTTGTGATTCAGTCAACATGACATAGCCGCCACAGTGCTTACTGTGACATAAAATATCATTTACCCAATGATTCATGAGAGTGTAGGTTCTTACATCTGTTACTTTGACTTTTACAATGAGCTGTAATATGTCAATGATTTATCTGTATATTGATCTCTAAAGATGCATTTTACTATACTCTGTCAACAACAATTCTTCACAAAGGGCCAAATCTCCAATCTCCACCTGGGGGGTGGGGGGTGGGGGGTGTTTATGGGCAAGGAATTTCATCACGGCTCATTACAGGTTCCTTGGTCTTCACCAGGGTCGCTCGTCAATCTGGGTCATGTTTACATAAACCCATGCCCCTTTGAGGAATTGTGCCATCTAGCATTACTTAACACCTATGTGTCCTAACACCTTATTTTGCTCTTTCACTGCTGGTGATGATTGAACATTTACCCATTATTGCTCCCCAAAGGTCGTGACCCAAGTTGTTCCCCACTTGCAGGGTATCAGTTAGACAATATTACCCTGCCCACTGCCCAGTCTCAAAGCAAGCCCTTCTCCCTCCAACACAGCCCTCTATACAGCTGGCCCCTCCTGAGACTTACCCCATACCACCCCACACAGCATTGGTGACAAGGGGCTCGCCCAGTCGTGGCAGGTTATGCCATAAAGTTGTGATCACATTGAAAGGAAGACATCAGTTTGACCTATTTATGAGATACTGATGAGGTATCCTAGGCTTAACCCCTTTCTCCCTCATTCCTTCCTCTAGCCCTATATCCATTCCCCCTCCCCAATCTCCAACCCCCATCATCCCCCAACACTTCCTTTGTCAATGTTCCTCAAGTCTAGTCCATCTCACGTTATTTTCCCTTCCGCTCAGCCTTTTCTAGACTTAAAGAAGCAAGTCTACATTTTTTTCTCAGGTTCTGTATCTCCCTTCTCACTGGGGCTCCTTTTTAAAAAAAATTTAATTTAAAAGGATTTCTTTGTCCACCTGAAGACTGACAAGTCTCAGAAACTAACTAGGGATTTGGACAAAAAATCCATTCTTAATTACTCAAAACAAAATATACTAGTACTATGACACAAACCAAATTTTTAACATCTTGAAAAAAACAACAACCTTAAAACCTCTAAGGTTTTCAAACTAATACACTGTAACTGCTTCCTAAAAGAGACAAAAATGTTCTTACTTGGCAGATATTTTCTTCTTTTTATTTTGTGATTTCACAAATGTCTCATACAACGACATTTCTTTTGTAGTGAATAAGCACACTATTTTACCTCAACATTCTCTAAAATAGTCACAACTTGTGTTTACTGTATTCAGTTTATGCACTTCATATTTAACTTCAAGTATCACCTTATAAAGTACAGTACCTCCTAAATTCACATATACAGCCAGCATACCCACAAATTCACATATACAGCCAGTATACCCTCAAATACCCATATACAGCTATCATACCCTCAAATACCCATATACAGCTATCATACCCTCAAATTCACATATACAGCCAGTATACCCTCAAATACCCATATACAGCCAGTATACCCTCAAATACCCATATACAGCTATCATACCCTCAAATTCACATATACAGCTATCATTTCCCCTTAAATACACATATACAGCTATCATACCCTCAAATACCCATATACAGCTATCATACCCTCAAATTCACATATACAGCCAGTATACCCTCAAATACCCATATACAGCCAGTATACCCTCAAATACCCATATACAGCAATCATACCCTCAAATACCCATAGTATCATACCCTCAATTTCACATATGCAGCCAGTATACCCTCAAATACCCATATACAGCCTATCATACCCTCAAATTCACATATACAGCCAGTATACCCTCAAATACCCACATACATCTAGTACAGAGCATTCAGCAGGGTACTACCCTCATTCCACCCCTGAAAATCCCATTAGTACTGGGACAGGTCAAACATAAAGCTATTAACCGATCAGCAGTCAGTGACCTGTAATGACCCAGATTAACAATGATATTCAGCAGGTACATAATAAACAACATTACTTTGTTGCTACTTGGGATTAGATTGATCATAAGGTCAATTGACCCTTCATAGTTACTTCCACAGAGATGGCCGTAAACTGGAACACACTCCCTCAACTTCATTGTGCCCTTACTGCCACCCTTTAAGTAACGTTAACAATTAGTTCCAGAAATAGAGTTAATGAAAAATAGGAACCAATGCAGGATTTCAATTATTATTTGGTCTGTTGTATTAACAAATTAAAAGAACTCTAACAAGCTGCATCATTTTGGATTAAACTTGCTCAAGTATTGTTCTACTTCTTGGCTATTTAAACATCATTACAAAAAATAACATACAAAACAGTATACCTCTGCAGTAAAATTATTTAATTGCTTTTAGTTTTTACATTATTCCTAAAAACGTTTTGTTTGTTGTTTAAAGATGCATTCACCAATATTCCAGCTATATGGCTGCGATATAAAATTAATCCAATCTGGACCAGACAATCCAGTGTCAAATTACACAAATGGAATACATAATGTGTCAACCAAGTCAGCGAGACTGACAACCCATTAGTCGACAAGCATGTGTTGCTGTAGACTAACAACTAGTCTCTGAAATGAACATATTTTACTGAAAAAAGTTTATAGTAAAAAAAAATATAATATAATGAAAAGGAGCCCTGAGACTTTCTTCATTTGAAGCTGAAGAAATCTAGACTTGCGCGGGCTTTCTTGGATATATTTGCTTCAGGGTCTGTATGACAGACTAGTGTTGCTGATGACCAATTCTAAACCAAATCTTCACTGGGTTGTCACAAAAAGGAACATGGCAACTATACTGAAATACCTTCAAATACATTTTGAACAAATACTAAACCAGCAACCAAGAAACAAATGTGCCAGTGACAATATGATAATAATATTTTTGGCAAAATTGTTGGTAATTGGCATTGTGGATTCGTAATGTCCGTGTATATCACCCTGTCACTAATCTACTCCCCACTTAATCAGTATAAACCGACACCCATGTGTTGTCTCTGACAAACAAACTGTTTCTTTTCTTCCTAAATAGGTGTGTTCCTTAAATCGCATTACTGAGGAAGTGTTGGGTATTTACAGTGTGCTGAGAGTGGCTGCAGTGGTCACCATGTGTTGACCGAAGGCCCCCCATCCCCCTCCTGGTCACACTGTTGTCTAAACTATTCCCCTCCTATTGACCAACAGCCCCTCCCTGGGATGACCAGAGGGTGTTAAAACCCAGACCTCCGGTCCATACCTCCCCAACCTACCCATCTTACTCTATCCCTGAACTATACATGCCTTCTGTGTAAATGTGTTTGTATGTTCATGTGTAAAAGTGCTTGATATATATGGATGTCCTTCTTTGAGAGGCATTTTTAGAAGTTGGAGAGTCAGATATTAGGACAAACTTTATGGATGAACAATTTCTTTATTCACCTGAATAAAGAAGTTGTTCATCCATAATGTTTGTCCTTATCTATATGGATGTCTGTTTAGACAGTTATATCTGAATATTTTTACTCAGTATGCTATTTCAACTTGAGAATAGTTTTAACAAAATATTGAGTCCCATAGGCTGGATGTTGTTTTAGTATATGAATATATGTGTATATATGTTTGTAAATCAGCATGAGACTCTATAATCAAATATATTTCTTCTTTCATATTTATAAAAGCTTTAATTCTTTATTTTATTTTATTTTAAGCCCTGAGCATTAGCTAAGAAAACTAGACTTGCCAAAGTTTCATGAATGTACTTTGTGAGGCTGAATATTTCTTATGGCAGGGTCTGTTTGTAGGACTACCTCAACCTGTTTGCAAGGTTTGCCAAAAACATTATATCAGAATTTAAACCTAAACTTCAATCTATACTGCTTCGTTCAGAGCATGTTCACTAAGTGTTTCGGATAGATTTGACCTTTTTTGTTGAAACCAGTACAATGAAAAGGTTTTTCAACCTTGCCATTTCAAAGGCACCATTGACAATTTGTTATGTCAAAAAAGAAAAAAATATAAAAAATACTCATTAAACTGAAAATCATAGCATTCAAACTGAAAATGTAATCTTCGATAAAAAAACACTGTAAAACATGTCAAGGCTGGCTTAAGCCCATTGGCTGGAATTTCTTTTCAAATTTGAGCAACTTTTACTGACAGGCTTTCATCTTGCCATGGCAACAAAGACTACCGACAGAGGCACGTGGCTTCATTCAAACGGTCCCCATTCAGATTTCACAAAATTAATCTGGAATTGAGGGGATCCAGTGAGGAGAAACGCCAGATGGCGAAAGTTATTGTTCATGGTCTCCAGCCAGCCAATCAATGGAGGGTGGAATCAAGCACAAGGGTTTTAGCGGGAGGGATGTGTCTTGTCTGGGGAGATGCTCCTTGGCTCAATTTGTCAATTATCCGATATGCCATGATGGGTTTTAAAGAAATATTTTTTAAATCATGTTATCACTGATGAAAAAGATTATTAATTGCCTTAATCAGTATCTTTTGTTAATTTGATATGCCTGCTTAATGTTTCTCATTCAAAAAATGAAATTTCACTGAAAACGACCATGTTTTCATGGTTCACAACACAACAGTCTGTTTCAACAAAAATCAATTGTTTGGCTATAATTGTAATAAATCTAAAAGTTCAAACAGAAACTGAATTTTACTGATTCAAGTTACCATGGTCACCAACTTGTTTGTTCCATAAAAACACCTTTTACAAAATAATAAACAAATAAACAATAACACTCCTTTTGCTTAAATGGAATCTCAAACCTAAGTCAACACCACTGACATATTGATACATACACAGACATAGCAATTATTTGTTTAACAACATACTCTAATTGTACTTAAGACAGTGACATGTCTAGATAGCAATGTAAGTACATCAAACAAAGCTTAACAGCGACAATAACACCTATTATCCTTTTCTACACATCCTTAAACAAACCGTCCCCAATCAAAGCTCATCCACAGATTCCATTGTCTTCATGAACGGCCACAGTAGCCCCCCAGACTGACCAAAGACTGATCTAATAGCTCTAAACCTGATGATAATCCTCTGGTTTTGTTTAATTATTGTCTGGGCAGTAGGGAGTGTGAAAGTCCGTGGCCTGAGGCTTAGCTGCACAGCTAACAAGCTACTGCTGCTGACATATTTCCCCTGGAGAGTGAATGTTTACCCAACTGCAGACTTGTGTGATGTTAAGACTTCTCTTACATGGTTTGTTTGAGTCAAACGCCATCGCTAATTTGTCTTCATGACATGTCATGATTTTAATGCTAATACCAGCATATTCAGTTATTTTGTATTAAAGCTAAAAAAAATAATCTTCACAGCTGTGTATACACTTGGACACCTGTTTTGTGACATTGTAGAATTCATTAAAATACTGTAAATTTCATTGAAAATATCAAGAATTTCAATTTCCATTCATGACTTACATGTTTATCACTTAAACATCATCAATGAATGAAAATATACAGAATATTGTTGTTAGTACAGCAATAGCAACAAATCATTTTCAGTAAACTATCTTTATAATGACAACACTTTTAATAAACTGAAGGATAAAACGAACATTTTGTTTTGTCCCTGCCATTTGCTGTGTAGTGTAATCAAACATTTATAGCATACTACAAAAAACTAAAATTAGTGGTCGCTTGCTCAAAATTGGTTCTTATTCAAAATTTTAGAACTGTGGAACTGTAGAATACTAATGCTATGTGACAACTATTTACACAAAAGGGATTCTTTAATAGTGAGGGAGCTCAGTTTTACGCCACTTTAAGCAATATTCCAGCAATATCAAGGCAGGGGTACCAGAAATGGGCTTCACACAATGTACCCATGTGGGGAATCGAACACAGGCCTTCAGCATGACGAGCGAACGCTTTAACCACTTGGCCACCTCACCGCCCCGGATTCTGTAATAACGTAACCGGGTTCATGACTACAGTACACACGTAAATCAATTCTCGGCACCCAGGCATGGGTCCGTGCGGATGTTTTCATTCTACCATTTTACTAGCTGAATCAATTAGTCATCCTTATGTCTACAGTACAGCCTGCCACTTATCAATATTTCACATCAGAAAGGCTGTGGATGATGACAAAAGCTTAGATCATCTGTCTCCTGCACTCAAACAATGATAGTGCATGCATCGACGGGTATGTATGTCGTTAGAGCTTCCACAGGTACGTAGTCAATCAAACACTGTTTGACATGTTCACGCGGCGGGGAGTAATCATGAGTGTATGGCTCAACGGTTACATCACACAGAAATTTCCAACAGCCTGGACCAGTTCATAGTTCTGGAGGTTAAAAATACTCTGCATTAAAGTGCACAGATCAAGCTGTTACAGCAAGGTGCAAATACATGGATGGCATATGTGGAAATCATATTTCTTAGGAAAAAGTATTGTATGATACAAGTAAAAACAATTACCTTTGCAAAGTTGAATGTACAACCACAAGGAAATGGTACAAATGAACAGGCAAAATAATATGATTCACAATTTGTCCAAACAAGCCTAGGGTTTTAGAAACTAGGGCTTTCCCAATCTTGAGGAAGCAGGGAGTGGTGGTGGGGCCAAACAAGGCTTACAAGCTCCTGGTGACATGACATTCGAAAGTATTGCTGGTACACTTAAATACCAAAGGGCACATCTAAACACACCAGTAGTGCCCTGTGGCTTGAAAAAGCACGAGACAATGTAACTGACATGTAAGATGTTTGACAAATGGACATGATTGTAGACACATCAGTCTTATACCATTGTCATGTTCCGTCTACAGATACAGCAGGAGGCATTCTTCATCAATTGATAATGTACATCGGACATCTTGAAATAGACACCAGGCATGATGATATGACAGATATTAGCATCTGTTGTATTTAGTATCTTACATTCTCTCACAAATCAATACTGCACCAGATTTGAGACATACTTTAAGGCTATTTGCAATCCAACTGCACTTTGATAAGCTGCTCTTAAGCATGGTTTTCAGGTTTTAACACAGGATATTGGCAAAAAATGTCAATAGATAATTTAACATTCTGGAAATATACACCAACACTTAATCCGTTTGTTACCCACAACATTCCACTGTCCATGGAAACATATAAGAATTATTGGTGATTTAAATACTCACGACAGTTCCAAATAAGAATAGAAAGATTTATTAAAAGTAGCCTTAGCCTAAAAACTACCTTGAATGAATAGAGACCCGTCTGTCTCCATGAATCAGGGAAGACCGTTCTGCAGAGTAAATATGGCAACTACAGCCCGATCCCATGCATGTGGAACCCAAAAAAGAATAGTTCCTTCCAAAAGAAGGCATCCTTATCTTTTTAGGAACACAGATTCAGGGATGTGCAGACTTTGATGTGAAACCGAAAAAAAAATCCTGCCCATGTCAAAATCCGACTATTATGTTTGTTCTTCAGCTAATACAGGGAAATGGAAACAAGGACTACATTCTACAAGATTAAAATTATTTGAACATGGATCTACCATCTTCTCCTGTCATGCTGATCCACAGCTTCGGTTCTTTGTTCAATTTATTTTACGTTTAGGAGAACAGGATAACAATGGAGGGTCGTTTTTCCAAGGACAGGGGGTCTAAAGATTCAAGTTCCTTACATAGGCTCACAACCAGCCAATAAAAACATAATCCAAAATAATAAGATACAGCCCATTGCCTTGAGAGTTTATTCTTCAATAAATAGGGACTGTCATGGTACTGCCAAAGACACACGTCTTGTGTTGTAGACACACACAGGAACAGTCATCAGTGATTTAGGTCATCTTTTTCCTTGTTTTCTTCAAATAAGTTTCATTAACTGTCTTTTAACTCACAAGAGAGGCTGACAGGCCCCACTTTTGTTAATCCTTTCTGTTGAAAGATTCCTTTGGTAATAAAGAATGGGCATGTGTGCCAATTTTTTTAAATATTGTTCCCTCTTTTCTCCTTTTCATAAGTTCTATGTTTTAAATAATAACATTATTCAAATAACTTTTCTTACAACTTAAATTAGAATAATTTTTCTTAAAAAATTTAACAAAATTTTCTTAACATGTTGACATTAGGGTTACGATGTCAAATGGTGCAGTTTCTATCATACATACACATACAGCATTACATGTAGTTCAGGCCAGGGTAATGTTGTCATCCTATATTATTGAAATATGTCTTAGTGTTGTCAACATGATACACTATTGAATTTATTTACCAACTTTATATCATTATATTTTCTTTGAACCATATCATATTATTTGCTATTTTGATATGCCATATTTCCCTACTGAAGCATATTTCAGAAGGGGCGGTGGGGTAGCCTAGTGGTTAAGGCATTCACTCATGGCGAATACCCAGGTTCAATTCCCCACATGGGTACAATGTGTCAGGCCCATTTCTGGTGTTCCCTCTGTGATATTGCTGGAATATTGCTATAACCGGCATAAAACTACTCACTCACTCATATTTTGAGAATAGCTCAATGCATGAACACTACCAGTATGTTGTGTGAACACAATGATCTTCAGTGTCTGGAAGCTAACAGTCATATTGCCCTCTTGGCTGTGTAATAAACACTTCACCAGTAGTTAATTGTCTATAGCTGTCCATCAGATAGTGATTGACACCAATTATCAGCTTAGGCCATTGACAATGGTCAGACTGGCTGGACACTAGTGACTATTAATTACAGACAGACAGATCTGTCCTGTTAATGACGACATCAAATGAGACTTTAGAAACTGTCTGTCATCTCTCCTCACAGAGGACCTAGTTATTGAAATGTCTCATAAATTTACAACCAGAAATGACAATTTGTCACAAAATAGAGTCGTAAGAAACAGTGTAATAAAAATGCATATTTACATTGCAACATATATATTTCTTGATCATAATAATATGCAGGGATATTTCATAACCATATATATATTTTTTGTAATTAATAGGGATGTAACTTGGCAGTTACCCCTTAAACTCAAGTCAGTTGATATTCAATTAAAGAATCTGAGGCTTTTTGAGGGGTGTCCTTGAATACTGTCCCTATTAAGCCCAATTATATTTTCAGTGTATTTCCAGCCTTGACAAAAAAAATTCTGAAGAAATCTCAACAAGGTCATAAAACCAAATATAAATTTTACATATCCCAAACACAGCATTCCACTTAAAAGCCAAAGCCTGGTAAATATATGTTAATTCATTTAGCTAATGCTAAGCACATATCACTGGGATAGTATTTTACACAATGAAGTGTGACTGATTACCTTTAAGCCAAAAATTAGCCATTCAAAGGAAAATCAGCAGCCACCCAGTGATGCCAAGGGGGCAGATGACTAGACAATGAAGATTAGAAGAGGAGGCATAATTACATTGGGATATATATGCGATTTTGCCTGGAGTAAGAAACAATAAAGAAACTAAAAATGAAAAAAAAATTTTTTGGGTGGCACTGCAGTTTATTAAATTGTTGTGTTCATTAAAAGAACTAGTGCAACTCGTAAATCCCTATTACCCATGGTTAAGGGTTGGGTGTGTTAAAGGGTGGCTGTCTCAAAAGGAATGGGGTAAGGGTGGATCAAGACCTACCTGTTCTCCCGTATTTCTCTCAATCCCCAACTTGACCTTTCCATACGTCCCCTTCCCCAGCGTCTTGACCAACTCAAACCTATGTTTGAGGTTATGTCTGGTGTGATGGACCGACAACGGTCGTCCCGTGGGTCGCAGCCGTGGTCGCCCTGGGGTGGGGGCACGTGTCATCTCCCGCATGGTATCAGCCATCTCCTTAGACTTCGAAGGCATCACACCAAAGAATAATTTCCGAGCTAGGGTAATCCACCCTCCGATGTATGACGTCCCGGGGGTAGCCGACTGTGCCACCGGGTGTTATGCTCGCTGCAAGTAATTGTCACAAGACGAACACCATTCTACTCCAAGTCGCTGCAAATGTTAATACCTTTCCATTTGCCTTTCGCTATGTCAATTTCCAAACATAAATGCCAATCCACTCAAACAACTGTTACCAATCCGATCACAATGTTCAGCTATGGTATATCACACATATCACACGACCGATACTCCATCCATGAAACAATGCTTCCACGGTACCGCAATGGCCAGACACAGTGGTTGCTAACACATGTATATTCCCCACACGACTGTCCCGATTAGCGGTGTAAAACGTTATGGGACAGTTCACTGGACAATGTGTATCTGATCGTCTCACAGGCCACCTCCTTCCCACTCGCTCGGCTACGGTACTGTTGCGTGTAATTCTGTCTACAACGCTGTCACCCGCGGTAGGCGGAGCTAGGTAAAAATACACATGTGGGCCCATACATTGACAAAGTCGCTTCCTGGTGTGACGTCACAAAAGCCGCGTCATGCATATGCTTCCGCTACGCGAAATAGCGCTCTAGTTTATATCGAGTATGCATTCAACGAAACAGCAGCGGATATTGTCATGAATAAAACTACCTTGGTACTTTTATTCTTAAAAACAGCCTGACATTAAAGAAAATTTAATTCTATTTTATCATAAGAATAGTTTCATTTACCGGCGTCGCTAGCGGAGTGATTTCAGGACGAAATGTCACCTAAGGTCAAAGTTGAGACGATCCACGTGTACCGGCGGCCGTTACTGATAAGTGCTTTATGTCCTCTTCGATCAGTTTTCACCGTGGCATTTTCATAATTTCAAACGAACATTGCAACATTACACCAATCTAGCTGTGACATACACCACCGAAGGAACTTCACAAATGACTGTAAAATACAGAACCTATGGACGTAATTTTTAAAACGTTTATCAACCGAGTGGGTATGCAGTGTAAGTGAAAACGAAGGGACTTCATGAATGACGTGAAAATACAGTCTATATATGAGCGTAAAATGGGGCCTTAAGTGACAGGGTTGTATTCCAATGAATAAGGCTTTTCTTTAAAATTGTTGTCATGCATTCAGTGTTGCGTTATTCAAGGCATTATTGGTGGGATATTTTGCTGTCTATGAGAAGACCCATAAGAAATTTCAAATTTTAAAGTTGGAGTAAGCATAAGTGACAAAACGACATTCGGCGTTTGTACGTTACACAGTTTGGGAGTTAGTGGCGACTGTTTTATGACACGTGAGTGAGTGAGTGAGTTGAGATACCTTTAGTACTCTTCTAACAATATATATTGTGTTGTGGATGGTTCGTTGTCTGGTCCAGACGTAGTTATTACAGTCCGCCGCCTGACGAGGTTCAGGCAGCCTTGAGGTAGCCCCACAGGGTCTTGTGTGATGAAGGAGCTACTTGAAGATGTCCATGGTGGTTTCTGATGCGGATACTGAGTGTGTTGACACTCGTGTGATTGACTCTTGAAGACATTAACATGGTGGACCCTCTTGAAGACTTTGTTACCCCGTGGGGATCCTTGGTCAGAATATATCCACAGCATTGAGTGAGTGAGTGAGAATGATTTTACCCTGCATTTGGCAATATTCCACCAATATCACGACGTGGAACACCAGAAATGGGCTTCACAGATTGTACCCACGTGGGGAATCGAACCAATGTTGGTCATACAGGAACTTAACAGGTGGTAAGGGTAGGTGAGTTGGCGTATCATGGGTAGGTGACTTCACAGGGGTTCGAATCCCCACATGGGTACAATGAGTGAAGCCCATTTCTGGTGTCCCCCGCCGTGATATTGCTGGAATATTGCTAAAAGCGGCGTAAAACCAAACTCAGTCAGTCAGTCATTCACAGGGGCGTGTAACGCTAAAAACTGCCATCAAGGTATAAATTGTCATTGACGGGGTCTTAGTACTATATAAAAGGATCCTTTTATATAGTACTAAGACCTCGTCAGTGACAGTATATACCTTGATGGCAGGTGTTAGCGTTACAAGCCCCTGTGGTTGACTTGACGTATCATTGTACCCAACAGCGTGGATTGTTGTTTATAATACCAATCACTGGATTGCCTGGTCCAGTTTTCATTATTCATATATCACTGTGGTATGGGTGGAATAGTGAGTGCGGTGTTTAACAACAAACAGAACTGAAGTACACCTTTCTACAAACGGGAAAATGACGAATATATGACCAAAGATGTGTGGGGAATGCCTATATTTTATATTCCTGATCGCGATATGCTGCGATATTGTCGATGCGATGTAAACTGATAAACAATAACTCATTCACTCACTCATATTCCGGAGTCAAGCAGTCAGTATGTATGTGACGAAGGATAGATTTCCTTCAAATGTCATATCTACATTTTTTACATACAAAACACAACTTGTTTACATGATAATATGCATGCTTTTCGTAAGAGATCGGGTGGTCAGACTCGCTGACTTTGTTGACATATGTCATCGTATCCCAATTTTGTAGATCGATGCTCATGCTGTTGATCACTGGAGAGTCTGGTCCAGACCCGATTATTCAAATATATAGCTGGATAATTACTGAGTACGACGTAAACCTAAACTCACCCACTCAATTACGTGGTACATGTATTTATTTACACAAACAAATTTTCAAGAAATGTCAAATGAAAATATATTCTAACTAATGCATATGAAAGCATTCTTTGAATTTTTAATAAGGCCAACTTATCGCTATAATATCGCAAATATGAGATATTTTCAGCAGAAAATCAACGTGATGCAATTAACTCAGATGTATATTATTCTTTTATCCGTGAGTATATTCAACATACTTCTGAATTCCTTTCGCAATTCCGGTGGGAAAAAACACGATGTCTTTCCTCCAGTGCCACAGTAAAAGATTGTGAACTAAAACGGGTTGTGAAGAGTACTTCAAAAGTCACGTGATCTGGTAATCGTTCGAGAATCTTCTCTCTCTCCTAAATCCTGATGCAACAAACACCAATAAACGTGTGTTAACTCAGTTTATCGTACCGAAGCTACACGTATATTACACTGTTTATTGTTCTGCTTTATTGAATATTTTCCTTATACATTGTAAAAATATATGTTATAAAAGACAAACCCTCTCTACCATATTGAATGTTATGGCTGCGATCACGACTTTAGCATTATACGAATCGTACATAAAATAACAATTCTTTCATCCGAAGATATAACAATACGACACGAGTTATTCCCCTTAAGTTACTCTAATTTTCGCACAAAAATTATATGAAAAGTTACATTTTCTAAATTAAAATGCTTAAATATTAATGGGTTTGATTCTTATATGACATATAACGCGTATTTATACGTATTGCCAAGCCATATTGTTATAACTCACTATTTACATACATTAAATGTTGAATAAGGCTCTCACGCCGAAGACCCGGGTTCGAATCCCCACATGGGTACAATGTGTGAAGCCCATTTCTGGTGTCCCCCGCCGTGATGTTGCTGGAATATTGCTAAAAGCGGCGTAAAACCAAAGTCAGTCAGTCAATTGAATAAGGCTCATGGTCACACCAACATGTATTTCTGTTAGATTGACATTTTAGATGTTGATGAATAAAAAAAAAGGTATGTCTCTTACTTGACAAGAGCAAGAATCTATACCGAAACGTCGCATGATAATATGATAAAGAGCTGTCATCCATAAAGTATCATACCTTTCTGACATATATTTCCTGAAGATAATTAAGATAAGAGTCATTCACAAACTGTCAGTTTGAAATACGACATATAAATCACACAGCAAATGTGTAGCACTCATTACTACAATATAGGTTTGTGTATGTATCATGATGTCTTTGCTTGTTGTGTTTGACGAAAGTGATTGACAGATTGACACATCTGTAATTAATCACCATGGGAAGCACCTCCGGAAACACCCGAAGCGGGAAGCGGGGCATGCTGAACTCTCGGCAGGTCATGTCTTAACATTGAACACTGATTGTGGAGTTCTATAAATACTGATGTTGAGGACAGTAAACGGTAATAACAAAAACACCCAAAACTAACCTAACATATTAAACGAGACACTAAAAACACTCAGGATCTACACACCTTAGGTCCACATGGATCCCAGCCCATGTTGGTGTGTTTGCCAACGAACATCCGACCAAGCAGCCAAAGCGTCACTTAAACTTAAGATACCTTAAACATAGCATTATCTAAAAACGAAATCAACAGCCTATTAAAACCATATTATCTTCTTAAAGTGGCAAAGTAAATACCAAAATTCTAATTCTAAACTAAAAAACCTACGAAAAACAACACTCAAAGAACTAAAATGAAAACTACCATAAATCTATAAATATTGACAGAACGATAACCAAATTAAAAACAGGTCACACAAAATTAAATTCCCATCTATATAAAATAAATAAACACCAAACAGACAAATGCACCTTCTGCAACGAAACAGAAACGCCCAAACACGTCCTACTACACTACATACTAATGGTGGTCTGATTAATTGAAATAATCGAAGTTTGGTCGCAGTGACTAAACGACCAAGCAATCGATCATATTTTCTCATAATCGAACACAAACAATCCTGGAACACTTTTTGCATTAACAATATTTTTCACAAAGTTGGCTTTGTAAGTTACATTTCATAACCACTTCAAGCTTGTTCCAAGTCATGATTGAATTTATCTTAAAGACTCAAGGAATTTTATGTTCCTAACATACTAGTTAAGTAGTAATCCTTCCAAGATGTGAAATTTGCCTATACCTATTTGTCTACCTATACTTAAACCGGACTAGCTCTACTCTTCACCCGCCTACAATTATAACTGTCACTTACATGCCGACATGAACCCGAGGACATGTTACTCACCACGTATTAGTTTTGAGTAATTATTCTTCATGTACTGTTAACAGAAGTTAAAGAACACCCGTTATATATTACTATAGTAAATGTTGCCCTGCCTTTTACTATATACGGTGGTATCGTAGCCTTGTGGGTAAAGCGTTCGGTCGTCACGCCAAAGACCCAGGTTCGATTCTCCACATGGGTACAGTGTGTGAAGCCTATTTCTGGTGTCCCCTGTTATTGATATTGCTGGAATATTGCTAAAAAGAGGCATAACGCTAAACTCACTAGTTTAACTGTATATATATGTAATTACCTTCTTATAGCCATACATTTTTGTTTTGAGCAGATATATTGTTATATCATATGGAGTAGTCTGTCATACACACCCTGAAACGAAACAAATATGTATCCAAGAAAGCCCATGCAAGTCTATAGAATATGTGGCAAGTCTAGTCTCAGGGCTCCTTTTGGGACCGCCTCCATGGTGTAGTGGTTAGAGCGTCCGCCCGGAGAGCGGAAGGTCGCGGGTTCGATCCCCGACGCGTCATACCAAAAGATGTTAACATATGGTACGTGTTGGTCTCTGCCTGGCGCTCGGCATTAATTGGTACAACAAGGACTGGTCGGCTCGGAGTCAGTATTATGTGTCTGAGTGGGGTATTCATGCTTCACTGCGGCATGGTATCTCAGTGGGCTAGCACTATAAAACCAGCTTCAGTCTGGGCTAGTACAAGCAGCCGCACATACACATACACACGCATGCACGTCGTCATATGAGCGAAATATTCTCAAGCACGACGTTAACCCAATTTCACCTCACCTCACCTCAGGGCTCCTTTTCATTACATTCTATTTTTTTTTAATTATGAACTGTTTTTCTGTAACATATGTTCATATCGGAGACTAGTTGTTAGTATACATATGGAGGTCCTATAATATATATGTAACATGCACATACATATTACCTCTGATGAGGAACGAGTTACATGTTCATGCATATGGAAATATAGACCAGTGGGTCCCGACCCACTTAACATTCGAATAGTTACAGGGGCCTTGGTTGATGGTAAGGGATGTCGGGTAGGAATTAACTAACCATAAGGAATTAACTAACAGTATACACGTGGCCATGTGGTCTACGGACTCCCGTGTCAGCATCCGCTACATGGTTCGAATCCCATACTCGCCCTGGTTATCATCCTAGAATATACTGTTTTTTCCCTTATTTGCTTTCATCTCGTTTTCAGAATGTAGGGTTTGCATGTTGTTTAACGCCGCAGTCAGCAACTCTCCAGTTTAACGCCGCAGTCAGCAACTCTCCAGTTTAACGCCGCAGTCAGCAACTCTCCAGTTTAACGCCACAGTCAGCAACTCTCCAGTTTAACGCCGCAGTCAGCAACTCTCCAGCTATATGTTAAACAATATAGAGATGGTCCAAACGATCCAGTGATTGGATTCATAAGCATCTATCCTTGCAGTGTAGATACGCTATGTATCAACCGAGATACCGAATCTGACCAACAAAACACAGAGTAGACACGTAAAAAAACTACACAAATGTTGTTATATGTCGCTCATTTCAAGAAGTCGAATGCCTTTCTCGTACACAGGAGCTTCGATATGACACTAAATGGTTATCAAAACGAAAGTAGAGAATTATAATTTAACAGAAAATCAACTACAAACTCTAAACAAACTTTGCTAAGAAAACTGTTCCTTTTAGTAGTAAAACTGGAAATGTCTTCAGCGGTATGAGTTCTCTTAAGTAGGTAACAGTTTTTAGTAATATTAGGAATTGAACGCACCTAAGGAATGCATTTCCGTAGCTGTACCACATGTTTACAATCCATGTTTGATGACGAATGTGTAATACATGTATGTGCTATAAGAAAACACAGGAAATGGTTTGGTTTTAATCACACTTCACTACATGACCTTTCGCATGCCTTCATAACACCGAAATACATGGGTATCGTTTTCCTGGTAAATCCCTACCTCAAGAAGGAATTCTCGAAGAATCAGATCCTGGAGCCTACAATTCCAAGTTTGGTTTTAGGCGATGCTGTACAGTGATGACACAGTGTCGTCTATAATGGGATGAGTCAACACGAGTGGGTGAGTGAGTGAGTGAGTGAGTGATGTTTTACGCGGCTTTTAGCAATATTCTAACAATAGCATGGCGGGGGACACCAGAAATGGGCTTCAAACATTGTATCCATATAGGTATTCGAACCTGTGACCTCGCCGTGACGGGCAAACACTTTAACCACTAGGCTACCCCACCGCCCCTCTATTAAAGAAGAGCCAAAGAAACAATTTTTAAATCCCCCAAATGTCAATTTTCATGTTGTTTTATTAAAAAATATTGATCAACGGAAGCGTTATACGCCAACAAACTTAACAACACTTCTACATTGGTACATGATAAAGGATTGACAATAGAAAGTATACACTTAAACGCTCGATTTGACCTAAAAATGCAAACGTTATCAAAAGGCAACTTAGTTGAAAAAAAGTTGCCGGAACAGTGCGAACTTATGGTCCGGAACACTATGATCCGTATGGAATTACAACACCATTAGATAAGTATTTCATGTTTGTTGGTTTGTTTGCTTGCCGCTATCGAACATAGATGTACATAACATTATATAACTATATATGTAACTCTCTCTATATTCTATTTGTGCAGGGCGGTGGGGTAGCTTAGTGATTAAAGCGTTGGCTCGTCACGCCGAAGACCCGGGTTCGAATCCCCACATGGGTACAATGTGTGAAGCCCATTTCTGGTGTCCCCCGCCGTGATGTTGCTGGAATATTGCTAAAAGCGGCGTAAAACCAAACTCAGTCAGTCAGTCTATTTGTGCAATTGCACATGTGCTCATCACTATCTTGTACAACGCACACTAACCAGCCGTGTCAACTCATTACGTGGAGAGGTATTTACATATATAAGCTTTTTTCTCTTTTTTTTTTTTACAGATGCAGCTGTCTTTGGAAATAAAAATATGTTTAAACCGGGCTAGCTATGCTTGAAAGTTACTAGCCCACAAAATACTTCACTAGCCCGAAATCTGAATGTAGAAACTAAGCAAAAAGATTACAAAAATAGATGAGAATAAGATATATGACATGGGTTTCATCATGAAACTGCTATTATGATGGACATATTTATCAGGCCGTAATCTTGTATGATGTAAAAGTGTATTATAACTTAACAAGTCGAGAGCGATATTTACAAAATGACCCATGAAAATTCGCTAGCTAGTCGGGCCAGTGACTGTGGAGATTTACTGGCCCGACTGGATTTTTACTAGCCACGGGCTAGCGGGCTAGTGGCTATTTCGGACACTGGTTTAAACCATTGGAAGGCGAGGAATCTCTCGCACACTGTTTGTGTATGTACGTTGAGGTCACACACAATTCTGATTACACATTTCATGCCGTAGGTTTATATTCATGCTTTCGCCTCACATAACTATCAGGGTTGTTTCTAAATCACGGCACGTCTTGTGTCTGATCTGATGCCAACATCCATCACCGTCTCGGAGTAAGGGTATGTTTTATTGTATAAGTACATGCCTTACAGCTCTTGATGACTAAAACAGAAGTTGTGTCGTTAAGTCCCGCCCGAGGTACCGAGGTCGAGACTGAGGTACAGGTGACCTCACACAGGATATAAACTGAATCACTTACACGATGAAATGGAATTCACCAGCGGCATTTCCTCAAAGTAGGGTTGTGTATAATTGTGCAACAATAGATCGACATTGATTAAAACGTTTTTCTCGGTTGATAAGAGTCAGTTGTATTGTGCAATTGGTATCATCCAAGAAGGAGTAGTTGTTCGTTTGTTGTTAAAGCCGCACTCGGCAATATTCCAACTGTTTGAGTGATCGAGTCTGGGCCAGATAATCCACTGATTGATATGATGGTGGTGGAGGTGGTATTAGTTGTAGTAGTAGTAGTAGTAGTAGTGGTGGTGGCAGTGGTAGAAGTAGTGGTGGTGGTAGTAGTAGTAATATTAGTCGTGGTGGTGTTGTTGGAGGAGATTTTAGTAGTAGTAGTAGTTTTAGTAGTAGTAGTAGTAGTAGTAGTAGTAGTAGTAGTAGTAGTAGTAGTAGTAGTAGTAGTAGTAGTAGTAGTAGTAGTAGTGGCAGTGGTAGAAGTAGTGGTGGTGGTGGTAGTAGTACTGGTGGTGGTGGTATATGTCGTTCGATATATAATTGACTTGTTGTGGAGTTGTAAGATATTATAAGTGTATACTGGCTAATTCAACGATAACCAGTAGGATTTCCGGGTTACAGCTGACCCTGGGTCACGAAAATAACTCGAATATTTTACCGGCGAAGGTCGCATAAGTGGAATATTGCTGCGTTAATAGCACATCCACAATGTTAAACAGGCCATTTGTCAACAGGAAAACCGTATTGCAGTACGACAATGAACCAGCATATATATACTGTATATAACCCCCATCTTTAGCTTTACCAGGCTATTCTCAACCCCTTTTCAGAGTTTTTCTTAACACTCGTGGGTTCCTGCATGAATGTATTTTATGCGCCTGGACAAGACGAATTCGAGACATGCATTACTTCATTGATACTTCTTCATGACACGGTGTGGTATAACTGAAATACCGTTCAAAGTATCACTCACTCACTCACTCACTCACTCACTCACACCACCCACCCACCCACTCGTTCACTCACTCACTCACTCACTCACTCACTCACATAGTACAATAATACACAACATTGCATTTCCGCGCCTTTAAAATAACACATAACTGCTTCGCCTTATGAGAGTGAACGAATTTACACACGAAGGCATATACTCCAAGTATGGATTCGCGTTAGGTCAATAAATTGTGAGAACATAAATGTGCGAAAAAGCGTGCACGCAAACATGCACGTATATGGCGTCATTGATTCAGTGATAGCAGGTGGCAAACTAGGACACATGCCAGTATCTGTTTCACAATTGTTGCCATGGAAACGCAATCATTTCACACATGAATATGGTTTTGTTACGATAGATTTACAACAACACATGACATTTCTCGATATGGTTGAGCAGATGAATTTGAAAAGGCTGACTGTGTTATCATGTTCTGGTGTAGTGTATCAGTGTGTATCATCCGTGTCGTGAACATAACATCTCATGTTGTGATGGGTGTGTTCTGAGTGTGTGTTCTGTGTCGTGAACATAACATCTGTATGTTGTGATGGGTGTGGATGTGTTCTGTGTCGTGGATATAACATCTGTATGTTGTGATGGGTGTGGATGTGTTGTGTGTCGTGGATATAACATCTGTATGTTGTGATGGGTGTGGATGTGTTCTGTGTCGTGGATATAACATCTGTATGTTGTGATGGGTGTGGATGTGTTCTGTGTCGTGGATATAACATATGTGGGATGGATGTGTTCTGTGTCGTGGATATAACATCTGTGTTGTGTGTCGTGGATGTGATGTGTTGTGTGTCGTGGAACATCTGTATGTTGTGATGGGATGGATGTGTTGAATGTGTCGTGGATATAACATCTGTATGTTGTGATGGGTGTAGATGTGTTCTGTGTCGTGGATATAACATCTGTATGTTGTGATGGGATGGATGTGTTCTGTGTCGTGGATATAACATCTGTATGTTGTGATGGGTGTGGATATGTTCTATATCTATATAACATCTGTATCTTGGGTGTGACTGTGTGTTCTATGTCTAGGATATAATATCTGTATATACTGTGTGTGATGGGTTTATGTGTTGTCTTGTACTGTGTATCGATTTCTAATTCTATATAACATCTGTATCTTGGGTGTGACGGTGTGTTCTATGTCTAGGATATAACATCTGTATATATGACGAGTTTTATTTCTTGTCTTGTGCTGTGTTCGATGTCTATTCCTTGGATATAACATCTGTATCTTCAGGGCGTGGAGTGTTACGATATCCTCTGTGTCGCGCTTCATGTGACGGAAGCAACGGTATTGCTGACATTTAACTGCCACGAATAGAATCAAGAGAAAACTTCACACCAAGTATACATTTATTCAGGAAGGAACCAAGCCGTCTATGAATATTCATAACACAATAGCCTAATGAATATTTATGAGCAGGCAGACCGTTTTATCTCTGCCATCTGAGTAATATCCTGTTATATCTGAACAGTATCTACCTGTGACGTCATTGCGCCGTGTCCTTCCCATACTCATGTCACAACACACCTGCAACAACATACACAATAAACTACCCGCCGTGATATTGCTGGAATATTGCTAAAAGCGGCGTAAAACCACACTCGCTCACTAAACACTAAGTTTATAACGAACCCACTTATAACAAGCTGAGGGATATAACGAACTGGGTTTCTCGGTCCTGACCACTTGCTGTTTAATATATTCGAAATGCGTAAAACAAATTACGATTCAAACAAACTAAAAGTAGTAGTCGCTTTCATTTCGGTATAACCGTAGTTTATAGTAGTAGTCGTTTTGATTTCGGTATAACCGTAGTTTATAGTAGTAGTCCCTTTGATTTCGTTATAACCGTAGTTTATAGTAGTAGTCCCTTTGACTTCGATATAACCGTAGTTTATAGTAATAGTCCCTTTGATTACGTTATAACCGTAGTTTATAGTAGTGGTCCCTTTGATTTCGTTATAACCGTAGTTTATAGTAGTAGTCCCTTTAGTTTATAGTAGTAGTCCCTTTGATTTCGTTATAACCGTAGTTTATAATAGTAGTCCCTTTGATTTCGTTATAACCGTAGTTTATAGTAGTTGTCCCTTTGATTTCGTTATAACCGTAGTTTATAGTAGTTGTCCCTTTGATTTCGTTATAACCGTAGTTTATAGTAATAGTCCGTAGTTTATAGTAATAGTCCCTTTGATTTCGTTATAACCGTAGTTTAAAGTAATAGTCCCTTTGATTTCGTTATAACTGTAGTTTATAGTAGTTGTCCCTTTGATTTCGTTATAACCGTAGTTTATAGTAATAGTCCCTTTGATTTCGTTATAACCGTAGTTTATAGTAATAGTCCCTTTGATTTCGTTATAACTGTAGTTTATAGTAGTAGTCCCTTTGATTTCGTTATAACCGTAGTTTATAGTAGTAGTCCCTTTGATTTCGTTATAACCGTAGTTTATAGTAGTAGTCCCTTTGATTTCGTTATAACTGTAGTTTATAGTAGTAGTCCCTTTGATTTCGTTATAACCGTAGTTTATAGTAATTGTCCCTTTGATTTCGTTATAACCGTAGTTTATAGTAGTAGTCCCTTTGATTTCGTTATAACCGTAGTTTATAGTAATTGTCCCTTTGATTTCGTTATAACTGTAGTTTATAGTTGTAGTCCCTTTGATTTCGTTATAACCGTAGTTTATAGTTGTAGTCCCTTTGATTTCGTTACTGTGTATTATTGACAACCGCAAACTATATATATAATACTTTAAAGCTTAATATCACTGAGGAAGCTGACAGTCAAGTTCTTTCTTGGAAATTCACGTTCTAGAAGAATAAATAAGGCATTGTTAAAATCTATCGCTCCCCTGCACCGCTTCACTGAAAACAGCTACATTACAATCCGGTTTATAATTTATTCAACAAACGCGTCGCCAGAAACCCCATGCATATACCTGTACAGGATGTTGATTAGCCGTCGATAGCTTGATATCGACACCTGACGTCGTCGCAAGACCTTCCATACAGAGCCAAACACGTGCAGCGGTCTGTGGGAGACTACGCAACGACATTGGTGACGGGGAATCCCCCGTCCTTGGCAGTATTGCTTGTGTCATCTTCGTCAACACAGCCCACTCCATCAAGGAAGTGGATCGTGGCGTTGTGCACGAGGCGACCTGACACGACTGTCATTATGCTCAACACCTGAAATGTACAGCGTTTGATGGGGTCTGATATCGACATGATTGAAGTTCACACAATTAGCTCTACTCACCTGACGACAGCCCAATGTGACCTATTGAAATACATAGTGGGACGTCGGCGAGAGGTACGTAGACAGATATGATATCTACAGTGAACACGGCGTAGATAAGCGAAAGCCTACGTCGTTTATGTAATATATACCATGGGTAGAACGATATCTAGGCCAGATCCTTTTTTGTCAATATCTATATCGCTTCTCAAATAGAAATCGTGACTTAGTCCATTTCTATGACGGTTTTGTATCTATATATACACATACGTTAATTTGAAATGACGCAGTTGTATGTATATTGCAATATAACGCTATGACAGTATGTGGGGATATGTTATGGGTCATGTATGTTGTAAAATAACGTTATGTCTGTATGTGGGGATATGTTATGGGTCGTGTATGTTGTAAAATAACGTTATGTCTGTATGTGGGGATATGTTATGGATCATGTATGTTGTAAAATAACGTTATGTCTGTATGTGGGGATATGTTATGGATCATGTATGTCGTAAAAATAACGTTATGTCTGTATGTGGGGATATGTTATGGATCATGTATGTTGTAAAATAACGTTATGTCTGTATGTGGGGATATGTTATGGGTCGTGTATGTTGTAAAATAACGTTATGTCTGTATGTGGGGATATGTTATGGATCATGTATGTTGTAAAATAACGTTATGTCTGTATGTGGGGATATGTTATGGATCATGTATGTCGTAATATAACGCTATGACAGTATGTGGGGATATGTTATGGGTCATGTATGTCGTAAAATAACGTTATGTCTGTATGTGGGGATATGTTATGGGTCATGTATGTTGTAAAATAACGTTATGTCTGTATGTGGGGATATGTTATGGGTCGTGTATGTTGTAAAATAACGTTATGTCTGTATGTGGGGATATGTTATGGATCATGTATGTTGTAAAATAACGTTATGTCTGTATGTGGGGATATGTTATGGATCATGTATGTCGTAATATAACGCTATGACAGTATGTGGGGATATGTTATGGGTCATGTATGTTGTAAAATAACGTTATGTCTGTATGTGGGGATATGTTATGGATCATGTATGTTGTAAAATAACGTTATGTCTGTATGTGGGGATATGTTATGGATCATGTATGTCGTAAAATAACGTTATGTCAGTATGTAGGATATGTTATGGGTCGTGTATGTTGTAAAATAACGTTATGTCAGTATGTAGGATATGTTATGGGTCATGTATGTCGTAAAATAACGTTATGTCTGTATGTGGGGATATGTTATGGGTCGTGTATGTCGTAAAATAACGTTATGTCAGTATGTAGGATATGTTATGGGTCGTGTATGTCGTAAAATAACGTTATGTCAGTATGTAGGATATGTTATGGGTCGTGTATGTTGTAAAATAACGTTATGTCAGTATGTAGGATATGTTATGGGTCATGTATGTCGTAAAATAACGTTATGTCTGTATGTGGGGATATGTTATGGGTCGTGTATGTCGTAAAATAACGTTATGTCAGTATGTAGGATATGTTATGGGTCGTGTATGTCGTAAAATAACGTTATGTCAGTATGTAGGATATGTTATGGATCATGTATGTTGTAAAATAACGTTATGTCTGTATGTGAGGATATGTTATGGGTCGTGTATGTCGTAAAATAACGTTATGTCAGTATGTGGGGATATGTTATGGATCATGTATGTTGTAAAATAACGTTATGTCAGTATGTGGGGATATGTTATGGATCATGTATGTTGTAAAATAACGTTATGTCAGTATGTAGGATATGTTATGGATCATGTATGTTGTAAAAAATAACGTTATGTCAGTATGTAGGATATGTTATGGGTCGTGTATGTCGTAAAATAACGTTATGTCAGTATGTAGGATATGTTATGGATCATGTATGTTGTAAAATAACGTTATGTCAGTATGTAGGGATATGTTATGGGTCGTGTATGTTGTAAAATAACGTTATGTCAGTATGTAGGATATGTAATGGGTCGTGTATGTTGTAAAATAACGTTATGTCAGTATGTGAGGATATGTTATGGATCATGTATGTTGTAAAATAACGTTATGTCAGTATGTAGGATATGTTATGGATCATGTATGTTGTAAAATAACGTTATGTCAGTATGTAGGATATGTAATGGGTCGTGTATGTTGTAAAATAACGTTATGTCAGTATGTGAGGATATGTTATGGATCATGTATGTTGTAAAATAACGTTATGTCAGTATGTGGGGATATGTTATGGATCATGTATGTTGTAAAATAACGTTATGTCAGTATGTAGGATATGTTATGGGTCATGTATGTTGTAAAATAACGTTATGTCAGTATGTGGGGATATGTTATGGATCATGTATGTTGTAAAATAACGTTATGTCAGTATGTAGGATATGTTATGGATCATGTATGTTGTAAAATAACGTTATGTCAGTATGTAGGATATGTTATGGGTCATGTATGTTGTAAAATAACGTTATGTCAGTATGTGGGGATATGTTATGGATCATGTATGTTGTAAAATAACGTTATGTCTGTATGTGGGGATATGTTATGGATCATGTATGTTGTAAAATAACGTTATGTCAGTATGTGGGGATATGTTATGGATCATGTATGTTGTAAAATAACGTTATGTCAGTATGTAGGATATGTTATGGATCATGTATGTTGTAAAATAACGTTATGTCAGTATGTAGGATATGTTATGGATCATGTATGTCGTAAAATAACGTTATGTCAGTATGTGAGGATATGTTATAGGTCATGTATGTTGTAAAATAACGTTATGTCAGTATGTGGGGATATGTTATGGATCATGTATGTTGTAAAATAACGTTATGTCTGTATGTGATATATGTTATGGATCATGTATGTTGTAAAATAACGTTATGTCAGTATGTAGGATATGTTATGGGTCATGTATGTTGTAAAATAACGTTATGTCAGTATGTAGGATATGTTATAGGTCATGTATGTTGTAAAATAACGTTATGTCAGTATGTGGGGATATGTTATGGATCATGTATGTTGTAAAATAACGTTATGTCAGTATGTAGGATATGTTATGGGTCATGTATGTTGTAAAATAACGTTATGTCAGTATGTGGGGATATGTTATGGATCATGTATGTTGTAAAATAACGTTATGTCAGTATGTAGGATATGTTATGGATCATGTATGTTGTAAAATAACGTTATGTCAGTATGTAGGATATGTTATGGGTCATGTATGTTGTAAAATAACGTTATGTCAGTATGTAGGATATGTTATAGGTCATGTATGTTGTAAAATAACGTTATGTCAGTATGTGTGGATATGTTATGGATCATGTATGTTGTAAAATAACGTTATGTCAGTATGTAGGATATGTTATGGATCATGTATGTTGTAAAATAACGTTATGTCAGTATGTAGGATATGTTATGGGTCATGTATGTTGTAAAATAACGTTATGTCAGTATGTGGGGATATGTTATGGGTCGTGTATGTCGTAAAATAACGTTATGTCAGTATGTAGGATATGTTATGGGTCGTGTATGTCGTAAAATAACGTTATGTCAGTATGTAGGATATGTTATGGGTCGTGTATGTTGTAAAATAACGTTATTTCCTTGTGTGGGGAATATTATGGGTCATGTATGTCGTAAAATAACGTTATGTCAGTATGTAGGATATGTTATGGGTCGTGTATGTTGCAAATAACGTTATGTCAGTATGTAGGATATGTTATGGGTCATGTATGTTGTAAAATAACGTTATGTCTGTATGTAGGATATGTTATGGGTCATGTATGTTGTAAAATAACGTTATGTCAGTATGTAGGATATGTTATAGGTCATGTATGTCGTAAAATAACGTTATGTCAGTATGTGAGGATATGTTATGGGTAGGATATGTTGTAAAATAACGTTATGTCAGTATGCTGGGGATATGTTATGGATCATGATAAAATAACGTTATAGGTCGTGAGGATATGTTATTGTGTTGAAAAAAAATGCATGTTGTAGAAACAACGTATGTCAGTATGTGATATGGGATGTATGTTAAAATAACGGTCAGTATGTAGGATATGTGGTAGGTCGTGTATGTTGTAAAATAACGTTATGTCAGTATGTGGGGATATATGTTATGGATCATGTATGTTGTAAAAATAACGTTATGTCAGTATGTGGGGATATGTTATGGATCATGTATGTTGTAAAATAACGTTATGTCAGTATGTGGGGATATGTTATAGGTCATGTATGTTGTAAAATAACGTTATGTCAGTATGTCAGCATGGGGATATGTTATAGGTCATGTATGTTGTAAAATAACGTTATGTCAGTATGTGGGGATATGTTATAGGTCATGTATGTTGTAAAAATAACGTTATGGTATGTGGGGGATATGTATAGGTCATGTAAAATAACGTTATGTCGAGTATGTGGGGATATGTTATGGATATGTAACGTTATGTCAGTATGTCGATATGTATGGGTTGTATGTTGTAAAATAACGTTATGTCAGTATGTGGGGATACGTTATGGATCATGTATGTTGTAAAATAACGTTATGTCAGTATGTGGGGATATGTTATGGATCATGTATGTCGTAAAATAACGTTATGTCAGTATGTGGGGATATGTTATGGATCATGTATGTCGTAAAATAACGTTATGTCAGTATGTGGGGATATGTTATGGATCATGTATGTTGTAAAATAACGTTATGTCAGTATGTAGGATATGTTATAGGTCATGTATGTTGTAAAATAACGTTATGTCAGTATGTGGGGATATGTTATGGATCATGTATGTTGTAAAATAACGTTATGTCAGTATGTAGGGATATGTTATGGATCATGTATGTTGTAAAATAACGTTATGTCAGTATGTAGGATATGTAATGGGTCGTGTATGTTGTAAAATAACGTTATTATGTCAGTATGTTATGGATATGTTATGGATTATGTCATGTATGTTGTAAAAATAACGTTATGTCAGTATGTGGGGATATGTTATGGATCATGTATGTTGTAAAAATAACGTTATGTCAGTATGTGGGGATATGTTATGGATCATGTATGTTGTAAAATAACGTTATGTCAGTATGTAGGATATGTTATGGATCATGTATGTCGTAAAATAACGTTATGTCAGTATGTAGGATATGTTATGGATCATGTATGTCGTAAAATAACGTTATGTCAGTATGCAGGATATGTTATGGATCATGTATGTTGTAAAAATAACGTTATGTCAGTTATGATCATGTATGGATATGTTATGGATCATGTATGTTGTAAAATAACGTTATGTCAGTATGTGGGGATATGTTATGGATCATGTATGTTGTAAAATAACGTTATGTCAGTATGTAGGATATGTTATGGATCATGTATGTATTTGTAAAATAACGTTATGTCAGTATGTGGGGATATGTTATGGATCATGTATGTTGTAAAATAACGTTATGTCAGTATGTGGGGATATGTTATGGATCATGTATGTTGTAAAATAACGTTATGTCAGTATGTGGGGATATGTTATGGATCATGTATGTTGTAAAATAACGTTATGTCAGTATGTGGGGATATGTTATGGTCGTGTATGTTGTAAAATAACGTTATGTCAGTATGTGGGGATATGTTATGGATCATGTATGTTGTAAAATAACGTTATGTCAGTATGTAGGATATGTTATGGATCATGTATGTCGTTAAAATAAGTATGTGTATGGGATATGTTATGGATCATGTATGTTGTAAAATAAAAATATATTACGTATGTTGTAAAATAAACGTTATGTCAGTATGTAGGATATGTTATGGGTCGTGTATGTTGTAAAATAACGTTATGTCAGTATGTAGGATATGTTATGGGTCATGTATGGTAAAATAACGTTATGTCAGTATGTGAGGATATGTTATAGGGTCGTGTATGTTGTAAAAATAACGTTATGTCAGTATGTAGAGGGATATGTTATGGATCATGTATGTATGTAAAATAACGTTATGTCAGTATGTAGGATATGTTATGGGTCATGTATGTTGTAAAATAACGTTATGTCAGTATCATAGGATATGTTATGGATCATGTATGTTGTAAAATAACGTTATGTCAGTATGTGAGGATATGTTATGGATCATGTATGTTGTAAAATAACGTTATGTCAGTATGTGGGGATATGTTATGGATCATGTATGTTGTAAAATAACGTTATGTCAGTATGTGGGGATATGTTATGGATCATGTATGTTGTAAAATAACGTTATGTCAGTATGTGGGGATATGTTATGGATCATGTATGTTGTAAAATAACGTTATGTCAGTATGTGAGGATATGTTATGGATCATGTATGTTGTAAAATAACGTTATGTCAGTATGTGGGGATATGTTATGGATCATGTATGTTGTAAAATAACGTTATGTCAGTATGTAGGATATGTTATGGGTCATGTATGTTGTAAAATAACGTTATGTCAGTATGTGGGGATATGTTATGGATCATGTATGTCGTAAAATAACGTTATGTCAGTATGTGGGGATATGTTATGGATCATGTATGTATGTTGTAAAATAACGTTATGTCAGTATGTGAGGATATGTTATGGATCATGTATGTTGTAAAATAACGTTATGTCGGTATCGGGGATATGTTATGGATCATGTATGTTGTAAAATAACGTTATGTCAGTATGTAGGATATGTTATGGATCATGTATGTTGTAAAATAACGTTATGTCAGTATGTGGGGATATGTTATGGATCATGTATGTTGTAAAATAACGTTATGTCAGTATGTAGGATATGTTATGGATCATGTATGTTGTAAAAATAACGTTATGTCAGTATGTAGGATATGTTATGGGTCATGTATGTTGTAAAATAACGTTATGTCAGTATGTGGGGATATGTTATGGATCATGTATGTTGTAAAATAACGTTATGTCAGTATGTGGGGATATGTTATGGATCATGTATGTTGTAAAATAACGTTATGTCAGTATGTGGGGATATGTTATGGATCATGTATGTTGTAAAATAACGTTATGTCAGTATGTGGGGATATGTTATGGGTCATGTATGTTGTAAAATAACGTTATGTCAGTATGTGGGGATATGTTATGGATCATGTATGTTGTAAAATAACGTTATGTCAGTATGTAGGATATGTTATGGATCATGTATGTTGTAAAATAACGTTATGTCAGTATGTGGGGATATGTTATGGATCATGTATGTTGTAAAATAACGTTATGTCAGTATGTGGGGATATGTTATGGATCATGTATGTTGTAAAATAACGTTATGTCAGTATGTGGGGATATGTTATGGATCATGTATGTTGTAAAATAACGTTATGTCAGTATGTAGGATATGTTATGGATCATGTATGTTGTAAAATAACGTTATGTCAGTATGTGAGGATATGTTATGGATCATGTATGTTGTAAAATAACGTTATGTCAGTATGTAGGATATGTTATGGATCATGTATGTTGTAAAATAACGTTATGTCAGTATGTGGGGATATGTTATGGATCATGTATGTTGTAAAATAACGTTATGTCAGTATGTGGGGATATGTTATGGATCATGTATGTTGTAAAATAACGTTATGTCAGTATGTGGGGATATGTTATGGATCATGTATGTTGTAAAATAACGTTATGTCAGTATGTGGGGATATGTTATGGATCATGTATGTTGTAAAATAACGTTATGTCAGTATGTAGGATATGTTATGGATCATGTATGTTGTAAAATAACGTTATGTCAGTATGTAGGATATGTTATGGATCATGTATGTTGTAAAATAACGTTATGTCAGTATGTAGGATATGTTATGGATCATGTATGTTGTAAAATAACGTTATGTCAGTATGTGTGGGGATATGTTATGGATCATGTATGTTGTAAAATAACGTTATGTCAGTATGTGGGGATATGTTATGGATCATAAAAAAATAACGTTATGTCAGTATGTTGGGATATGTTATGGATCATGTATGTCGTAAAATAACGTTATGTCAGTATGTAGGATATGTTATGGATCATGTATGTTGTAAAATAACGTTATGTCAGTATGTAGGATATGTTATGGATCATGTATGTTGTAAAATAACGTTATGTCAGTATGTAGGGATATGTTATGGATCATGTATGTTGTAAAATAACGTTATGTCAGTATGTAGGATATGTTATGGGATATGTTATGTAAAATAACGTTATGTATGTATGTAGGGGAAAATAACGTTATGTCAGTATGTGTAGGGATATGTTATGGATCATGTATGTTGTAAAATAACGTTATGTCAGTATGTAGGATATGTTATGGATCATGTATGTTGTAAAATAACGTTATGTTGTAAGGATATGTTATGGATCATGTATGTTGTAAAATAACGTTATGTCAGTATGTGGGGATATGTTATGGATCATGTATGTTGTAAAATAACGTTATGTCAGTATGTAGGATATGTTATGGATCATGTATGTTGTAAAATAACGTTATGTCAGTATGTAGGATATGTTATGGATCATGTATGTTGTAAAATAACGTTATGTCAGTATGTGAGGATATGTTATGGATCATGTATGTTGTAAAATAACGTTATGTCTGTATGTGGGGATATGTTATGGATCATGTATGTTGTAAAATAACGTTATGTCAGTATGTAGGATATGTTATGGATCATGTATGTTGTAAAATAACGTTATGTCAGTATGTAGGATATGTTATGGATCATGTATGTTGTAAAATAACGTTATGTCAGTATGTAGGGGATATGTTATGGATCATGTATGTTGTAAAATAACGTTATGTCAGTAAGGATATGTTATGGATCATGTATGTTGTAAAATAACGTTATGTCAGTATGTAGGGATATGTTATGGATCATGTATGTTGTAAAATAACGTTATGTCAGTATGTAGGATATGTTATGGATCATGTATGTTGTAAAATAACGTTATGTCAGTATGTGGGGATATGTTATGGATCATGTATGTTGTAAAATAACGTTATGTCAGTATGTAGGGATATGTTATGGATCATGTATGTTGTAAAATAACGTTATGTCAGTATGTGGGGATATGTTATGGATCATGTATGTTGTAAAATAACGTTATGTCAGTATGTAGGATATGTTATGGATCATGTATGTTGTAAAATAACGTTATGTCAGTATGTAGGATATGTTATGGATCATGTATGTTGTAAAATAACGTTATGTCAGTATGTGGGGATATGTTATGGATCATGTATGTTGTAAAATAACGTTATGTCAGTATGTAGGATATGTTATGGATCATGTATGTCGTGTAAAATAACGTTATGTCAGTATGTAGGATATGTTATGGATCATGTATGTTGTAAAATAACGTTATGTCAGTATGTGGGGATATGTTATGGATCATGTATGTTGTAAAATAACGTTATGTCAGTATGTAGGATATGTTATGGATCATGTATGTCGTAAAATAACGTTATGTCAGTATATGATATGTTATGGATGTCGTAAAATAACGTTATGTCAGTATGTAGGATATGTTATGGATCATGTATGTTGTAAAATAACGTTTATGTCAGTATGTAGGATATGTTATGGATCATGTATGTTGTAAAATAACGTTATGTCAGTATGTGGGGATATGTTATGGATCATGTATGTTGTAAAATAACGTTATGTCAGTATGTGAGGGATATGTTATGGATCATGTATGTCGTAAAATAACGTTATGTCAGTATGTGAGGATATGTTATGGATCATGTATGTTGTAAAATAACGTTATGTCAGTATGTTGTAAATAACAGGATATGTTATGGATCATGTATGTTGTAAAATAACGTTATGTCTGTATGTGGGGATATGTTATGGATGCATGTTGTAAAATAACGTTATGTCAATGTAGGATATGTTAGTCATGTATGTCGTAAAATATGTTATGGATTATGGATCATGTATGTTGTAAAATAACGTTATGTCAGTATGTGAGGATATGTTATGGATCATGTATGTTGTAAAATAACGTTATGTCAGTATGTGGGGATATGTTATGGATCATGTATGTTGTAAAATAACGTTATGTCAGTATGTGGGGATATGTTATGGATCTTGTATGTTGTAAAATAACGTTATGAAAGTATGTGGGGATATGTTATGAATCATATATGTTGCAAAATAACGCTAAGTTAGTATGTGTCTATTTGTTTTAATGTTTTTATAATTCATTTAGTTATGTTTATTATTATTTTTGGGGGGTGGAGGGGTGGTGTGTGTGTGTATGTGCGTGTGCGTGCGTGCGTGCGTGTGTGCATGTTAAGTATCAATGTTGTTTGGCGAGATCATCATCCATAACAAGAGAAAGATCTATTCCAGACAAGTGCGATCACTGTCTGTCATGCGTATTGCAGAAATGTGAGTAAATATGGTCTGTTCTTGTGTTACTCTTCAGGGAGATACAGGATCTATGTTTAATGTCCAATTGAACAACAGTATTTCCGTTATGTCGATGATTAATGTAGGAAGACAGACCATAATAACGCACCTTTTAACTGAACGGCGTGACTTGACTAAAAATAGTCTGCGAAACGGAGATATGAATAATAACTTAAAAAGTCAAGAAATGAACTCGCGTGAATTGAGGATCCCTCTTTTGAGGGTTCACAGAACTAAAAGGGCTTTAGTACTGACTGCAAAGGATGACAGTGGAATAGAGAGAGATGTTTGAAATATACACTCTGGGGTCTGCATAAAAGACAATATTCTGACCACAGTCAATATGATATAAGTGTGAGTAAGTGTGATGCCCTGGCTCCACAGTAGTCTTGACAAAGAATCCGCCCACGCGATCCGTGACAACACACTAGAAAAGGTTGAACAATTATTCCGAGTCGTTAATTCTCGTTAATTCCTCATCACTTCCCAACTTAGCTCAGCTTTTATTGAACTCACACAGGCTATCATACATTGTCATACGACACCGTTGTTAGTCCATGCTGACGTCACAGCGATGTTGATGACGTCGGGTTGTCAGTTGTATCAGTGTATTGCCGTATTGATCAAACTGTGTTTTTGCTTCTGCAGATCAGGGCTGCAGGCGTGGTGGAGGTGCTGACAGCGGATGTCACTGACGCCGGCTCAAGGACGTGGGCACACAAGGGTTATGGGGTCATATGTTTCATCAAGGACCATCCAGGGAAACGGTACATCTTCAAGGCATATAACCTCATGGTCAGTACTGTGCTTCTCTTCTCTTCTCTTATATAAAGTGAGTGAGTGAGTGAGTTCGGTTTAACGCTAATTGAATAGACTCACTAGTGTTGACATTTTCCCTCTAATATCCAGTATTATTCGTTACACTGCTATACTGAGTCTAACAAAACCTAGTAGAAGGTCGCGTCAGCTAACCTTTGAGCGACCTATGACCGTCCAATCAAACGCGAGACGGCCGAACGGATTTAACCAATCAGACAACGACTACTTGTTAGGGTTCGGCGGGACTTACAAAACGGTTTTGGAATTTTCTCTTCCCTGGTCGCTGACACTGATCTATCAACAAACGAAAATCCGCATAAAACACAGATATTTGACCTGCAGTATATACGCTTATGGGTTTCTAATGACATGGTTACTATTTGCTTATATTTTCGCAAGATGACATCCTTGAATATTGACAAAAACGCTATTTTCAGCGACTGTTTACTCATTGCGTGTATCACTCGGAAGCGATCGTGCGGAAAATAGCATTCGGAATCGTTCGAGGTTTTGAGGTAAAGGTTCAAACGGTATGTGCGAATGTTAACTTTCGCGATTTGGTAAGCTGTGTTCTGATTGGTCAGTCCAAAAGGTTAGCTGACGCGACCTTCTACAAGGTTTTGTTAGACTCAGTATAGCAGTGTAACGAATAATACTGAGCCTAAGTTTACTTAGACTGGCATTTACAAGTGCTTTGTACGTTAACAGTAAGTCAGGGTTATGATCCTGAACACTGGCGACCCTGCATGCAGCTGTGTAGGTAAGGGCGGGTTAGAATTAAACTGAAGGGGGTATAGACAAATAATCTCTAGCTAGTGTGTGTTTGTTTGTTGTTTAATGCTGCACTCAGCAATATTCCAGCTATATGGCCACGGTCTGTAAATAATCGAGTCTGGACCAGATAATCCAGTGATCAACAGCATGAGCATCAATCTTCTCAATCGGGATACGATGACATGTGTCAAACAAGTCAGCAAGCCTGACCATCGATCCCGTTAGTCGCCTCTTACGACAAGCATGGGTTGTTGAAGACCAATTTTTACCCGGACCTTCGCGAGGTAGCTGATGCTCTGTTCTTCTTCCTAGCAACCTGCGATTGTAACAAACGTCAAACGTTTCACTCGATAAAAGTAGTAGTAGATTGAAAAGCGGTTCAAATCCCGGGTCGCCTACTATAACCCTTAGTATGTGTGAATATTTTAATTCTTACCATCCTTACTTTCAGACGAGGCAAGAGATACACGAGCACACTATTAACAACAAGTTCAAGTACATAGAGAAGAGCGATCGGTTCCACTACATGACTGGAGCGGTGAGCCTCTTGTATACAGTATCACTATGGAATCCTGGAGGGACATTGTCTTGCTGCCCTTATAAAAACTCCAAACCGATTAACGAAAGTGCTACATTGCCTCAAGCGACATTTTTTTACCATTTTTTGGCATTGTCACGAAAGTGGGTATGGTGTAACGCCGCTTTTAGCTCTAATCCAGCAATATCACGGCGTGGGACACCAGAAATGGGCTTCACACATTGGACCCATGTGGGAAATTGAACCCAGGTCTTCGACGTGTCGAGCAGACGCTTTACCCATCAAGCTTGACCTTTGGCGCCATTGTGATCTAAAGCGCGACAAAGCGACAGCCCTGACAAATGTGGCGTTGTGGCGTTGTGCTCTTTGGTTAATTTTGAGAAGGTTTGTTTGTTCTTTTTAAGGTGTCAATGCGACAACGAGACAATGACCTTTCATGCATCACTGCACGCTTCTAAATACATGGACCCTGTTATACAACACGATCCAAACACCAAGGTCATTTATTGAACAGGTCCCACGACTTCCAGAATACCATAGTGGTAGCACAATGTCCTTATATCACAATGTCATACAAAATGTAGACGTAACCAATTTCATTGCAGCCCTCCCATACCGTATTCAGTGCTTGGTGTTGACATGTTTTCCTGTAAGCCGTTTCTGTAACGTATCTGTTTCGCCAAACAGGTATATTTGTTGAAATTCCGAGAGAGACCACATGCATGGTTGTTTTCTGAGAATCAGGGACAAAACACTCCCGAATCATCCAATTCTTGTCTTCCCATGGTAATCCAGTGGTAAAATAAACCCAAAGTTATAAACTGCCTGTCTTCCCGTAGGAATCAGGACAGAACCAAAATAATAGGTGCTTGAGTGTCATCAGTGCGGATTCAGGGACAGAACTGGCCATAAATACTCCATACCTGTCCTGTGAATGGCGACTAGTTCTAACCTGCCCGATTCTGTATTACCTTAGCACATTATTCACACTGTCGCCCAGTGGTTCGTCTGGTCCAGAATCGACCACCGGCGCGCTATAGTCGTCATATTGCTACTTGCGAGGTAAACACCATTTAAACACCATCTTTTAAACATTTCTTCATTAAGCTAAATGTTATTTTACAAGGGCACGTGTACATTGTGTGTCGGTGTTGAATTCAGTTGTAGTGTTGAGTAGATAAAGGCGCTCAATCTGAATGCTAAACCTATGTTTTCAGAAAAATCGGATGACTGGCCTAAACTTTATTGACGAAATCGAGGCGAAGTTGTTCAAAGAGACGGTTGACTGCAAAAGAGAACAATGGACCTTTCCCTCCATCCCGCCCCATCCCCGTGGCTTGCCTGACTACATCCCCCCTCACGTCTCGCTACAGGAAATCATTCAAGAATTGCCACAGGACGTCCCGACACAGGCTCCGACACAGACACCGACACAGACACCGACACAGGTCCCGACTCTCGTCCCGGATGATATACCTTCACGGACTCCGCAAGAGATATTCTCACAGACGCAGCAAGATTTATTAACACAGGTCCCGCAAGATATTTTGACACAGACCCCGCAAGATCTGTTCACAAGGGTCCCAGAGGAAGTTCCGTCCCAGATCCAATCACAGGGAACGGAACAGGATGTAACGTCACATGTCTCTCAAGAGATGACGTCAGCTGTCTCGCAAGAGATGACGTCACAGGCAGCGCAAAAGGTCCCAATCACACGTCCCCTCACAGGTACGACGGCCATTTCGACTTTGTACGCACACCTAGATCACGGTCCACGATGCGTTCGTAACGTTACGATTGCGGTAGGGTGGCCTAGTGTCCCCAGTCGTGATATTGCTGGAATATTGCTAAAAGCGGCGTAAAACTAAGTTCACTCACTCGTAACGACCTGTCGTAACTTGATCAGTACTACCATTGTGCTTAACTGGAATATTGCTGACGTTCGTTCATTCATTCATTTATTCATTCATTCATTCATTCCTATACATAACACTGTAATTTGTTTACACAACATATGGATTTTCGATTGGACGAGATGCTGCCCACGTGACCTTAAAAATGACGTGAATAAGAGACATCATTTTGGCGTTAAACGTCTTCACGTGACGATATTCTTGAAGTGGCTCGGACAATAGCGGACTGTTTCCACATATCCATGAAAAACAAAAACCTGGGAATTCCTAAGCCCGATGATACGAAATAGTTTTGTTTCTGCTGATTTGGACTCATGTAGACATCTTAAAAAAGAAACTATTTTAGCTGCTTAAAAACTGATGATTGTCGCCTGGAGACACTATACTGTCTCAAGGGATCAGTATTTCAAACCATCATCTATGACGGATTTTTTTTACTGATATTTCTTCTTGGATTTTTGAAAGAAATTGAATAGATAAATTTTGGATAGCATATATATTGTAACTGTAAGTAAAATCTTAATCTGCAAGTTTGAATAAATGAGATTGTTTGTGGCTGTACCTTCAAAGGGGGTTGAAGTAGCGTTAAATAAGTGTCCCCTGAGAGGGAACGTAACTCTCTGTGAGTTTAATCGTGGAATATATGTTTTTTAATGTATGTTTAATTTGTGCAAACATCACCAGCAAGTGAAGGAATGGTGTAAATGACTTAGAATTACTTCCTATGGTCCCTAGTATGGTGATCTACCTTCAGTTGAGGCGAGACCCGTGAAGGTCCGGGTTAGAATATTGATCTTCAGTAACCCATGCTTGTCGTAAGAGGAGACTAACGGGATCCGGTGGTCAGGCTCGCTGACTTGGTTGACACATGCCATTGGTTCCCAGTTGCGCAGATTGATGCTCATGCTGTTGATCACAGGATTGTCTGGTCCAGACTCGATTATTTACAGACCGCCGCCATATAGCTGGAATATTGCTGAGTGCGGCGTTAAACTAAACTCACTCACTCACTCAGTTGAGGCGATCTGGAACCCGTTTTAATATATTATCGCTCTCTGAAGTGATGTCGTTTTAGGATAACACGCTAATTTTAAGTCCAACTCTGTGATACCCTTATTCTCGAAACGTTCGTAGCCCTAAGAATTCTTAACTTTGATCGTAGCCAATGTGTTAAGAATGGGCTAAAGAAGTTCGTAGGGCTACGAAAGTTTCGAGAATAGCTAGTGTTGATGTTTTACTGTCCATTGTTTCTAACTTTAAATTTATTCAATTTAATTGTTCTCGTCACGATATGGCTGAAATGTTGCCGATGTAACGTTGAATATTAACTCACTCACTCGTAGGCATTCCACAGACCAGCTTGGTCCACCCAAAGACCAGCTTGAAAAGAAACAATGAAACCTTAGATAAATTTCCAGTATATCATGATCTTCGAAAGAAATATTTGAGAAATATACCTTTGTACAGCAATAATAACTACGTAATTCATCCGTTAAAATGCAATAATCTGTCTCGCTTATTGTCTTACTCAGATTAAATACTGAGTCAAAAAAAGAAACTTCACATTCTTTCTTCAGGGCACTATAAAAGAACAAGAGATGGTAAGATGGTTAAATTGTTATTATTTCATTGCTGAGATCTGTGTGATGTACTCGATACACTGACAGTGCCATAATCAGTTCCATTAGGCTACATCGCCGTTCCAAAACATGGGTATACAGAATGTCAAGTCACAAGAATAAAAATGCGAAATTTCTCAGTTCAATATCGTGTATGGCTGCCCCGTGCATTCACCACTGCCAAACACCGTCTCCTCATCGACTGCCTGATGCTTGTGAACACGTGGTTGGGGATTCTGCGCCATTGCTCTTGCAAGGCAGCGCCAAGTTCCTGCAAATTCTGAGGTTGGTTCCTAAGACCACGAAGCCTTCTCCCAAGTGCATCCGAAACGTGCTCTATTGGATTAAGGTCAGGGGACCTCGATGGCCAGTCCATGACGTTGATTCAAGCGTTTTGAGGGAAATTTCGTGTCAACATCGCGGTATGCGGCCGAGCATTATCATGCTGGAACTGTAGACCTGGGCCATGAGCCGCCATGAAAGGAACGAGCTCAGGGGTGAGCACCTGGTTGCGGTAAGCAGCAGCTGTGAGGTTTCCACGGATGACCAGAAGTCGGGAACGGTTGTTCCCACAGAAAGCACCCCACACCATGCAACTTCCGCCCCCGAATCTGTCGACTTCCTGTACACAACATTGGGCATACCGTTCACGACGTCGTCTCCAGACTCTATGCCTGCCGTCCGCGAATCTGAGGGTAAACCTGGATTCATCGCTAAAGACGACTCGATTCCAGTCTCTCTGGGTCCATCGGAGGTGACGTTGGGCCCACAGCCCGTTGACGTTGATGAAACGGCGTCAATATTGGCCCACGATATGGACGTCGAGAATGAAATTGGCAGTCAACCGATTTGAATGGTCTGTAGGACAGTCGACCTCTAAACATCTCAGCCCTGGTTCGTGTAGCCGGCAGAAATCTGTCACGTAGGTGACGTAGGACGATTTGACGGTCTTCTGCTCGTGACGTCACACGTGGACGACCCGACCTTGGGCGATCAGAAGTGGTGCCAGTTTGTTATAGACGACCTCGCAAGTCATACACAGTACGACGGCTGCATCCCATTGCTCTTGCGACGTCAATAACTGATCTTCCCGCTTGCAACATGCCAACGGCACGTTCACGTTGCACATTTGACAATCGTGGCATTTCAAGTACCGTTAGAACTGTGGTTTAAAAGTGTTTTTTCAATTCTTGAGGCAAATGCAAACACGTGCATATGAAGAAAACTTCGATGCGAAGATCACGTGATCGACTGCACGTGCAAAACCTGATTTGGCACTAACATCATTTGCACGACGAATGGATGGGTTTGAGTGGGTTTTGCTAACGTTTTTCTAGAGTCGAAAGATAGGGATCCCATTTCGGATACATAGCTGTATCATCAGAAAAAAATTATTCATTATTTTTCAAATTACATTTTGTGAAGTTTCTTTTTTTGACTCAGTATATTAGGGATACCTTAGTTTTACGCAGTTCCTTTCTATAGTATTCATTGCTTATTGTGGACTGACATTTTATATACGTGGGCCGTATTTCTATTGAATAAATTGACTGAATGTCTCTGGTCTCTGGTGTATTTCAGCCGACGGAACAGGACGATGTCGTTGACTGTTCTACAGATCCAGCCACACAAGACCGACTAGATGCAGCAGGTTATATTGTAATTCTCCGTTACATAACAGACTCCTGAAGATCCGGGTTAGAATTAGTCTTCAGTAACCCATGCTTGTCGTAAGAGGCGACTAACGGGATCAGGTGGTCACTGGTCAGACTCGCTGACTTGGTTGATACATGTCATCGTATCCCAACTGCGTGGATCAATGCTCATACTACTGATCACTGGATTGTCTGGTCCAGACTCGATTATTTACAGACCGCCGCCATATAGATGGAATATTGCTGAGTGCGGCGTAAAACAATAAACCAAACCAAAAACCACAAAATGATCACCTTATATTAGCTATGTTTGTGTGTTTTCATTGCCATCATCAAATACGGATGCATATCTCCTTTTGCCAAGAAGTGTCTATCAAACTTCTCAAACACTGAACTTGTGTGATGTATTGACATTTCTTTTCTCCCTCTGCGTTGACAGTGACGGAGCGCCAGCTAATGACGCTGTCGACGGCATTCGGCGACAACTGGCAGCTTTTGAGCATCCAACTCGGCATGTCCGACTGCCGCCGGGAAGAACTCACCGGAAACAACAATAACACCATCCAACAGAATATTTACAGCATACTTAAGGAATGGGTGAGGGTAAACGCCGAGAAAGCCACAAGTCGGGTTCTCTTCGATGCAATCAGCTCCCTCAAGGATGCTGGAGTTGTCACTGTTGATATGGACGTCGTTCATAAAGCCTGTAACTTTAAGGAGGAGGACCTTTAGTCAAAGATCGTCAGTTCTATGTGCCTTGGATTGGAGAGAAGGACTTTAAAGAGGTGGACTTTTAGTCAAAGATCGTCAGTTCTATGTGCCTTGGATTGGAGAGAAGGACTGCGAAAGCCTGAACTATATATTCCGCGAATTACAACGGTCCATGAATATAGACACTGTCTATATGCCTTTAAATTAAGCTGATTGTCCTCATGATTTCCGTGGTTTAAAATATGTATTTAACAGTATACAGCTCACACTTTAGAGCTGCTTTAGGATTTCTGATATTTGAAGAAGATTCCCCGATCAACGTGCCTTGGAATATCATAAATATATTTTGGTATATTTACACATCAAAATTCATCTCTCTATTATTCCAGTTTTAGGTTATGTTAGTGGCGTGTGTTTTTAACATTGGTGCACAAGGAGAATATATGTGTTGAATAAATGGATTTGAATGTTTTTGCGCTCAATATGTGTGGACATATCTTGGACACAAATAGTCAGCAGGCCAAGTCAATCACATCAGGGGCGGTGGGGTAGCCCAGTGGTTAAAGCGTTTGCTCGTCACGACGAAGGTCCTGTTCGATTCCCCACATGGGTGCAATGTGTGAAGCCCATTTCTGATGTCCCCTGCCGTGATACTGCTAGAATATTGCTAAAAGCAGCGTAAAAATATACTCACTCACTCACACCTATCCACTCACTTACTCACTCACAAATAGAACATGTTCCATGCCTTTATAGATAACGGCTTCTCGCCTACTGCATAGAGCGACGTTTCGGTGCAGCTCCTTACACCACTATCTAGCAAAAGCTGAGTACAACCAGGTGATAAGAAGTATCTATGCCTAGGGCTCTCACGAGTACTCGGGTACTCGGGGCCGAGTCGGGTAAAGCAGGACTCGAGTCCAATTGAATGGACTCGAGGACTCGCAGGGGAGATACCTCTAAACATCTCATGCAATCAAGATGGATGATCGTGAGAAAAAATCCAATGTCTGGGCGCATTTTTATCTTGATTTAGTGGCCAAAATACGAAATGCCGTCTTTGTGGCGTTTCCCTTAGTTACGCAAGCATTTGTCCTGTAAGCACCCACAATAAGCACTGTAGACAGAAAACCAGCTCAACAAGCAGCGCTGGGGCAGTTTGGTAAGTTTGATAGCAAAAGTCGCAAGCCTGTTGACAGGAAATGGTATGAAGGTATTTCGCAAAAAGCAATGCTTATGCGCGTTAAGGATATGCGACCATTAAGTCTTGTTAAAGGGGAGGGTTTCAGGGCTTTCTGTGAACCATTGAACCCAAATTACCAGGTCCCATGTACTGCGACAATTCACAACTACCTCATAAAGTCGTATGAAGTTTGCAAGGAGAACAAAATATCAGTACCCAAAACAGTACCTGCGCCGTTGCCCTAACTACGGACGCGTGGACAAGCGTAGCCACTCACGGCTGTATCACTGTCACTGCCCACTATACCTATGTTTGAACAACTTGTTTTCTACATAGATATTTAGTCGTTCTTATCCAGCGTATTTCAGTGTTACATATTCAACAATCAACACATACATACGCATTCAAAATAACATTCACACTTGGAGACCTATATCCTTAATAGTGAAAGTTTTAATCACAATGAATACCATTGACGTGATCTCCGTTCAGCAGAGTTTCGGAAGAAGAAATACAATGTAGTGTTACTCAATAAATGGTTAGTCTTTAGTTTGAAACCAAAACGTTTTCACTATAAGAAGTCTCAAATAAACATCAATCCTGTTTTACATATTCTTTAAGTTCCATAGTCGATCCATCTTTACAAGATACTAGTTTCTAATGCAGCACCAATCAATGAATGCTTTATCTATGTATCTTCCAGCTTTGGAACGTGTTTTGCCGCATTTTAACCTTGATTAAGGTTAATTGATTATGTGACTTATCGTCTAGGTGAATGTTTAAAAGTTGCTAATATGTCATAACTGCAACGACATATTAATATTAGATAATCTTGAAAGCGCAGTCAAACTTAAAACCAAAAGAATAGAGAAGTACATTGATTGGTTTCTTTTCCCGGACACATCCAATCATATTACAGCATTTACAGGCGTAATAAGGTAACACCGGCCCAGCTCATGAATATTAATCACATAATTGATCGCGTAGAACTGGGTCACAGTGACACTTACATTGCCTTCACATTCTGTTTGCAATAATAAGAAAGGTAATAGATACTTCCATTGACATTGAATATCAATTGCTTTATTCAGGAACGTTTGGATTCACCCTATCTATGCCGGTATGATGTGACAACTTCAGAATAACATAAACAACAACGGGTAACTGATTACATTCAAGTTGCACATTACTGGATGAGGTCGGATAGGGAATAGGTCAGACTAACATATAGCACAAGTCACGAAGCCAATGTACAGGTAAGGTTATATTGAAAACAAGTTGATTTAATGGATGATATATTTGTCACTTCACAAACAAGATTCATTAACTTCACTTAGCTTAATGGGCAGAGCAACTCGCTAGTATTACATGTTCACCTAACCTGGTGAGCAGAGCAACCCGCCAGTATTACATGTTCACCTAACCTGGTAGGCAGAGCAACTCGCCAGTATTACATGTTCACCTAAGTTGGTAGGCAGAGCAAATCGAGAGTAGGACATGTTCACCTAAGTTGGAAGGCAGAGCAATCCGCCAGTATTACATGTTCACCTAAGTTGGTAGGCAGAGCAACTCTCAAGTATTACATGTTCACCTAAGTTTTTAGGTCAGAGCAACTCACCAGTATTACATGTTCACCTAAGTTGGTGGGCAGAGCAACTCGCCAGTATTACATGTTCACCTAACCTGGTAGGCAGAGCAACTCGCCACTATTACATGTTCACCTAAGTTGGTAGGCAGAGCAATTCGAGAGTAGGACATGTTCACCTAAGTTGGTAGGGAGAGCAACTCGCCAGTATTACATTTTCACCTAAGTTGGTAGGGAGAGCAACTCGACAGTATTACATGTTCACCTAAGTTGGTAGGCAGAGCAACTTGAGAGTAGGACATGTTCACCTAAGTTGGTAGGCAGAGCAACTCGCCAGTATTACACGTCCACCTAAGTTGGTAGGCAGAGCAACTCGCCAGTATTACATGTTCACCTAAGTTGGTAGGCAGAGCAACTCGCCAGTATTACATGTTCACCTAACCTGGTACCCAGAGCAACTCGCCAGTATTACATGTTCACCTAAGTTGGTAGGCAGAGCTACTCGCCAGTATTACATGTTCACCTAAGTTGGTGGGCAGAGCAACTCGCCAGTATTACATGTTCATCGAAGTTGGTGGGAACAGCAATTCATCACAAGAAAAGAGCTTATCTGTCTCAAGCTTACTGGTGTATTAATGTGACCGAGAAACGCCACAGTCCTATTCTCAAGGCGTTCAGTTCTTATTTTAGGACTGACAAGTTTAATACACGGCGACAAAACACTTTGAAAGTATTGACAGACGCTGCTTTCGCTGGTCATTTCAAACGTCCGCTGCGCATATGAATATTTCGTCACAGCGGGCTCAGGTTTTCAGCGTTCATAGATCTCATTGAATATTGATTGGATGTGGATATACGGTAAGAACGCATTTTCAGTAAACCGCACATAACGTCATATTGTTTTTATGAAAATAGAGGAACAGAGCTGTGTAGTTAGTAGTGCCTCTACATACATTTAACCTATATTTGTAGTTTATATGAGGTAGCCCTGCATAGAACAGGCCAACCCGGAAGTGAGTAGATCGGTGTGCATGATTAGTATCACTGGATTGTCTGGTCCAGACTCGATTGTTTTCAGACCACCGTCATTTAGCTGGAATATGGCTGAGCGCGGTGTTAAACAACAAGCAAGCAAACAAACAAACAAGCACTAGCTAGTGATCATTATTTGTCTATATCCCCTCAGCTTAGTTCAAACCCACCCTTACCTACATAGCCTTATGCAGGGCCGAGGGTGTTCAGGATCATGACCTTGACTTATTGTTACTGTACTTATAAGCACTTGTGAATGCCCAATTCATAAAACATACTTGAGCCAACACTCCTTAAAGGCGCAACGCCCTACAGCACAATACAGTACGTGACGCGCTTGACGGGGTACCCGCTCAGAATAGATTTGCATTGCTAATGATTCACCATGAAACGAAGAAATAGTGCGTACATATATCGCTCGAAATAGATTCTTCTTAGTATATCGACTCATTATGGATTTTAGGAAAATGTCCGGAATATTCATTTTTGGAATCTAAAAATAAAATTGGTCTCTTCAAAACACTCTCGAAGTGTAACAGTTCCAGGCTGGTCCTTGCAAGAGAGACGTCACTTTCCTGATGGGGAAGACTCAAACCAACGTTGGATGCATTTTGCTTAGCGACTCCGAGAACCAGATATTATTTGAATGTCTTGGACAAGGTTGTACGGTAAGGACAATTTCTTAAGCGCTAATGAAACGTATTTTCCCCATTGGTTGCCAATGAGATTAATTAGGTGGCTAATGATCAGGGTGTTATAAACCTGGAGTGGCCAAACCACTGGGAGGTGATGTTGGCATCGAACCCATCCATGTTGCGAAGACTCAGTAACTGTGTTGTTTTGAAGGGCCCTATCATACTAATCTTCGTGGGTTCGAGTCCGAGATTCGGTCGGAATAGGCGTTTTTACTGTTAATGGCACTTTTATGTTAATGACACGTGAAGATCTAGGTTAGAATTTATCTTAAGTAACACATGCTTGTCGTAAGAAGCGACTAACGGGATCGGGTGGTCAGGCTCGCTGACTTGGTTGACACATGTCATCCTATCCCAAATGCGTAGATCGATACTCATGCTGTTGATCACTGGATTGTCTGATCAAGACTCGATTATTTACATACCGTCGCCATATAGCTGGAATATTGCTGAGTGTGGCGTTAAACAACAAACAAACAATATGTGTTAATGGGCACAGTGGCTAACTCGCTGTGATATAATAACAGCAATACTGCCTAGCAATTATCAAAAAGACTGTAACTAAATGACATTTCCAACTAGCAACAAGAAAGAAAGAAAGCGAAAAATAGATGACATAGCAGAAGTCACGACAAAAACATCATCATACACTAGTATATTGTTTTTATTATCATTTATGACTATTTTTATTTATACTTTTTAAGTCATGTCATATGTGGTATTATTACCCACGTGGTCAACCTATGGGGTAGTTGCATATTAATCTCGTACGTCACACGAGTGTCGTATCGCGTTGACCTGTGTCGTAACGACTTGACCTGAAATTCTAACGATTTGATTGGATAACCGATGACCTCTCAATTAGGTCACATTCTGACATAACTATTTTTTCATTCATAACAAACACGTGAATTCATTCATTCTACAACTTAAATGCATTGTGGGAATGTAAACATTGCGAACGTTGCCGTGTCGCTGTTTAATTGTGAGTCGAACTGAGACATTATATCTGTCGAAAAACATAAACGCAATGTTTCCACCAGTGATGTTAGCCGAATGAAGCAACTGGAAACCAAGAAACGAGGTGCAACGGAGTAGTTTACTGTAGAAGGCTGTACGAGGCGATGACAACTGACATGCATCGTGACGTCGGTTACCATGGCAGTGACGTCATTAGTGTGACGTCATGCAAATATTGTACTACAGTACAAAACTCTTCCGCAACCTCTTTATGAAACCGGTTTCGGTTTGAAACCAAAAACATAACAAAAATACGCTATTTTGTCAATTTAAATGCATGTAAGACGTGGGTAATAAATAAAATACCACACTCGGTCTCATTACATACGAATTATACGAAACTCGTGACCTTCCTATGTTATCTGACCTCGCTTTCGCTCGGTCAGATACCATAGGGAAGGACACTCGTTTCGTATAATTCGTATGTAATGAGACCTCGTGTAATATTCTCTATTTATACAAGGTCTGCTCGTGTCTGTTACAGACCATTGCGTCTGGGGTGGTGGAGCTGTACCTGACGGAGCAGCAGGGTGGCTCCAGGTGGACAAGATACGCCTGTGGGGTGGCCTGTCTGGTCAAAGACAACAAGATGAGGACATTCTTTATACGGCTGTATGACATACAGGTGAGCTACAGTATGTCCGTTATCAGTTCCACTCCCTTATGGTAACATAGGGCAATGACGAAGAAAATATACTGAGAGAAACAAATAAAGGAACACAGAAAAATTCAAGCGTTCCTTTAATATTTTCAAGTTTTCATCACTAGTTTTGAATCGCGCTGTGGGACGATATCTGAGAATAAATAAAGAAACACTGATGTTTCATCATTTGTTTTCCTCAGTATACAATATTCCAGCATTGTCGCGACAGGTGACACCAGAAATGGGCTTCACATATTGTACCCATGTGGGGAATCGAACCCGGGTCTTAGGCGTGGCGAACGAACACTTTAATCACTAGGCTACCCCCTCGCCACCACTATCAGAGTAAGCCACCTAATCACACAAAAAGCATTGTCTATGTTATTTTGACCACCACATTCACAATGTTTGATTTCAGGCGCAGCGGTTGTTATGGGAACAAGAAATATACATGCAGTTCCGTTACAAGACTCCACGAGAATATTTTCACACTTTCGAGGCTGAAGTAAGAGTTACTAAAATCTACAGTGATATAAACGACGTTTGTAGTACTTGACAGTATGATGCACATATAGAGTGAGTGAGTGAATGAGTGAGTGAGCCACCCACAGCAAGACATTATTGGGTTTTATACATTGTATCCAAGTGGGGAATCGAACCCGAGATTTCGGCGTCGATTCAATACCACCCGGCCACAAGGGATTAAAGAGAGATAGTCAACTGGGTATTTGTGGAAGGTTCTTATTAGTATATATAATAACCCTGTTGACCCTGACCCTGACCCTGACCCTGGCCTTAACCCTAACCCTGACCTTGACCTTGACCCCTAAGCCTATGTATATTATAATTATTATCATGACTTACGTTCACATTCGATTCAGGTTAAAACATATACATACTCTTAGAATAATTAATATTATTTTCATTAGATGTAGTGTCCATTTCCATGTGTTTCAGTGTTCTCAGGCTGGGCTTAATTTTGCCAGTGAAGATGAAGCGAGGAAGTTTGAGGAGACGATGGTGTCAAAACTGAAACAAAGACGCCGGCGTACTGAAAAACGTGAGTAAGGTCACTGTGTGTTGACACATTAGGTAGTGCATTCCTTCATCAGAGCCGAACGTTCCGGTTCGATTCCAGAAATCCTAGTGCGTGGTCTTGTGTATAGCGCCCAAGTCACAGAGTTGAAGTAAGCAACGTTAGTCACTGAGTATGCTTGGAATGGTGACCGTGGTTGGCAGCTTGACTCCTGAGAGTTTCGAGGACTTCAGTCCACCTTAGACATGGAAATTTGTTCAAAATTGGGTGAATGGTATAAGTCATATAACTATTAGTCTTTTATGATGTTTGAGCATGCATGAGTGCGTGAATAGTTTCTTAACGAATGGCCATTATTATTACTGGCAAACAAGGATAAGTTCAGCACCGACCTGACAATTGACTCGTATTAGCATGTATGAGTGCCGCCCACTGGCGCTTGGCATTGTTAGCGAAGGGGCCCCAGGTTGTCCGCGATCAAGTGTAGTGCTACGCCGGCATGTTCTCATTTCGCCTACATCCCAATTCGCCTACAGTCTTACAACAACATTTCTTGGTCTGTTGACTGTTGATTACGCAATGGTAAACTAGTGGCACCCCTATGATCTAAAAGTGGACTCTCCTAGTTAAAGTAGTTGAAGGTCAAAAAGAATCTATTTCTGTTATTTGCCAGTTATTTATTTATTCTGTTATTTGTCATTTCCGATCACAATGATATTCACATCATATCACATTAGTATTAAGGAAGTTACCTTGTGCAAATGTCCACTTAGGAGATAAACTATTGTGTTGGAAAATTAGAGGTTTATAACGAAATTATAATAGCTCTCAATTTGAATTAAAAACCCTACGTGTAGCGTGAGGTTTTAAATACCAAATTTAGAGATATTATAATTTTATCTCCATTCTACCATAGCCGTGTTATTAAGATTAAAAAAATGCATACTGTATTGGAAAAACAGGTATATAACGTGATATACCTCTGAATGACTTTGATTAACCACAATCCAGTATTTACTGAAGGCATGGTAGAATCTCACTTCAACTTGATACGGTGACCAGCCACGTCGAGGACCTAAAGGGGCGATCTTCAGAACATACGTATTTTGTTGCCTACGAATACATAAAAATACCATGATAGTTCAAGCGTTTTGAACATTTGTGATGTGCTTTCTTTGAATACAATTCTGTTTTGGACACCTTATACTTAGCTGTGTACACTTTTCGTTGGAATCGAACACATATCTTTATAACAACAGTCGATCAAGATGTAGTGTGGCACTGACCAGTGAGTCTGGTTCAATATAAGAGCAGGGGTGCAATTTCTAATCCCAATTAGCCTACAGTATTTTTGTATGCGAAATGGGATGTGGGCAAATAGAGATGTAGGCGAATAGAGACTTAACTGCTACACCGTCGTGAGAGTCGTATAAGCAAGGCGTGTGCAGCTACGCGCGGAATCAATTTCATCGTCATGTAATGCACGTGCACTAGCTTACATCTGCTCTGCCTTTCACAAACCAAATGGGTTTGCTCATTGCCGTGCACCGCCTACTTCTCCTAAACGCGTTCTTTGCGCCGGTCCAACTTATCCTGGTTTGCCTGTACAAAAAAGTAATAATATTCCCTGAGGTGTAAAATATCTATTGTCTATTAACCGGTGTCTTGGGTCCAACAGCCCTGCGGACATTGTACGATAGTGTAAGGATACCAGGTGTGGAAGGTCCCATGAATTCAGACCTGCGTAACAATGTCCCGAGACTACTTATCCTGAGAAACCAATGTCCGCCTAGGAGTGAGTGAGTGGGTTTAGTTTTACGCCGCTTTTGGCAATATTCCAGCCATATCACGGCGGGGGACACCAGAAATGGGCTTCACAGTCCACCTAGGAATTAAAGGTCGCAATAAATCAGGAATAAATATCCGGCGTTGGACCTTGTATGCTTGGAAAAACTGTCCTAGGACATATTAATAAGGGACCGAATTTCGAATACTTTTACAAGTGCAGATATCGTATTTCCCGACTGTAATCTCCATATTAGCTGGTTACAAAGTGTTAATGCATGATGTATGTTCAGAGGATCACCGGGGCGGTGGGGTAGCCTAATGGTTAAAGCGTTGGCTCGTCACGCTGAAGACCCGGGTTCGAATCCCTACATTGGTACAATGTGTGAAGCTCATTTCTGGTGTCCCCCGCTGTGATGTTGCTGGAATATTGCTAAAAGCGGCGTAAAACCAAACTCAGTCAGTCAGTCAGTCAGAGGATCACCGAGCCATCTGTTGTGATATATAATCTTCTCATTAATGTTTAAGGTGTTCTGACAAAGCTGTTTATATTGACTGTTTAGGTCGACATGACAGACAGCTGCAAAAGGGCGTGGCTGATACCCCCCAACAGACCGCCGAGGCCTGGTAAGAGACAAATGTTTCACAGTGGTTGATTGAGTAACTGATGTTTAACGAATCTGGGTCACAGAGCCTGCATGATCACCGATGCTCCTTCTGTCTTCTTGCCAAATGGAACCTGAGGACCTATAAGTTGACAGCGAAGATCCGGGTTAGAATTGGTCTTCAGCAACCCATTCGTATCCCAAGTACGTAGATCGATGCTCAAGATGTTGATCACTTCATTGTCTGGTCCAGGCTCGATTTTTTGCATCCCGCCGAAATAGAGCTAGAATATTCCTGAGTGGAGTGTTGAACAGCAAACAAACAAACAGTTTATAGTTCTTCTATGAAAAGAACGACAATCAAAGGAATGTTAGACCAACCGTGTCAACACCCTGTTCTTTGGAAACATACACCGATACAATAATGTTAGTCACTTAATGTGTCAATATATCTAACGCTCTCACTTCTAAATGCCATTCAAAGACCAGGGCCCCGTTCCTCTAAGCGATTGTAGCGCTACGACAGTCGTAAGTCTATGTTAAAGTATGGGAGATACGATTATTTTACTGCTACGATCACTTTAGGGAACGGGGCCCTGGTATCTAACGCTGTGTTTGGTATACTGTAAACGACGAATCACATGTTTGTGTGCTGCAAAGCAATTTGAATGACGATATCCTCATAATGTCACATTACTGCAGTGAACGACCAAGGGTCACCTCTCTCTATCAGCATGCTTGACCACCAGTCTCCAGACCGCCACTATATAGCTGGAACAGTGCAGCGTTAAACCATAAACAGAAAAACTTAGGACATTTTGTAACCTAGGTTCCTGGGTGCTCGGGATAGTTCTAATGTTGAACACGTGAATGCAGTATAAAGATACAACATGTTTGTCATATAAGATACATGATTAAAGGATTATCAAGATCTGACGTGTTCGTAATTAAAATATCATACAAAATGTTGTCTCAGGGTAACTAGACTGTGAAGGCTTGTCTGACTTCAGTGTCTACGCCTGTGACCTTCAATCAGAAGCAGACGACACCAAACGTCAAGGCCGCTCAGAGGACAAAGACGGGCAAGAGGCTGAGCAAGGAGGACATTAGTTTTCCAACAGACTTCAGGTGAGGAGGGGGCACGCCATTGATGTTCATGGTGATGATGTTGTCGATGATGTTGATCGACTCAGGGCAGCTGACGACACCTGATTATCAGATAACGATGTAAAAATTCCTGTGTTTATCTGATGAAGTTACTGGTGACGATGTTCAGTTTCGTGATGATGATGATGATGATGATGATGATGATGATGGTGGTGGTGGTGTTACTGATGAAGACTTTAATGATGTGTTTCATCGTCATAGCGACGGTGATAATCATTCAGTAACTCGCCATATTGTATATTCCTGTGCAGATTTCAATGACGTTGAGTCAAGATTATTATCAAAAGTAATAATAAATTATATAAAAATGCGAGACGACAATTCAATGTAAATAATATTAGATGAATTATAATACTTTTTCACAATTATATTCAGACGCGTCCAACGTATTGGATTTGATACAGATGGCAGTTATAAAGTAAGTATTCAATACAAATAAATGCGTATGTTATTTATTAATGCTTTGTGGACACCACAGTGATTGATCATGACTGGCTCAGTTTAATGAAGATGTGTCCGTCTAAAATGGTAGTGAAGGCACAATTGAGGCTGTAACCCTCACGTTTGACTCTCAAGGACCCTTTTGAACGGAGCGTCTTTATATAGCAGGCATATTACTGGGTGCGACATAAAACAACATTATCTCAGTTAGGGGACTGATCACTTCGATTGTTTGGTTACTGAAGCTCTTGTTTGTCTCTCGAAGACCCCTTCTGAAAGGACGCAATCATGTAGTAGGCAAAATACACTAAGTGCGGCATAAAACAACATTATCTCACTTAGTTGACTGATCAGTGCGTCTATTTCTTTATGGGGAAGGTGGGTAGCCTAGTGGTTAAAGGGTCCGCTCGTCACGCTTGCGACCGGGTTCGATTCCCACTTGGGTACAATGTGTGAAGCCCATTTCTTGTGTCTCCCGCTGTGACATTGCTGGAATATTGCTAAAAGTGGCGTAAACCACACTCACTCACTATATTTATTGATTTACGGCATGTCACGCCTACCAAATCTAAACCTGCTATTGTCATGTTTCAGACCCATATCACCGAACCAGAGATGAAGAGTCTACTCGAGACGATCGGAATTACAGACAGGGACCCCGACACCATCGACTTCATCTACGACTTTGTTGGGCGGAATGGCGGCATGCATACCATTCGCGAGGCAATGGACAACATGTCCAAATCAGCCACCCCCTGCTGGTCAGTGCAACATTTAGATTCATACGTATCCTTCATGCCAGGGTGTATGTATATCTACTGACAAGACGGGTTTAGATAGGAGAAGAGTCTAAACATAATATAATTTGCCGGACCTATATGAATGAATGTTGCTTTTTTTGTATTTCGTCAACTGACTGACTGATTTTGGTTTTACGCCGCTTTTAGCAATATTCCAGCAACATCACGGCGGGGGACACCAGAAATGGGCTTCACACATTGTACCCATGTGGGGATTCGAACCCGGGTCTTCGGCGTGATGTATTTCGTCAAAGTTCCTGCAGCTATTATGTATGTATTTCAGCTCCCACAACGTGCCCACCATCGTCACGACCACCTCCCAGATTCTCAAGCCAGTCAGACCAAGGTCTTCAATCTCCCCAACGTGCAGCTCAATCTGACCAAAGGACACCGCCTTCACGAAAGCAGGGTCCGTCTACCCCTCCTCGACAGACTCCATCTCGACAACGTGACCCTCCCCCTCCTGTAAGACCGGAACCATTAATGCCACCTGTTCGCCAACCCTTGGTACCCGTGTTTTCTCCGACTTCGCAACCGTATAGGGACCGTCCTGTACCTGACCCTACCCGCCTCCCACCCCCACCGCCAGTTGCATGCCAACCTTACTCAGTAAACACTGCTCGACCCCCTCCCCAAACAGCACAAACGCCGTGCCACTTTAAACCAATGGCGCCATCACTTGCCAAACACCATCTGGACCAACCAAAGTCATCATCAGCCTTTGTCTCAGGACGCCCTCAAAAAACTACCGCCACCACCACCGCCAAAACAAACTGTTGCTCTAAATCCACCCCAGAGAAACCCTCCTCCACCACCCCCTTCTGTAGTTTCTCAAGCGCCACTACCGTCTCCTCCCGCCCCACCCCAAGCTCCACCACCGCCTCCCCTTGCTCCACCCCTAGCGCCACCACCGCCTCCTCCAGCCCCACCCGTAGCTCAATCACCACCTCCAGCGCCACTTCCCGGGGATGATGCAGCACCAAGTCAATTACGCGCAAGCTTCTTGAATGATATACAGACTGGCGTCACTTTGAATAAGGTCGAAGTTGGAACGTCGGATTTCAAGAGGGTGAGTTTATAATGATCAACCTTTTTCCTGGGTGTGAGTAAGGGGGGAGCTGAAAGAGAGTGTCTGTGAAGGATGTCTGTGAGAGAGAGGAGAGAGTTTGTGTGATCGAGAGGGAGGGAGTGATTGAGAGTGTGAGAGAAGAGAGAGAGAGTGAATGTTTATTGGAGAGAGATCATGGTGTGTGTTTGAGAGAGAGAAAGATTGTTTATGTGCGAGAGAGAATGTGTGTGAGAGTGAGAATGGAAGTGTGTGTGTTTTAGAGAGAGAAGAGAGAGAGAGAGAGAGAGAGAGAGAGAGAGAGAGAGAGAGAGAGAGAGAGCCTCTTTGCGTGTAGTCACAACATTATAGCTGGTTAAAGTCGGTGGATGATGGTCACTCCAAGTTTCATTGTTTCAATAACAGCTTCAGCTCCTTCTTCCCCTCCACATTGATCATCTCTTGTATCGATGTACGGTTTTCAGAGGCAGTCTCGTGGTGACGGGCTAATACCACCCCCCGCCGACGAAAGCAGCAATATTATAGACATGCTCCGCCATGAAATTGAAAAAAGAAAGGCTATCATTCAGGGGACAGGTAAGCTTAACCTGGGAGATTGCATTCAATGGAAAGAAGCATAACAAAGAATATATATTCAATTAGTTTGTCAAGGTGAGGTGAGGTGAGGTGAAATTGGCTTTTACGTCGTGCTTGAGAATATTTCGCTCATATGACGACATGCATGCGTGTGTATGTGTATGTGCGGCTGCTTGTACTAGCCCAGACTTAAGCTGGTTTTATAGTGCTAGCCCACTGAGATACCATGCCGCAGTGAAGCATGAATACCCCACTCAGACACATTATACTGACTCTGAGCCGACCAGTCCTTGTTGTACCCATTAATGCCGAGCGCCAGGCAGGGACCAACAAGTACCATATTTTAACGTCTTTTGGTATGACGCGGTCGGGGATCGAACCCGCGACCTTCCTCTCTCCGGGCGGACGCTCTAACCACTACACCACGGAGACGGTCGTTTGTCAAAATCATTGAACAAAACAGTTTCACTCGAAACACAAGACACGTGCAAATCACGTGTGACATCCATGCCTTAGAAGGTGTCATGTGCTTCCTTGATGAAAGGTGCGGAAGGGTAACCTAATGGTTAAAGCGTCCGCTCGTCACGCTAAAGACCCGGGTTCGATTCCCCTATAATGTGTGAAGCCCATTTCTGGTCTCCTCCCCACCGTGATATTGCTGGAATCAGAGACCACATAATGATATTGATTATATGGTCTCTGCTGGAATATTGCTAAAAGTAACGTAAAACTACACACATTAACTGACTCCTTGGTAAAAAAAAACCCGCTTTGAACAGTGTGTGGGTCGCAAATCAACGCACGGCAGAGCGAACATATTTACTAAGGGAGGCTACTCTACACATCACATGGACTTCCACACTGCACAAAGTGAAACAAACCCATATGTTTGTCACGGTGAGGTGATGTATTTCACGACTCACAAATGTGCGTCAGATATGTTCAAAGGTCTTGAATGAATATTCGTCGTATCGACATCTTCGGAAGAAATATTAAGGTCCTGTAATTAAAGCAATTAATAAATTCTTACATTTTTCAGTACACTGTCCTTCACCATTTAATTAATTTACAGGGCCCTCCTATTTCCCTGTTCCGTGGACCCCTAGTTTTGTAGGCATAGAATTTTATTGCAATGGGTTATTGTCCCTATAACCTACCCAGCCCAAGACAGGCTAACAAGTACCCTTTTTGTGACGTGTTTACGGTGTGACACGACCGAGAATCGAACTACCAAACTCCAGCTCTCAGAGAGACGGTCTCCAGTAGACAACGGATGCGGTCTGCCTAATGAACGTTTTACTCAGGAACAAAACTCTAACATATCAGGAAACGATTGTCTGTGTCATTATATTTTCCAAATTTGGTTGAGATATGAGACATTTCGTTCTTACTTTTTAAATCCATATTTCTTTCATTGTTTTTTGTTTAACGCCGCACTCAGCAATATTCCAGCTATATGACGGCGCCCACATGGGTACAATGTGTGAAGCCCATTTCTGGTGTCCCCCGCCGTGATGTTGCTGGAATATTGCTAAAAGCGGCGTAAAACCATACTCAGTCAGTATATGACGGCGGTCTGAAAATGATTGAGTCTGGACCAGACAATCCAGTGAACATGAGCATCGATCTGTAAATAAAGCGCAATTGGGGTACGATGACATGTCAACCAAGTAAGCGAGCCTGATTATTAATTCAAAGTCGCAACATTCTGTATTGTAAATATTTACTACAAATTACTGTTTGTCTATTGAGATTGAATTTGTTCTGGTTTCAGATGACGAAGATTTTGACGCTGAAGGCTATGATCAGGACTGGGATGAGGATGAAATGTGATATATATTATGACATGGTTAACTTTACAGCTGTATACCACATCATACTAAGTGGTGTTGACACCAAATAGCCTGTCTCTTCAGCAACATGAGTCAGTTTGCTACTTTTGAGTTAGTTTACACGTCACGACATCATTACTGGAAAAAGTTACTTTCTTGAATAGTTCACTTCTTGTATTTTGTAGTTTTCAGCAGCAGGAGTTTCTTGTTTTCATTATTTTGTTTTGACTTGTATTACAATACAATAAATATAGCAATCACAATATATGACGCACCAACCTATCAACAGGGTTGGAGAGCTGTTGTTTATATTACTATATTGTTATCTATATTGTACACTCAGAGAGAACGGAAACCAAAGTACGGATGTGGTGTGTGTTAAAAGGATGGGCGTGGTGTGTGTTAGAAGGATGGGCGTGGTGTGTGTTAAAAGGATGGGCGTGGTGTGTGTTAAAAGATGGGCGTGGTGTGTGTTAAAGGATGGGCGTGGTGTGTGTTAAAAGGATGGGCGTGGTGTGTGTTAAAGGATGGGCGTGGTGTGTGTGTTAAAAGGATGGGCGTGGTGTGTGTTAAAAGGATGGGCGTGGTGTGTTATAGAAGGAGTAGCTTACGCCTTAATCATAAGAATTGTGTCCCTTGGTCGTGCCATGATCCGCTGGCATATTTCAGATAAATTCTAATGATGAATCACCAGCTACATCCATACTAGTTGTTGGGTCGGTGAGGCAGGCTTGTCGTTCGCTCGTCACACCGTAGACCCGGGTTCGAGTCCCCATATAGGTACAATGTATGAAGCCCATTTCTTGTGACCCCCACCGTGATATTCCTGGCATACTGCTAAAAGCGGCGTAAAACCAAACTCACTCACCCACTCGTTTTATAGTTCGACGTCATTCTTGAACGCCCTCGACTTGTGTCACCTTGGGACATTTTTCTCTCAAGGTTACTATCTTACTGAGAGTGTTCAGAATGGCCTTAAACGCCGACCCTATCATTCATACCGTAAAACAGAAAGGGTCAGGTTTCTTTATCATGGCAAATTTGCTTATAAACATGCTAATATATACTGTAAACACATGTTTATACGAGGTCATTAAGATAATTGATCAACGTTTTATTCAACAGAGCAGCAATGTATTTACGTGTTTTAAATAATAAATAAATTGTGTTCATTTTTCCGTTGCGGTTGTGTATTCCTATCTCGACAACATTATGCAGCACTGCCCATTAAGTACTGCATGTTCACTTCACGTCAGTACTACCTAGGAGAGGATAACAAGATATGGATTAACAGCTTCTTTATTGTAGCGAGAGCAACGTTTCGGTGTAGGTTCTAACACTGTTATCAAGGCACACTTGTGTTATCGCTCTCATGCATTAAAGAAGTTGTTAATCCATATATTGTTATCTTTTCTCAGTGCTCCAACTTCTAAATTCCTCTCAAAGAACTTATATAAGTACTACCTAGTACGCTGATGATGTTGATCACTGGATTGTCTGGTCTAGACTCGATCATTTACGGATCGCCGCCATATATCTGGAATACTGCTGGGTGCGGCATGATGGTTGCTGGTTAGGGCTGCACTCGGCAGTTCGCTAGCCGTCATATAGCTGGACTCACTCACTCCACATAATATGCGCTACGAGAGTCATAAGTATATGTTTAGGTAATGGGATAGTCTGCCGTACAGACCCTGAAGCAAATGTATCCAAGAAAGCCCACGCAAGTCTAGAAAATGTGGCAAGTCTAGATTTCCTCAGCTTCTGAAAATGAAGAAAGTCTCAGGGCTCCTTTTCATTATATTATATTTTCTTTTACTATGAACTTTTTCAGTAAAATATGTTCATTTCAGAGACTAGTTGTTAGTCTAGTAATGGGAGTTACGGTCACTTTGTGGGACTGTAAAAATCAACTCTGTACCAGACAATCCTGTGAATGACATGCGAAACGACACACGTCGTTTAGTTATAACAGGGAGACTATATAACGTTGTTGTAGATATGATGACTCGCAATCAACCTAAAGTACTGTCGGAAATAGAAAAAACTGTTTTTAGGCTGTTACTCTGTATCCCTAAAATTGACACGATTGCAAATAGCATATGTCGAAATAACCCACATCGGCCTAACTGGGCGTTCAGTGGGACGCGTAATAGGATACCCAGGAAAGCATCCTTACTCGTAAAATCGGGCAAAACTTAGAAAAATACGAATAGCTGTTGAAAACGGTGTCAGCCCGATCTGTCGACAAATGAAAAATAGGATGTTGCTAACCGTCGACAGAACAAAAACCCGGAGTGTGGACATCACGTGGTCAACATACCGTGACGGTGTTAATTAATGAAAGAGAATGTTTGCTTGGTGATTTGCAAGTGGCTGTGGTGGTTATGTTCGATTCATGAGTAAATGAATTAAGTTAATTATAGAGAATGTCTTTTTAACAATTTGTAAGACAATTAAGGTTGCAAACAGACTATTATTTTACGTTATGCGAGTGGAAGGATTACCATTTTGGAGTTTAACTTGCCAAAAAATTCCCGAAAGAAACAGAGAGCTAATAAACTATTTTGGATATTGGGAGTAGAAGGATTATCGAAATGCTGTTGAAAACATTTATTTGGATACATTTGGATTATGTTACTACCACCTGGATAGAAGGTCCATGGACTCAGCCAACTTGGAATCATGTTGAAAATGATGGACACCAGAACTAACAATAATTTGGAAGGTTGGCGCAACAAAATCAACAAGTATGCCATGAAGACACATCTGAATGTATTTGAGGTTGTGCAAATGCTGCAAAAGAACAGTCATCTACTGAAGTTAAAACCCAGCAGATCCAAGGACAGCAGAGAGATCCCGTCCGTAGACGTCGCTACCGAATCATCGACGCTAGGATTCGATCCTTGAAGGCCGACCTTCTTGCCCACAGACTTACTGACTTGAACTACACAGACCATGTGTCAAGAAGAAATATCTGGACTCATCTTTTATATATTTATTGCTTATACACCAGCATAAATCACTTATTTCTATTGATTACCTACACACATACACACACACACACACACACACACACACACACACACATATATTGTGTGAGATTTATGAAATATATATACAAACATGTTATACTCTGTGACATATGATACATACATGTTATTATATTGACTAAATAAAAATGTTGTCTTCCATATATATTGCACTCTGTTTTTAATTGGTTTGTTAATTTCGAGAACACTGGGCGTGAAGTCACTCCTGTAGAACATCATCTCCCTTTCCCCGGACTGTCAACAAGTTGTTTGGATGGATTATTTGTTGTTGTCGACAGTCCGGGTATAAACCGTTGAAAACAATAGTCAGACGATAGAAATTAGGTCGCTCAGCCAGGCATGACGACGGACCGTCGACTCACATGGCTTGAAATGCTCGTGCTGCCCACAGGCACAAGGGGTCATCTCAAAGATATGTTATGCTTTTCATGTGTATTGAATATGTCTCTATTGATTATATTATCTTAGCTGATATCTCAGTACCCCAGCCCGACCCCAACCACCGTCTGCGACACCCGTCCTGGTTTTGCTTTTGAGACGACCCCTCCTACCTGTTTCTTTTATAGTGATAATGAGACGCAATGGTAGCTACATTCTTAATAGTTTCAGTATTAAAGTTATTATTTTTTACGTCTGCTATCGTTTATAATGAAGCTAAGTCTAATTTCAAAATGATCATTTAAAAAGTGTCCTTTGTAATACAATATCATCGCACACTAATTTGCATAAAGCCATGATCTGTTCTAAATAAGTCGCATTCGAAAGAACCGCATTGCTCTCATTTCTGCACTATTCTCCTCAGTAAAATCCTTCTTTTACGTTTCCTATCTCCCTCCCACTGAGACTGTAGTTAGGCCGAGCTTAGTTTAACAGATATTTCACACTTTCACATATTAACTACCTAAATTGTAGGTATAAATGTGAAAAAAACAGTTTTCTATTTCCGACAGTACTTCAGTTATCGAGCAAGACCACGGGATCTAGAAAGTTACCAAATACTAACAGCATGGGTTGCTGGGGACGTATTCTAATCCGGACATCGTCGTCGTCATCATCATCATCATCATCATCCATTGCTGGTGTCCCATATTCCTGGCATACTGCTAAAAGCGGCGTAAAACCAAACTCACTCACTCACTCATCATCATCACCATCATCAACAGCAACAACAACAACAGTACGAAACAGACCACACATTTACAAGGCCAGGCTGTGATGTAGTAGTTGTACACAGAAATATATTCTGGCTGTACTATATTGCTACCAGCGTCTGTCTCTCTGTCCCGAAAGAATAAATAATTTTGAGTAGAAGAGTGATTTGACCTTTTTCAAGTCTGTGTTACCTCAACCTTCGAAATTAAGAGTTGCTAAGTTCTTTTTGGATTATATTTATGTTTTCCCTGACTAAATGTCAGTTCCGTGCTGTCTGTGCATAATCGAATATGAAAGTAGTACCATTTACAAACAGTTATATGTTTATACAAGAACAATCTCTGTATCTTCGCGCAGCCTTAGTTGTTAACTGGGCTCTTTCTAACGGTAACTTGTAAGCTCTACTCCAGCGCGTGTCACTGTCGTCAACCTCCTTATTGCAATAACAATTAGCATGCCTCTAATGATGACCCAGGGAACCAGGCTGCTAATGATAACAGAAACACGCTGTGAGGAGGCAGTACAGGTGCGCACTTGATTCTAACGTTGAACTAGTTTAAGAAAACGAGTTTCACGGACACGTCCGGAAATTCCCGAAATGCCCGGAAGTAGTTTTGATGACGTGAACTTGAACCAGGAAGTTATCGGGACAGACTGGCGACTTGGATGCACAGAATCTTACAATGTCGGCCCAAAATCGACAAAGGCCTGTCAACAGTTCATGTATTTTGCTGAATAATTCTGAAAACGATTTACTGTTTGGATGTCTGGGACGCGGGTGTACGGTAAGAAAAAGAAACCGGTCGTATTAAGTTAGAGGCGTTTCTTCAATCAAGATGATGATGAAAGGAATATGGTGTGTGAAACTAGTGTCGTGTACAAAACACCGCAAAGTTTTATATCACTTATTTATAAACTTTCTTTTCTATGTATTATATTCTTGGGAAACAAACAAATCTTAGATCTTTATGGCCTTTCATGCAGACTGAACGCCACAACGTTACTTCGTGACTGTCGAAAGCTTAGTGTATTGCGAAACACTAGAATTTAGAATTTAGAAATAGAACACAAAATGATACAAATAGGATATCAGTGATTTCACCTGCGTGACTACATTTGTAAGCTTAAATTGGTTAACACAGGTCAGTACAGTGGTTAGTGCAGGTCCTGCTGATGCTGTATGATCTACAGGCTGGTGATATGTCACATATTAACAGTGTATGAAATAAGGACCGCCCGAGACGGGCTAGATTTCTGACGGACGGTCTAAATTTACAGCTAGCCAGCCCGATGGTCTGGTACAAATTTTAGATGTTCCATACATCTAAGTTATTTCACCATATTTGGTCTGATTAAATCCATTTTGGGCTGGTAACATTTTTAAGTTACCAGTCCTGATGTCTGGCTGGATTTTTGGCTTATTTCATACACTGATATTAAGCTGAACTCCATCCTACAGAACAATAAAGGCAGTCCCTTAGTCTGTCTCACAGTCCCTGAACCACATTGATTACCCTGCTGCCTAGCCATCCTTGCATTGCTAAGGCCCTAAATGAAGCAAGTCTACATTTCCCCAGGAATCTCCCAGTTGAGTTTTACTCCGCGCTCAGCATTATTCCAGCTATATGGTGGTGGTCTGTAAATAATCATGTCTGGACCAGACAATTCAGTGATCAACAGCATGAACATCAATCTACGCAATTGGGATACGACGACATGTGTCAATCAAGTCATCGAGCCTGAAAACCTGATCCTGTTAGTCGCCTCTAAGTCTTATGACAAGCATGGGTTACTGAAGATCAGTCCTAACCCAGATCTTCACGGGTACCCATCTCACTGTGGCTCCTTTTCAATTTTAATGTGTTTATTTGTTACTATCAAAATTATGTATTTTCAGGGACTAAGCGTTAGTATAGCAGTCCCTTTACTATCGTTACTTGATTTGATGGATGTCATATTTGTTGTAGACACTTTCCTCGGGGATAGTGCAGCTGTACCTGTCAGACTCTCCTGACAAGTCAAGATGGAACAAGCGCTTCGCTGGCGTGGTGGCGTTTGTGAAGGACAACACCAAACGTTCCTACTTCATCCGCGTCTTACGACATCAGGGTAATGGGGAAGTCAGTGTAATCGAAATGATAACATGGGAGCTGACATATTGGTTAATGTCAGTAATGTATCCTTGGACACTTGTGTTGAAGTACAAATATTTCATTATAACAGGGTTTTACCTCGACTCACAAACAATTATTAGGTTTAGAGGTCCTTGCAGGTAATGTGAAAGTCCATTGAAATAACAGTGTTCAGAACTGTACATTTTGACAATTCCTTAGAGCCTGGAATGAATAGTTGATCATATGGACTGGTGGATGAAATGATGCATGTAGCTGCTTTGAAAGAAACAACCAAACACTTAGCAAAGTCATAGATATGTTGTCAGTACACTGAATAATATTGTGCGTCCCTCTTGGCGCAGTGAAGTTTTTTCTGCATCCATTCTCTACATTTGTACACACATTTGTGCATCGCGCAAAGCGCTGTGATAAATGATATTGTACCGTTTTGCCATATCTAAGTTTGTTAGTGAGTTGTTGGGTCGTGATGATGAATTATCCTGCTTGCTCTTTTGTCCTTACTATTTTTATCTGATTTATCCGAAACAAAGCATTAAACTTTATAAAAAGTTAAATAACTTTGAACTTGAAGACAAAACATAACAAGAATTTCATGCACATTCTCTTTGTGTTTTGACCCGGCAATATTCTTGATGTTTACTATTGAAGTTGAACTGTGACCTATTTTCATACGTTTGTTTGTTTGTTAGTGAAAATTGCCTTTTCCAGAAACAACAGTTGCTGTGGGAACAAGAACTGTACAATCAGTTCCGTTACAAGAGTCCAAGAGAGTATTTCCATACATTTGAAGCTGATGTGAGTATCAGTCAAAAGAAACTTGTCATAGTCTGATAACTGTTATTGCTAAATGACTGTTGATAACATTTGCTGGTTTGTTTCCATGACTCGTTTCATCCTCATTTTCATGATAATGGCTGCTGATTTATATGTTTGACCAAATATTTTTAACAAATCGGCAAACTTGAACTGGTTGTAAAGCCACCACTACTGGCACTGACCATGGTTTCCAGGTGAACAGTTGACACAGTAGCAATGGTAAAAACAATGGTTAACAATGTTATTTCTGCATCTTGTTTCAGCAATCTCAGGCAGGGCTGAATTTTGCCAGTGAGGATGAAGCCTTGAAGTTTAAGAATGCTGTGGAGAGCAAGTTGGCTGAGAGACATCATCGTAAAATGCGTAAGCCAAACTTATTGACAAAATTTTACAGAAGATACCTGTGAAGATCTGGGTTAGAATTGGTCTTCAGTAACCCATGTTTGTCATAAGAGGCGACTAATGGGATCAGGGGGGTCAGGCTCGCTGACTTGGTTGACAGATGTCATCATATCCCAATTGCGTAGATCGATGCTCATGATGTTGATTGTCTTGACCAAACGCTATTATTTGCAGACTGCTGCCATATAGCTGGAATATTACTGAGTGCGGCGTTAAACAACAAATAAAACACTGTGAAGAGTTGCACCCATTCCCAATCAGGATTCGCAATTTCTAATGAATCTTGGATTTGCTAGTAATGAGTATAAATCTCTAATCGTGCTAATGGCACAGATGCCAACTCATACGATTTTATCGTATTTGTTACGAAAAAATATCACAACATATGTGACTACGATAGCAGTGAAAATATGCAAATTTTTAAAGAAAATACATTAAGTTATATTTTGCATCAGCTTTTGGCCAAAATACTAACTGGGCTAAATTAGGGTTGGCAACTCTAACGGCTCAGACAATGATCTTTTGTCTCCATCCACAATTGCTGAATGTTTCTGACCCTTCTCCCCAGGGATGGGGTGAACACCCCAGGTTAACGTTATGGGTGCACTGGATAGAATTTTTCTTTGAGAGCGGAAGGGTGGAGTTCAGATTCGCTAGTTTTAATGAATCAGATGATCAGATACATCATACTAAATGATGTTAAAACATGGTACTTTTTGTTACATTGCCTGGCGCTTGGAATTAAGGGAACAAAACAAGGACTAGACAACATGGAGTCAGTATCCTGTCTCAGTAGAATATCCATGTGGCATCTCAACGGGCATACAGTATAAAATAGATCTCAAAAAAGTATAGATACCCACTTGGAATTGGAAATACCTACTTAGTTTAAAAAGTATGGGTATCATACCTACATGGCCAAAGGCTTATCTGGAGCGCAGCATTCTTGTACATGGGTGTCACCATAGTAGTGCAGCAGTCGTGATTGTGAACTTGTATCACCTCACCTTAAGCAGGATCATCAAATTAATTAGATTGTTGGGGAATATGCATGAGATAGAAATACTACATATGAAATGAATTTGAAATAAATTGCATCTTTTTCTGTTTATGTAAAGAGAAGACCCAGAGGAAGAAGAATACGGGTGCCGTGGGTGCCAGACAAGCTCCACCTCCAGGAGGGGCACCTGCTCAGCCAAACAGACCAGCGCCAGGTATGATGACATGGTTAGAGAGGCATAAACTTCAAAGTTCTTAGTTCCAGCAACTTATCTTGAGTCATAAATATTTAATTTACTTTAGATTTATATAAATTAGCATGTTTTGGAGGTTATTTGACCTAATTTCAGTATTGAAATAACTAGGGTTGTTACTATATATCTCTGACGATAAGTGTGTCAGTATCTGAATCATGATATAGGATGTAACGCTGTACACTCTTTGTTACATTTTTGTATCAAATCTTTCGGGGCGGTGGGGTAGTCTACTGGTTAAAGCGTTGGCTCGTCACGCCAAAGACCCGGGTTCGAATCCCCACATGGGTACAATGAGTGAAGCCCATTTCTGGTGTCCCCCGTCGTGATATTGCTGGAATATTGCTAAAAGCTGCGTAAAACGAAACTCAGTCAGTCAGTCAGTATCAAATCTTTCATGTGGTTTAACTGACATAGCATTTTTAGTTTAAATGTGGGTTGTCATGTGACCTGTCTCCATAGTCTTTACCTGGACTGCATGCACTGTAGCCCAGGATGTACCTGGCAGACTGCCCAGAGAAAATTTTGGTTAGAATTGGTTTTGAGCAGCCCATGCTTTTCATATGAGGCGAGTAACAGGATCAGGACAGACTTGCTGTCTTGGTTAATGTGTGTCATGATTGTGTAGATTGTTTCTCAAGATGTCATTAAATGTCATTTAAATGTCAATCCATAGATTATCTTGTTCAGTCTCGATTATTGACAAACCTCATCCCATGTTGCTGGGAGGGACATCATAAAAACCTGCTAGACCACAGTTATGGTGCCCTTTGCAAGGCAAAATCAGTAACTTTTGAGAAAGGAATGGTGAAAAGTGGTATAAATCTATGATTTTTGAAACACTTATTAGTGAAACACAGCCTGTAACAACTGTTTCTGTTTCAGCAAATGCTCCGGTTACACTGAACATTGTGGACTCCAACAAACAGAACGGTTCCAAGAAGAGCAACAAAGACAAGAAGGACAAGAAAGGGGGGCCGAAGAAACTGACCAAGGAGGACATCAGTACCCCGACAGACTTCAGGTACGGTCATACTCCTTTTTCAGTCATATTGTGTTAGTAGCTGGCAATGTGAAGGTGGGGTAGCCTAGTGGTTAAAGCATTTGCTCATCGCACCTAAGACCGGGGTTTGATTCCCAAGATGGGTACAATGTGTGAAGCCCATTTACGGTGTCCCCCACCGTGGTATTGCTGGAATATTGCTAAAAGAGGTGTAAAAACAACCCATTCACCCACTCACTGCCTCGTGTGGCTGGCACTACTGTTGGGAAAACAAGTAAGAGTAGGTCCCCAGCAACCTATGCTTGTTGTAACAGGCGATCAAGTGGTGCATTAACAAACATGTTGGTGGAATCTTTTGAATTTCCTCAGTACTTTGATGGGAATTGGTATTTAATCTGAGAATGTATGCTCTCTTTATATACATGCTGGTATGATTGTATTTTATGATTGTTTCATATTTCAGACATGTCAGCCATGTTGGTTGGGATCCCGACAAGGGATTTGATGTAAGTAAAACTTTCATGATTTATTCTGGTTGTGTAACAAAATATATCCCCTGTAATTTAGATGAGTTTGTTTTTTTCTCACTTCAGGTATTCACTCCTTACCCCACCCCATGGACTGATTCCTTACCCCCACCCCATGGACTGATTCCTTACCCCAATCCCATGGTCTGATTTCCTTACCCACCCCATGGACGGATTCCTTACCCCCACCCCATGGACTGATTCTTCACCTCACCCCATGGACTGATTTCCTTACCCAACCCATGGACTGATTCTTCATCACCCATGGACTGATTCTTCACCTCATCCCATGGACTGATTGACTGATTTTCACCTCCCCCACTGGACTGATTCCTTACCCACCCCATGGACTGATTCTTCACCTCACCCCATGGACTGATTTCTTACCCACCCCATGGACTGATTCCTTACCCACCCCATGGACTGATTCCTCACTCCCCACCCCATGGACTGATTCTTCACTTACCACCCCATGGACTGATTCTTCACCTCACCCATGGACTGATTCCTGATTTCACCCACCCACCCCATGGACTGATTCTTCACCTCACCCCATGGACTGATTCCATTACCCCACCCCATGGACTGATTCTTCACCTCACCCCATGGACTGATTCTTCACCTCACCCCATGGACTGATTTCCTTACCTACCCCATGGTCTGATTTCCTTACCCACCCCATGGACTGATTCCTTACCCACCCCATGGACTGATTCCTTACCCCCACCCAATGGACTGATTCTTCACCTCACCCCATGGACTGATTTCCTCACTGCACCCCATGGACTGATTAATTTCATGCCTCCCTTGAAGTGATTAAATAGGCACTTTCAGTGTGTGGTGTATCAGAACATATCAAGGACCATTATAGCTTTGTATCAGTCATTGCCACATAATGCTAAAGAAGTGAGAAATGTTAACGTTTAATTTTACTTTGTGAAATGAATGCTATGTTAAATTATAGTGGCAATATCAGTGAAAACAGCTCAGAGTGGCAGGGCAGTCCAGTCAGTCATGTCACAAACCACACACAAATATCCTGTTTAATCTTCAGATGAACAACCTGGAACCGGGACATGAAGATGTTGTTCCAGTCTGTAGGAATTAAGCCTGAAGACCAAGTTGACAAGGAAACTCTCAACTTCATCTACGACTTTGTTGAGAAGAACGGTGGCATTGAAGCTGTCCGCAAAGAAATGGCTGGTAGGCCCGCACCACCACCACCCCCTGCGTCTGTTGGTTAGAGTCCCACATTTTGTTTATTTTGCTGCTTCATATCTATCCGCAACTTTGTATTTTAGTTCATTTTAAGTTGTAGTTGGTGAGGCAAAGTAATAGCATGAGACACTGCGATCGGGCCATGGTACGCTCAGTGATTGTAGTGCTAAGGAAGTCGTAAGTGCAATCGTACATGCTGTCTTGTGACAGTCATAATGCTACGATCACTTTTGTGTAGCAGGGACGTTTCTTGTGACACTAGCCTACTAACACTGCAGATATATTGGTTTGCTTTACTAACTCACAACCTACAAAATGAGTCTTGAATATTTTCACAAATACTGAACATTCATCTTTCTGCATTACATTGCAAAGAATTCACAAAAGACGCATCAGAAATAAGGACACTTTATAAGGGGCAGCTGATCTTCGATTATCCAGGACTGTTATAAATACCCTGAATGTTGGAAGTGACATCACTATCACAGTCACACAAACACTAAGTTTAAACACTAATACTTTTCCACTCATGACCTTGAAATCGACAACCAATCAAAATGAGTGTTCTAAAGGAGAGTTTGACACAGGGCAGGGGAACATTCTAAATTACTGTCAAGTTTACATTCTCAACACATTCATTTGTGAGGGATTTTTTCATTTTGAAAGAAATAGAAATTTGAAACAGAACTATATACTAATACACGTGATAAACAGTATATATATATTGTGTGAGTGGTAGATAAAGGATGTACCTAATATTTCTTTTTTAACTACCAAAGAACATATATCATTTTATTTTTATGACGTCATTCTATAGTTTCAAAACAGCTTCACTTGTAACCATGGTAACCTTTTCTACAGACCCCACAAAATACTCAAGTTTTGTGTTAGTCAGACATCTTGTGCCCAAGATATTTGTTCCTGCTTTTAGATAAACCTGAAAATCTTACGAAAGGGCTGTACTCTCCAATACACAATGATACAACCAACTATTGCAACCAACCAAGAGCCTTTCTTTTTCACAATTGTAGAATTATGCTAAAATACAGAGTTGTGTCCCTTTTGTGAATTACCTCCCCTTGCACATTTCTCCTGCACCTATCTCGCTCTGCATCTGCTTCTTATAGTTTTTTAGTACGCAGGAAGGTGGGAAGCTCTGGTGGTATTTATGTATCGTTATTTATGTTGTGTTCATTGTAACATGTTGAAATTCTTCAATATTTTGATATTTTATATTGATTTTTTCTCTTCCGTTTGATACAAATTGAGTTGTGTGTTATTTTAGTGTTATCACACAAGAATAATATTTAGAAATTCCGAGTATAAGAAATTCTGAGTTAGTGATATTTTTCCTTGTTGACTGAAATTAGTATGTATGTTAATATAATGTGTCAGTTTTGGTAGAAGTGGCCATCTCACTGTCAGGTGTAGTGTAGATGCGAATGCGGAATTGATCTGCTGATGCACTGGTCAGAGAGCAACATTGATCTCAATGAAACTGGGACTGTTTGTCATTTTGTAAGTTAGATTAACTTGACTGACAGCAGAATAGCTTCATTTGGATAACATATCATCTTATCATCCTGGGGCCGTGTGGTAGCCTAATGGTTAAGCGTTGGCTCGTCACGCCGAAGACCCAGGTTTGAATCCCCACATGGGTACAATGTGTGAAGCCCATTTCTGGTGTCCCCTGCCGTGATGTTGCTGGAATATTGCTAAAAGCGGCGTAAAACCAAACTCAGTCAGTCAGTCTTATCATCCTGATTATATCTGTGATTCAGTGTAGTCATGTGATCATCTTGAAGGAACTTAAACACAGTGTGATTTCAGAAACAAATCCTTGTGTTTCTATATTCTTCCAGCCTTACTTTGAGCATCCATTGTGGTAATTATTAGGGCTGGGACGGGTAGAAATTTTGGACATGGTACCCAAGGTAGTAGTACCTGGCTTGGGTACCCATTACAGCTGGATTTACAGTTAATTCTATTACTCCTGTGACAGCCATGGTAAATGACACTTGTAGTGTCTGGTCATATTTCAGTCAACGCACAAAACCAATTTGCACCAATCGTTGACAGTGTATCTTAAAGCCTCATATACTGATATAGAATGCGCCTTTTATAGATATTCTGTTTGCTGTACCTAAGGTAGCATTACCTGACCAGGGTACCCGTTACAGGTGAACTTAGAGTTAATTCCCTTACTCTTGTGACAGTCGTGTTGACGGAAACTTTAAAAAGTGCTGACTGGATATATTTCATACAACCAGCTTGCACCAATCGTTGACAATGTAGCACAAAGTCTTGTATAGAATGAGCAATTTTGTTATGGTCATTTCTCTGATTCTGTGATATAAACTGTAAGTCTGGTTCATCGTTTCAGTTCAGTGAATTTATGTCATGTATCAGACTATCAGTGTGACCGGACCGAATCCGATTACCAGGTATTGGTAGAATATTCAGGACCCAGTTAGTGAAACTAATTTACCAGACACTCAGGTAACCTATCCCAGTCCTAGTAATTATTTACACTTAATGAAGTGTTGCAAGACATTGATTTCGTTGTGGCATCTCTGCCCTCCTATCAATGCTGCACGATGCTTGCTAACTTTGTTGCTACTAAAGTCACAATCTACAACTCCTATATCTCATTCAGTGTGTTCAGTACATGTATATACAAAACTGCTAAAGTCGCATGTTATTTCAGCACCTACTCCTCCAGCTAGACCAGGACCAGGACCAGGAGCAGGAGCCCCCCCACCCCCTCCTTCCAGGAACACTGGACCTCCCCTCCCCCACCACCCACATCTCGTCATGGAGCACCTCCTCCTCCCATAAAGAGTCCCAGCCAGAGGACAAGCACCCCTCCCCCAGGCCGCCAGGGCCCCCACTAGAGCACCAGCAATGTCACCGCCCGCGCCTCCCCCGGTACCCTCACCAGCTTCTTGGCCCCCGATGGGCAGTGCACCTCCACCCCCACCTCCACCCCTACAGGAGCCCCCCACCCCCCTCCACCACCACCACCACCCCCCACCGAAGCGATACGGATGCCCCTTCCCGGGCTGGCCCAGGGAATGCCCGTAGTGGCCTGTTGTCCCAGATCCACCAGGGTACTGCACTGAAGAAAGTGGATCCTAGTGAGAAAAGTGGTGGACCTTCAGATGCCCGGGGAAACCTCCTGAAGGCCATCCAGGGTGGGGCCAACCTCAAGAGGGTGAGTCTTGGGAATGGCAGCAATGCCAAATTGTGCAAAGGTTGCGAGACTGAGGGAGTAAATGTGGCTTTAAGCTGCGTCAGCAACTTCACATCTGTTTGTGGCTAAGGGTTGTGAGAAGTGAGCTTTCAATTTGAAATATTCTATGCGTCTGTCTGTCTGTCTGGAAGTCTTGTGTTGCAACAGCAACTAGAAGTAGAATGTATGTGTTTATTGTCTGTGTTCAGGTGGAGCAGACTGAAAAACAGGTCCAGAGTGATGATAGTGCGGGTCTTGTGTTGCTACAGCAACCAGACTGTATGTGTTTATTGTCTTGTGTCCAGGTGGAGCAGACTGAAAAACAGGTCCAGAGTGATGATAGTGCGGGTCTTGTGTTGCTATAGCAACCAGACTGTATGTGTTTATTGTCTTGTGTTCAGGTGGAGCAGACTGAAAAACAGGTCCAGAGTGATGATAGTGCGGGTCTTGTGTTGCTATAGCAACCAGACTGTATATGATTATTGTCTTGTGTCCAGGTGGAGCAGACTGAGAAACAGGTCCAGAGTGATGATAGTGCAGGTCTTGTGTTGCTATAGCAACCAGACTGTATATGATTATTGTCTTGTGTCCAGGTGGAGCAGACTGAGAAACAGGTCCAGAGTGATGATAGTGCAGGTCTTGTGTTGCTATAGCAACCAGACTGTATGTGATTATTGTCTTGTGTCCAGGTGGAGCAGACTGAGAAACAGGTCCAGAGTGATGATAGTGCAGGTCTTGTGTTGCTATAGCAACCAGACTGTATATGATTATTGTCTTGTGTCCAGGTGGAGCAGACTGAGAAACAGGTCCAGAGTGATGATAGTGCAGGTCTTGTGTTGCTATAGCAACCAGACTGTATATGATTATTGTCTTGTGTCCAGGTGGAGCAGACTGAGAAACAGGTCCAGAGTGATGATAGTGCAGGTCTTGTGTTGCTATAGCAACCAGACTGTATGTGATTATTGTCTTGTGTCCAGGTGGAGCAGACTGAGAAACAGGTCCAGAGTGATGATAGTGCAGGTCTTGTGTTGCTATAGCAACCAGACTGTATATGATTATTGTCTTGTGTCCAGGTGGAGCAGAATGAAAAACAGGTCCAGAGTGATGATAGTGCAGGTCTTGTGTTGCTATAGCAACCAGACTGTATGTGTTTATTGTCTTGTGTTCAGGTGGAGCAGACTGAAAAACAGGTCCAGAGTGATGATAGTGCGGGTCTTGTGTTGCTATAGCAACCAGACTGTATGTGATTATTGTCTTGTGTCCAGGTGGAGCAGACTGAGAAACAGGTCCAGAGTGATGATAGTGCAGGTCATGTGTTGCTATAGCAACCAGACTGTATATGATTATTGTCTTGTGTTCAGGTGGAGCAGACTGAAAAACAGGTCCAGAGTGATGATAGTGCGGGTCTTGTGTTGCTATAGCAACCAGACTGTATGTGATTATTGTCTTGTGTCCAGGTGGAGCAGAATGAAAAACAGGTCCAGAGTGATGATAGTGCGGGTCTTGTTGGAGCTTTGGCACGTGCCCTCGCCAACAGACAGAAACATATTCATGGATCAGGTAGGGTATACTGATGGTATACATCAACTCTTTATTTCTCTTGTTTCTTTATCGACCGCCTCAGTGGTGTAGTGGTTAGAGCGTCTGCCCAGAGAGCGGAAGGTCGTGGGTTCAATCCCCGACCGCATCATACCAAAAGACGTTAAAATATGGTACTTGTTGGTCCTGCCTTGCGTTCGACATTAATGGATACAACAAGGACTGGTCGGCTCGGAGTCAGTATAATGTGTCTGAGTGGGGTATTCATGCTTCACTGCGGCATGGTATCTCAGTGGGCTAGCACTATAAAACCAGCTTAAGTCTGGGCTAGTACAAGCAGCCGCACATACACACACACACACATGCACGTCGTCATATGAGCGAAATATTCTCAAGCACGACGTTAAATCCAATTTCACCTCACCTCACTTTGTTTCTTTATCTGATATGTTTTAAAGCAATACTCAGTCAACTTTTTAGTTTTTTCCACATAAGTATATTTAGTTTCCATGGAAATCGTCAAGAACAGTTTAACAAGGCTAGATTTAGTGCTTTGTTGCTTGCACTGATGCAACCAGGTCTTTATTGTAGGTTGCACCTGGTGCAAGGAGGTTAACATCTCTTAAATCGAACCCTGGTTTCAGTTACTTTGTCAGCCATTTTTTCCCCACATCAAGTGATGTGTTTGAGGCACAATTAGGGATTAGCTTTTCAGTGTCCTTTGCTTGCTGCTCAAAGCAATTTAATGGATTGAATGGACATACTTACTGCGAGATGCATAGGACAGAAGGTGTTAGCTGACCTGCCTGGCTCCAGTTTGACTCTGGAGGGGTAATTTGGTGACTGGCGTTGTATATATTACATTGAAGGAGTGTTCATGAAATAAGTTGTTACAAGACATTTCTCATTTGTTCTGAGAAACCACGATTGTTTTGTTAGTGCCAGACGCAATGTTAACTTAAAACAGTTCACAGTAAATCAGCTTCATATCATGATCTATTCTTTTTTCAGATGATGAAGATGACGATGACGACGATGACGATGAAGGTGATGACGATGAATGGGATGACTAAGTGATGTCACAGATGACATGGAGATTTGATATGAAGCTTTCATAAATATTTTTGCTTGTTTTGTTTTTTTTAATCTTGGTGATGGTGATATATACCCTCCTTGTAGATATGTATATATTCTCCATGAATGCATCTTGTATTGTAAAACATATTTTGAAATTATTTCCTGTCTTCGACTTTTAATGTCAGATTTGGTGTCTATATAATCAAAATTAAAGTGTTTTCAATTCATTTCTTGGTTGAATTTGGGCCAGTGTGACAGTGTTTTTATTTATGGTATTAATTGATATAGGAGTTTGATGAAATATGTTTGCTTGTTTGGAAATTGAGTAAATTCGCTTTAAGTTCGCTGAGTTTTTTCTTTCGTACAAGGTCAGTCATGTGAGGATCAGACAAGCCATTGATTATTTTGTCCTTCAGACTTAACAAAACACAAAAATAATACAGGGTAAATGCATATATTTTTCACGGTACCAGTAGCCATGGTAGCAGTAAGATGATCTTATGATGCAACACAACCAACACGAACAAAATTTTCTCTTGGGCAATTCAGTGGACTACGATGCTCTGTTTCATTTGTTTCAAAGGTCAGTATGTACTACCTATTATGTAAAAAAAGGGCCAGATTGTGATATTTAAGTGTTTGCAAGGTTAGTTTCATTGCTTTTTTGTTAATGTCTAATGCTTGTTATATCATGATTATGATCCCCACTAAGTGCAGTTCTCGAAGGAGACCAAGGTCCCAATCCACAAAGCGTTTGAAACGTTGCGACCAATCGTAAGTCTATACTTATCATAGGTTTATGAATGGCATAATGCTACAGACGTTTTGTGGATAGGCTCCCTGAGTTTTTGGGACATCATGCTTTATGTGATTTTTTTTAGTTCATATCCAAGTACAAACTGTTTTTGTTTCAAGAATATTTGCACAACTGATTGACCAAAAAGGTTTTTCAACATTTCACTTACTGTATTACTTACCCTTAGAGCAATAAACACATCAACGATTGAACTCATGTTTGACAAAGTTTTTCTTCTTGAAAGCCAACTGGATGTTTGTGGAAATTACCAGAAACCTTCCAAGGGCATTGGTGTTTAGAAGAGCCATCTCCAGCCACCTGGGTTGGTGGGATAGCCTAGTGGATAAAGCGTTCACTCGTTATGCCAAAGACGCGGGTTCAATTCTCCACATGGGTACAATGTGTGAAGCCCATTTCCATCGTAGTGATACTGGAAAAGCAGTGTAAAACTGAACTCGCAGACTTACTCCAGCCACCTGGTGGCAAGAGGTGGCAACATGAACAAGATAGTCTTGTTTAATTATTTGTCATCGGACCTCAGTGGTTTGATTGCTGTTCATATCATCAGGTCTGTCCTGTATGGCTGCTGTCATATTGCAGGAATTGATCTGGGGCGGTGGGGTAGCCTAATGGTTAAAGCCTTGGCTCGTCACGCCGAAGACCCGGGTTCGAATCCCCACATGGGCACAATGTGTGAAGCCCATTTCTGGTGTCCCCCGCCGTGATGTTGCTGGAATATTGCTAAAAGCGGCGTAAAACCAAACTCAGTCAGTCAGTCAGTCAGTCAGGAATTGATCTTCAGCAACCCATCATGTCGTAAAAGGCGACAAACGGGATCGGATGATGAGGCTCGCTGACTTGGTTGACACGTCATTGTATCTCAATTACGTAGATCGATTCTCATGCTCTTGATCACCGGCTTGTCTGGTCCAGACTCAAAATGTACAGACCGCTGCCATATAGCTGGAATATTGTTGAGTGCAAACACACAAATCATAGTCCTGGACTAGTGCTAGCGCAGATATCACACAACAAAACACTGGGCTGTAGTGGTGGTTCCGCCTATACTGTAGTGGGTTGGACAAACATAGTGTGTGTAATATCGGTCACTGGACATCCAGTCCACACTTACTTATTACCATCATTGATGTGCTGCAGCAGGCTTAAACACCATTGCATTGTGGGTAGTATTTATCCCAAGATCCCTTTGTGTTTGTAACTGTTTCGGCTCTCTTAGTACGTTCCATGGGGGGCGGTGGGGTAGCCTAATGGTTAAAGTGTTCGCTCGTCACGCTGAAGACCCGGGTTCGATTCCCCACATGGGCACAATGTGTGACTGACTGAGTTTTGGTTTTACGCCGCTTTTAGCAATATTCCAGCAACATCATGTCGGGGGACACCAGAAATGGGCTTCACACATTGTACCCATGTGGGGATTCGAACCCGGGTCCTCGGCGTGACGAGCCAACGCTTTAACCACTAGGCTACCCCACCGCCCCCACAATGTGTGAAGCCCATTTGTGGTGTCCCCCGCCGTGATATTGCTGGAATATTGCTAAAAGCGGCGTAAAACCATACTCACTCACTCACTCACTTGTACGTTCGATGACGGAACGGTGATGACTGTGGATGGATGAATTCCACCTCATTTATCCAGTGTGTTTGATCATCCATTCTCTCTATATATCCATTCAGTTGTAATATACGTCCACATCTTCATCTCTCTTATCACCAACCAGTACAGACTTTCTCCCACTCATGATGTCGACTAAAATGATTCATCTGAATGAAAATCTGATATGTACCTACATAAAAAATCACAGCCTCAAAAGACCGTTTTATGGACTTTTCTAAGGAAATGGGTGGGTGAGTGAGGTTTTACACTGTTTATAGCTATACTGAACAGCAAAAGAAACGCAAGTTTCGGAAAAATGAAATCTCATAAAGGTAAGCGTTCATGCTTATGGAACGTTCATGGTAAAGTGACGTAATGATTCCAGATGAGATGATGTCATGCAATAAGACGTCCATAAGGAAACATTTGCACAAACACACCAACAGCGCAGCAAAACCATAATTTTAGCACGACGGTTATGGATGAAAAGCATGCATTTCACTCTGAAGTATCCTTTATAAAGGTTTGTGTCAAAAAACAGTTCAGCATTGACGCTAGGAGGTGTACACGCCACACAAACGATGCCTAGACTAACGACTGAGCAGAGGGGAATGGCCATTGGAAAGTTACACGGAGGTAGCACTGCAACTGCTGTAGCTAGACAATTGGGCTGTCATCTTACCCCCATAACACGACTAGCTCAACGTCATCAGCAAAGCGGGTTGCTGCTGATAGTCCCAGTACCGGACGCAACGAGTGACCACTCATGCGCAAGATCGGTTCATCCGGGTCACTCATCTAAGGAACCGAACTCAAGCAGCAACAATAACAGCAGCCTTAGTTCTTGGGTCAAGAGGAGCAGTGCCAAGCGATACGATTAGGCATCGTCTTCGGGCTGCTGGAATCCACTGCCGAAGACCATATGTGGGGCCAATTTTGGCACGTCAACAACGCCAATGACGTTTGCAGCCCTCACATAGCAAGGGTGTCGATGGATTATCTGGCTCAGAACAACATTAACGTCTCTTTCTCCCCGGATATGGCTCCCATTGAACATTCTGGGACGAAAATGGACGGAGGATTGCTGCAGGTAGACAGCCACTAACACTTGCACAGTTGGAATAGAGATTGGTGTTTGAGCGAAACCAGTTGCCTCAGGCATTCTTTCAGACTCTAGTGAACTCAGTGAGGCCACATTGCACGGCCTGTGTGTAAGCTCAAGGTGGCTATAGGCGCTACTAAAGAGACTGTCACGTTTCGCGTTCAGGGGATCTCCATTTGACGGACTGTGATCAATTTGAACTTATTGCAATTCAATGTCAACAGCAACTTTCAGCCGTTACATTGACAGTGTTTTCTACAGAATAAATGATTAGATATAATTTGGGTTGTCTTCTATTAAAAAACTTGACAAAAAGCCAGACTTGCGTTTCTTTTGCTGTTAGTCTATATTCCAGCAACTTTATGACAGGAACTCAAAAAATGAGCTTCACACATTATACCCATGTGGGGAATCGAACCCAGGTCTTTGTTTTGACAAGCGAACACTTTAACCACTAAGTTATTCCACCCCCCTGAAAGATGGATGGGAGTGCATACAGATGAAAATCTTAATTTCCAAGAACCCTGAAAACTCAGGGGTCTGGAAGACTATTTAATTTATGCATATAAATAATGGTATGCATTTATATAAAAAGTTCTGTTGAATTTCACAGACCCACAGTAAAGTCACATCCATGGTTTCTTGTGCTGAATTGACTGATCTCGCTTGCTTCAGTGATTATCATAAAAACTGAAACATCACCAATGGGCTTCGCAAGCCCCCATGTAGGGAATCGAACCTGGGCCTTCAGCGTGACGAGCGGACGCTTTAACCACGAGGCTACCCCACCGCCCTGTCTCAACAGGAAATACCCATGATTATCATATTAATTGATGATTGTTTGTACAAGGTTATGACTGTGTCCCTTGCCGTCAGGAGTTTTGAGGTCTGGTTTTTGATTACAATCGATTATTGATTGATTACTGAGCTCCATTTATCGATCTGCATATTGTGAACAAGAACCATTACCACTGGTTTCAAACTGTATTCAAATCAGCACACTAGGCATTATATTACATACCGGTACATCAATATGACACATATTCCTTTAACACAGATCCATTCTGAAAACAGACACTCGTTTAGTTTCACAATTTATTAATTCAACAGAATTGATATTAAACCAGATTTTACAAATCTGTTTTGCCACAGTTGTATAAATACATTAAAAGAATGTACACGTGCTCTAGATATATTCATTACTGCTAATTATGAAAAACAAATGAGAAATGAGACATATCCAAATATATACAGAGTTCAAATTTCTCACTTTTCTAAAGACATTTTCAATTTAGATTCATTCTAGATTTTTTTCTGACATTTTCGTACAAATCTCAACTCACAAATAAAAATCCTTACTTGCACAAGACACACTTTTCAATACTTGCAAATACTACTTTGAAATGAGCTATTTTTGTACAATAAGCAGAGATGAAAAGCAATGAGGAAAGGTTCTAAGAACGGGAGAGAATGCCCTAAGATGGTGATGGAACAACCTACAAAACACATGGTTCTTCATCACCAAATCCTTGACTATTTTTCACTGAAATGTTGCAGCCAGTGATGATGTTGATGATATTGAAGATGATGCAGCTAGATGATGCAGGACAGTTCAGATCAGAGGTATTCAATTCATAATAATGCACCTCTGACTTCGATATCATTGACACTACTGGGTGAGTGAATGAGTGAGTGAGTTCAGTTTGAGGCTGCTTTTAGCAAAATTCCATCAATATCATGGCAAGGGACACAACAAATGGGCTTCACACATTGTACCTACATGGGAAATCAGACCCAAGTCTTTGGTGTGAAGGGGAACGCTCTATCCACTTCGCTACCACACAGCCCAATATTACTGAAAAGATTCTAAATATGAATTGCAACATCAATGAATCAACTGAAATCATGTAATAATAGTTTCTAAGTTGCTTCAGCAATTCGCCAAGGAGATTACACAAATGCAGAACACAGTGCAAACAAAGATAGCCATGTAATATATATGTATTTTCTGTCTTTACACAATGACTGAGTGAGTGAGTGAGTATGGTTTTATGCCGCTTTTAGCAATATTCCAGCAATATCATGGCAGTGAACACCAGATATGGGCTTCACACATTGTACCCATGTGGGGAATCGAACCCGGATCTTTGGTGTGACGAGCAAAAGGTTTAACCACTAGGCTACCCCACCGCCCCACAATGTCTGAGACCAACATCACCTCAAGTTCCACTCATGGGATCTATATTTAGCTTTCATTTCTTGACACTTCCATCTTTCTGAATGTTCAGAAGAATGTGTTATAACCAAGCATAAGGAACATCTCATCTTGTTTTGTAGGTGTTGTTGGTATACTTTAGAAAATATTTGGTTTCACTTTCACTCGGGTTCTCACACATGCTGGATGTCCTGAATATTTTTAAGAAAATAAGCAAATAATAATTGTTCACATAACCCATGTTTTGAAATGAAAAATTTCCTGTCTCAAAAACCCAGCACCCAAACCCCCCAAGCATAATATGGTGGGTTCTAAATGCATATTGATAACTAGGCAATGTTTCAACCATGTCCAATTGCATTTTCATTTGTCTACCAGAAATGACTCTAGTTCTCAAACCTATTTCAGGAAATATATCAAATTATGATTGTCTAAACTGATTAATGGTTCTTCAATCTCTCGACTGACTATTAAGACACAACAGCCATTGTCCATCAGGTAAACACCCAATGGCAGTAGAAGCTAAGTACAGTAGGTGGAGCAACTCAAAATGGCTGTAAGAGCAGCGTCTATAGTGCTGGTAAGAAATTCAGGAATATATTTACATGATGACACAAACACACAATCATTCTTTAGATAATATAATACGTTCACAGCTAAAGTATCCATAAATGAATCAAGAAATCTTGACTGAGTTGGGTTTAGTTTATTTCTCTTTCTCTGAGAAATGATAAGGAAAAACATTTACACTGTGAGGCAATCCTGTAGTGAAACATATCTTCATAGTGAGTAGCTGTTAGGAAATTTTATCTTTCTAGTGAGTATTTTATGTAACTAATCCTATCTCCCCTAATGAGCATCTTTTATTTACTAATAATATATTTTATCTAACTAGAGAGTGGCTTTTATGTAACTAAACATATCTCCTTAGTAAGTAACTTTCATGCAACTAATATTATCTCTCATGTGAGTAGGTTTTAAGTTACTAAACATATCTCACTAGTGAGTAGGATTGTTTACATTAAATGTATTCACTTCGATATGCCCTACAGAAACAATGGACTTGAATTAAGTGGATGTTTTAAATGTTTTATGCACGACAGGATCATATTTTCAGGGGAACATTTTTTTTCTGCATTTATACACGATATCAACAGGATATCAGTCTCATGTATGATACCCTAAACAATTCTATCTACAATCATATATACTTACAGTAGACAACTAAACAAACAAAACAAACGCATGCTAATATTTTTGAACTAAGTACACAGAAATATAATTTCAACAAGTCTGTAACTAACAACTGAAATTCACTTCCATGGAATGCAGGATATGTTTCTCAACTAAAGTATCCCTGTAAACAAGTGAGTGAGTTGGTAAGGTTTAATGCCACTTTGAACAGCATCCTTGTCTTAAAATGGCTAGTCTGGAGTGAGTGAGTTGGTAAGGTTTAATGCCACTTTGAGTGAGTAAGTATGGTTAACGCCGCTTTTAGCAATATTTCAGCAATATCACGGCGGGGGGCACCAGAAGTGGGCTTCACACATTGTACCCATGTAGGGAATCGGCATGACAAGTGAATGCATTAACCACTAGACTACCCTACCGCCCCTAGTCTGGAGTGTTGTGTAGGGGACTGGAAGTACGACCTGAGATGCTAGCATTGCCGTGTCAAACTTTCTCAGCTGATACACCACAACTCTGCTGTTTCAGGTGCATAAAAAAATAATATTGGCTAACTAGAATATGTCCTTAATATTCCTATACTACTCAACCGAGTCAGAGAACAACCTATTCTTTCAGTTTATTGTCATACCACAGCAGGTCAACTATAGCCATAGGACATAATTCCTGTCATGGTACAACAGATTTACTGCACAAACATGAAAGAATCATGTGTTTATTTTTTTGCTACAATGTTGTTTTTCAATGACTTAATATACATACCTACAAGGAATTAACAGGTCTAAAAAATACACCCAATAACCATTGATGGCAATGAAGTCTGTTGACAATGGAATATTCCTGTATAAGTTGTTTTGCAATCGCTGTTCAGAATAAATCATTTAACCATTGCTGTACTCAAATTTATCAACTTAAAGGGAGACAACCCTTCACCCTGGATAGCTGTGTGCTGACATTTATTGCAACGTTTGGCTATTCTGATGAAGGCTATGTTGTAATTATGGTAACTGGAGAAGTCTCCCTTTAAGATAAGTCTGTACTGTAACTGAGGTTATAGGGGGAGGTCTTCCTTTAGGACAAGTCTGTACTGTGAGTGAGGACTCCCTTATAGACACATCTGTACTGTAACTGGGGTTCTGAAGCCTCGGCAGAATGTGGGAAAATATCTCTTTAAAAAGTGTACATATTGTTCTAAGTCAAAGTATTGTGAACAATGTATAAAATATCCCTGTAATATGTAGCCATAGTGTAACTGAGGCTATAAGGTCAGGCCAGAATGCAGGGAAGTCTCCCTTTAATAAGTATCCATACTGTAACTGAGGCTATAAGGTCAGGCCAGAATGCAGGGAAGTCTCCCTCTAATAAGTATCCATACTGTAACTGAGGCTATAAGGTCAGGCCAGAATGCAGGGAAATCTCCCTTTAATAAGTATCCATACTGTAACTGAAGCTATAAGCTTAAGGTCTGGGCAGAATGCAGGGAAATCTCCCTTTAATAAGTATCCATACTGTAACTGAGGCTATAAGGTCGGGCCAGAATGCAGGGAAGTCTCCCTTTAATAAGTATCCATACTGTAACTGAGGCTATAAGGTCGGGCCAGAATGCAGGGAAGTCTCCCTTTAATAAGTATCCATACTGTAACTGAGGCTATAAGGTCGGGCCAGAATGCAGGGAAGTCTCCCTTTAATAAGTATCCATACTGTAACTGAGGCTATAAGGTCAGGCCAGAATGCAGGGAAGTCTCCCTCTAATAAGTATCCATACTGTAACTGAGGCTATAAGGTCAGGCCAGAATGCAGGGAAATCTCCCTTTAATAAGTATCCATACTGTAACTGAAGCTATAAGCTTAAGGTCTGGGCAGAATGCAGGGAAATCTCCCTTTAATAAGTATCCATACTGTAACTGAGGCTATAAGGTCGGGCCAGAATGCAGGTCTCCCTTTAATAAGTATCCATACTGTAACTGAGGCTATAAGGTCGGGCCAGAATGCAGGGAAGTCTCCCTTTAATAAGTATCCATACTGTAACTGAGGCTATAAGGTCAGGCCAGAATGCAGGGAAGTCTCCCTTTAATAAGTATCCATACTGTAACTGAGGCTATAAGCTTAAGGTCTGGGCAGAATGCAGGGAAGTCTCCCTTTAATATGTAGCCATACTGTAACTGAGGCTATAAGGTCTGGCCAGAATGCAGGGAAGTCTCCCTTTAATAAGTATCCATACTGTAACTGAGGCTATAAGGTCTTGGCAGAATGCAGGGAAGTCTCCCTTTAAGACTAGGTTATAACTGAGGTTATAAAGTAAACATCTGCATCCCTGATATAACAAAGTAGTCAAACATCCATCAGTACTGGATTCAGCACATCCATGCAGCATGTTGGATACAGAAACATAATATCTTACATCAGTATTTACACTGCTTCGTTCCACACAACACTAACAACAACCCTGAACTTCCACACACAAATATCTACACATTGCAGACACCTAGTAACACAAACACTTATTATTGAATGCAGTCTCTAACACTGTTACCCTGTAATTGTAACACCTTGTAATGTAGACTCTTCATTATACAGGCAGTGTCGAACGCTTGTAATACAGACACCTTGTAATACAGACAACTCGCAATGAAGACACCCCATAATACAGGCAGCCTGTAACACTGATAACCTGTAATGGTGACACCTTGTAATGTGGACTCTTCATTAATTATACAGGCAGTGTCAAACACTGGCATGTTATACAGACCACTTATAATATAATTGGCCTGTAAAACAGGCACCTTGTAAAACAGACATTTTGTGATACAGGCAACTCGTAATGAGAATACCTCAAAATACGGACAGCCTGTAAAACAGGCACCTTGTAATACAGACATTTTGTGATACTGACTGACTGAGTGACTGAGTTTGGTTTTACGCCGCTTTTAGCAATATTCCAGCAACATCACGGCGGGGGACACCAGAAATGGGCTTCACACATTGTACCCATGTGGGGATTCAAACCCGGGTCTTCGGCGTGACGAGCCAACGCTTTAACCACTAGGCTACCCCACCGCCCCCATTTTGTGATACAGGCAACTTGTAATGAGAACACCTCAAAATACAGACAGACAGTAAAACAGGCACCTTGTAATACAGACATTTTGTGATACAGGCAACTCGTAGTGAAAACATCTCAAAATACAGACAGCCTGTAAAACAGGCACCTTGTAATATAGACATTTTGTGATACAGGCAACTCGTAGTGAGAACACCTCAAAATACAGACAGACTGTAAAAGAGGAACCTTGTAATACAGACAATTTGTGATACAGGCAACTTGTAATGAATACACTTCATAATACAGGCAACTTATTAAAACAAGTCATTTGAAGTACAACACCTATCAAAGTGGATCCATAACATTTGGAAATAATGAAGTACAACACCTATCAAAGTGGATCCATAACATTTGGAAATAAAGTTTTTGGAAATATTCAATGTGAAAGCAAAGTCCCGGCAACGGCAGTATTGAGTGGAAGCCCCAGTAGAGACTTTACAAGATGAAAGCCATGACCTTGACCTGATGGTGGCGAAACAACCAGAGAGAATACGAAACATGTTTTGTTTGTTTAATTGCCAGTACTTTCGATCGCTTTCTGATATTTGTGTGTGGAAGGCAAGGGCAACTTTCATGAACAGGTTGACAACTCAGTGATTATGATTTACAGGTGACTTAAATAACATACAACAACTTGTAGCCCTTGTTAAGCAACTTGGAGGAAGTCTTTTAGCAAGGTCAGCCGCCTCTTCTCCGCGATATCCATCTGGTTTTCTAGGTCCTGTAACCAAAAATATCTCATCACGTCCTTTTAAATGACAGTGAGCTGGGTTGGGCTGGGATAGGTTGAAAGCTTGTATGTACTGTATTCAAGTTATATCATAAATTTACTGAACAAAAAAGTTCATGAATATTTTCGAAGCTGTTTCTTTTTGTGTAGTGAAGATGGAGCACAAAATTTCACAGAAATATGAAACAAATGTCATGGTCCCTGTTTAGTATATAAAGGCAGTTTTGTATCTACAGATTGAATAAGACTGATAACAGGTGAATCATTGACTTGTTTGTATGTTGTTTAATGCCGACTAAGCAATATTCCAGCTATATGGCAGCAGTCTGTAAATAATCGAGTCTGGATCAGACAATATTGTGATCAACAGCATGACCATCGATCTACATAATTGAGATACATTGACATGTGTCAACCGAGTTAGAAAAACTCCCCTATATATGTACTGGGTCACCTCTCATCTATCTGTACTGGGTTATCTCCCCTATATCTGCACTGGGTCACCTATCCCTCTATCTGTACTGGGTTATCTCCCCCATATATGTAAAGGATCACCTCTCCTCTCTCTGTACTGGATCACCTCCCCTATATCTGTACTGGGTCACCTCCCTTTATCTGTACTGGGTTATCTCCCCTATATCTGCACTGGGTCACCTATCCCTCTATCTGTACTGGGTTATCTCCCCCATATATATAAAGGATCACCTCCCCTCTCTCTGTACTGGATCACCTCCCTTATATCTGTACTGGGTCACCTCCCTTTATCTGTACTGGGTTATCTCCCCTCTATCTGTTCTGGATCACCTCCCTTTATCTGTACTGGGTTATCTCCCCTCTATCTGTTCTGGATCACCTCCCATCTATCTGTACTGGGTTATCTCCCCTCTATCTGTTCTGGATCACCTCCCTTTATCTGTACTGGGTTATCTCCCCTCTATCTGTTCTGGATCACCTCCCATCTATCTGTACTGGATCACCTCCCTTTATCTGTACTGGGTTATCTCCCCTCTATCTGTTCTGGATCACCTCCCATCTATCTGTACTGGATCACCTCCCCTATCTGTTCTGGGTCACCTCCCTTTATCTGTACTGGGTTATCTCCCCTCTATCTGTTCTGGATCACCTCCCATCTATCTGTACTGGATCACCTCCCATCTATCTGTTCTGGGTCACCTCCCTTTGTCTGTACTGGGTTATCTCCCCTCTATCTGTTCTGGATCACCTCCCATCTATCTCTACTGGATCACCTCCCATCTATCTCTACTGGGTTATCTCCCCTACATCTGTACTGGGTCACCTACCCCTCTATCTGTAATCTCAGCTCTCTCCACCTTCCAGGACAGATTTTCCACCTCCGCCTCCAGCTGTGCCTGCTGGTACTCAAACTGAAGGAGAGATACACAACATTACACACATACATAGCAGTACATCATGCATCTTTTCATACATACTTTGTTATGGAGATACAAACTATCTCCATTTTGATTACTTCAGTGTTATAACATAAATATTTGTGTTACAAGTATAAATTGAACACAACAAGTTTCTTCACAAAGTCCTTGTTTGTACAAATCATCTTACCAGCTGCTTACGACCTCCCTTGTCCATGTAGTATGCGTAGGGGTATGTGTACTGCAGGGTGTATCGACACTGGAAGGCAAACAACAAGATCAGGCACCTGTTACTGGGGGAGGGGGACAGATGTTTCCAGTCCATCAAAGCGCAATAAAGTGTGAAGAAATGAGCCTGGTTTTAGCCCTATCAAACTGACTTGACATAACTGGTGGGATGGGTAAGCATATGAGGGGTATTAACCCCTGACCTTTAATTAAATTAAATCATGACAGTATTGTGCCCCATTTTAGCTTCCGATAGTACACAATAACACTCACATGGACTGCTATAAATAATAAGCTTGAACACAAGTTTAACCATAATCATTTGTCCCAAGATAATCAAAAATATTTCTCATCTAAAACTCTCTATTATAATTGTGACCCTTCCTGAAGCTTGTATCTATGTTCAGTTGCTGCTTAGTGTTGCACTTGGTGATACTGCAGCTGTATGATCGTGGTCTTTAATAACATCAGTCTGGGCCAGATGATCCAATGATTGACATCATGAGCATCAATCAAGTCAGTGAGTCTGACCACCTGATAACTTTGGTTGCCTCTTACAGCAAGCATGGACTGCTGAAGGCTCAGATTTTCATGGTGTACATTGGTTGAATCTTGCAACTGTATAACCAGGGGTGGAAATAACCCATTGCCCGACGTCCGAGTCCAGTGTTTTTTTCTGTCGGGCAAGCAAATTTGTACATCACACTGTACCGGTGTCCAGTTGACTTTCCAATGTTAATAATGTTTTTTATTTAAAAAATCAACAAGAAAACAGCCGGTATAGTGGAAAACTTATCAGGGCAAGTGATTTTACATGTGATACTGTACCGGAGTACACTAGCAATTTTAAAGTTATTTCCATCCCTGATAACTGCTATGTGTTTAGGACTGACCTTCTTGAGCAGTGTGGCTGCATCCAGGAGGTACTGCCAGTCTATCCAGGTGCCTTCATTCGTCATCACCTTGTCCTGGATCCGGGATCGGATCTTCATCAACGTCTGCTCCTCCAGCTTCAGACTCTTGGCATGATTCTCCCACTGTGGACATAGTAAGTGAGTTTAACTTTCAGCAATATTCCAGAAAATATCACCGAAGGGGACACCAGAAAAGGGCTTAACATATTGTACCCATTTGGGGAATCTAACCCGGATCTTGGCTGCGAAAAGCGAAAAGCTTTAACCACTAGGCTACCCCACCGCCCCCACTGTGGACATGAAAACAAAGTAACAACATAGCACTGTAGACACTTTAGCCCTTAGTGCCTGATACAGAGCATGATCCTCAGATGGACAGTAACTGCACTACCAGGACTTGTCCACAGGTAGCAAACTTGTGTTGACAGGTTTAACTTTCTTATTTTGGTTTTCACAGAACCAGCCCAGTCAGTCATGTTCAAACTATTTCATGTAAACAGTGAAATAAAAAATGTCAAATTCAGTGACAAACAAAATCACAAATTTTGACAGCACTTTTGGCATCTCCTCTGAGAGTGAACACAAAATCAGGGTCCTGTTTGCCAAAGAGTTGAACATATATGTTGTACTTATCAATGGCATGATGTGTTCATACAAGAAGCAGGCAGACAAAAAGCATGTCGTGTCAATGATGACAGGTACTCACCCTCTCATAGTAGAAGAGGTATTTCTTCAGAGCCTCCCGAGCCTGCACCAGCACGGACTCGTTGGCGATGTTGGGGTTCTCCTTGTAGCGACTGCACTCGTAGTACTCACTCCCATGGGCCTTCCAGTCTACAGGGATAGAGATACGGTATTGTGGGAGGAGACACACTAGCGGTGACATGTTGCAGTGTAACATGGGAACTTGACACAGTAGACTGAGAGACTGCTAACCTGTGTCAGCAGGGGAATCAACAAAAGCTATAGGTCTGATGCTACGTAGCACAGTGAATCACTCCTCAACAAGTCCTGCACTATGAGCTCAAAAGTGTGTGAGGTGTTTATTGCCATGCTCTAATATTCCAGCTACAAGCGGTACATAACTGAGTCTTGAATGATATTGTGAGCAAGGATCTGTACCATCAAAGTACCATTACATGTACCATCAAAGTATCATTACATGTATCATCGAAGTATCATTACATGTACCAAGTATCATTACATGTACCATCAAAGTACCAGTACCATCAAAAGTACATGTACCATGTACCACCAAAGTACCATTACATGTACCATCGGTACCAGTACCATGTACCATCAAAGTACCATTACATGTACCATCAAAGTACCATACCAAAGTATCATTACATGTACCATACGAGTATCATTACATGTACCATCAAGCATAATTACATGTACCATCAAAGTACCATTACATGTACCATCGAGTATCATTAAGTACCACTACATTACATGTACCATCGTAGTATCATTACATGTACCATCATTACAGTACCATTACATTACATGTACCATCAAAGTATCATTACAAAAGTACCATTACATGTACCATCAATTACCAAGTATCATTACATGTACCATTACATGTACCATCGAAGTGCCATTACATACCATCAAAGTATCATTACATGTACCACATTACATTGTACCATCAGTACCATCATCATTACATGTACCATCAAAGTATCATTACATGTACCATCAAGTACCATCGAGTACCATTACAAGAACCATCAAAGTACCATTACCATGTACCACTACATGTACCATCAAAGTATCATTACATGTATCATCGAAGTATCATTACATGTACCATCGAGGTATCATCACATGTACCATCGAGGTATCGTTACATGTACCATTGAAGTACTGTTACATGTACCATCGAAGTACTGTTACATGTACCATCGAAGTATCATTACATATACTCAACCAAGTCAACAAGCCTGACTGTCTGATCAATGTAGACAATTCAATGACCAGCATGTTTGCTGGGGATCTTCATCTGTCACAGCAATCCCCACAGCAATGTTTAAACAGATACCAATATGATTGCCATGCAACTCACCTCCAAGACACATCCAGCAGAAGTCATACTTGCATTTGGAACATTGCTGAAAATGGATGACAAGAGATATAGCAAAGGTGAAGAGTTGTGACCCTTTGTGGAACAACACCCAGGATTAATCTTGCTAAGTCATTACTAGGATGAAATATCTCCCTGAAAAGATCACTGTGTTCGCATTTCGGCAGGGGTTGCATTTCTAACACTAGGACTTGCACAGTCAGGCTTTCTTATAACATTACTTGTCAGTTTTTTCTGATGTTCAAAATTTTCTTACAGGTATGGAGTTTTCATTAGGATCTAGAAAGCGTATGTCATGGGCTTCCCTAACCTAAGAGCCGGTGAACCATGACAAACTTACCATATGGTTGCAGCCTCCATTTTTCTCTATGCATACATGGCACTTTGGACACTGTGAACAACAATAAGTTGCAGCAATAGATGTAATGTATCATGTGACTGTATAATATATTCATCACTAAACAGCAGAAATAATGCTGTTGCGATTTTACATTTTATATCACTCATCTACTGTAAAATATTCCCAATTTCAAGATGAAAAAGAAAATATATGTACACGAGGAAAATACTGTTGGACATTGCATTTTTACTAATATTTTCTAGGAGAGAAGTTATTTCACAAAAATACAGCAGCGCAGTCAAATCAGAACAGCATGAGGTAATGGGGACTATATGAACCTAGAATCTCCGCTGGGAGACAAGCACGGTTACTTACTGCTTTTTTGGTACATCGGTCATTAATGGTACTTACTTACATCTTTTGTGTGGGCGCTGATGTAGTTGGCTGTCTCGGAGTCATCGGCACACTTGGTGAGCCAGCGCTTGATTGTTTCACAGTCGGTGGGAGCATGGTACTCGTTACCACAGCGGAAACTGAAGCCAAACACATTTATCATCATCCAGTTCATCTGGTATGGTGTTTAGACTGTGCATAGACTGCCATTTTTACTACTCAATGCTGAGTTGGGTTAAACGCCACTTTGAACTAAATTTCAGCTATATCTTGGCATACCAAATTGAGTGAGCGAGTGAGTTTAGTTTTACGCCACTTTTAGCAATATTCCAGCAATATCTCAGTGGGGGACACCAGACATGGGCTTCACACATTGTACCCATTTGGGGAATCGAACCCAGGTCTTCAGCATGACAAGTGAACGCTTTAACCACTAGGCTACCCCACCGCCCCCATGCCAAATCGATGTGGGAGGAAACCCAATGTGATGCAGGTTTCATATGTTTATCACTTTTCTGAAATCCACAAGCATTGATTTGTGTTGACACACCAAGACACTTAATCAGGCACAACAGGATTCAAACCCATGATCATTGATCTTTCCTATCTATATCAGTATCAATCTGCAGATCCTGGTAGAACCAAGAGATGCAACTCTGCACAGCGAATTCTGGAGCCATATACTTCAGGACACATCACAGACAGCAATGACAATGGTGTGACATGTGCTCCTTCACTCACCAGAAGGAGCTGTTACACTGGGAACACAGGACCTTCTTAGCTAGGGCCTCCTTAGCCCGAACAATCACTGAACAATTAGCACCAGAAGGGCAGAACCTCAGGACCTTCTTAGCTAGGGTGGTTCAATGCCGAACAATTAGCACCTGGGCAGAACCTCAATTGCGGGTGGGTAATTACAGGTAAATGCTAACGGGCATGATACTGATGAACTTGAAAATGTAGGGTTGATCCATGTAGTGTAAGATATTGGAAAAATATTAGATTAATGATATTTCAGCATTTCATTTTTTAATATTCATACTTTGTGTCGGTTTAGAAGAAATTTTCTAAGTATAGTAACTGTATTTGTACCACACTTTATGTTGGGAAAAGTACAGAACTGGAAATGTATGTAAATTCTTCTGTCAACATCAAGATCATTACATACACATGGAGATTTGCATGCTGCCATCATGCAGCTAAATATTCAACAACAAACTAGCAAAGATGGAGAGTAAGATATGAAGAGAAATGCTTGAGGAGGGTTCACCGATCAAGAGTGATTGAGTGAGTCAAGTTTTATGATGCTTTTAGCAATATTAAATCAACATCATGGCGGGTGACACCAGAAATGGGCTTCAGGCACTGTACCCATGTACGGACTCGAACCAGGGTCTTTGCCGTGACTAGCGAACGCTATAAGCACAAGGCAACACAGCCCCAAAGCAACAAAGAGGACAAGGTAGACATTCACATCTGATTGCACTAATACACCTGACGATGATGAAATAAAGCTCATATTACAACCTATCACACACATACTCAGAGATAAACTGAACAGCATGCCACAAGCACCAGTGCAACTCACCTTGACGAGATCATTGAAGGAGAGCATGGAATATTTGTCCCTGAGAGTTGTATCACTGAGTATACTGCACAGAAAGTCTTCGGGGACCAGCACAGGGCAGTCCTTGCCCATACACTCGATACCTGCAACGTACATATGAATACATAAACAGACCTCAGGACATAAACAACAAGCATTGTCACTAAGGTGACATAATCCCCAGCCGCAAATTATCAAATCAAACTTAAAAAGTACTGAAAGTTTAAGATGAAGTTAAATGTCAACAAAAACACGACCAGTCAACCTCTCTTGATATCTTGCTCTTTAGTTGTTCAAACACACAAATATTTTCAAGACTTACTTTGACCGGGACATGGATGTCATAGTGTATGAAATATGCAAAAATGGTCCTAAAGAAATTGCTTATTGAAAAAACATTCAAGAGAAGTCTTGAAAGGCTATGAAGAAAATCCAGTGAATTCAGGTAAACATGCTAAAATATTCAAAGTGTCTTTGTGACCTTGAAAATTAAGTGAAGGTCACCAAAATCGACTGGGCCTTGCACTTTCCCGAGATGAAGCTTGGTGTCAAATTTGAAGAAAGTCCAGTCAATGGTTCTTGAGATATCTCACTGACCATCTTAACAATAACATGCAGGTTAACATACTGAAATTTTCAAAATGTCGCTGTGACCTTGAAATTTAAGTGAAGGTCACTAAAATCGACTGGGCCCTGTGCCTTCCCTGGATGAAGCTTGATGTCAAGTATGAAGAAAATCCGGTAAATGGTTCTTAAGGTATCTTGCTGACAAGCATAACATGCAGGTTAATGTGCTGAAATCTTCAAAGTGTCGCCATTGACCTTGGAAATTACGTGAAGGTCACCAAAATCGACTGAGCCCTGCGCCTTCCCTAGATAAAGCGTGGTGTTGAATATGAAGAAAATCTTGTTAACAGTTCTTGACATATCTGATGACAAGCGTAAAACGTTAAAGTCCCCTTGTGACCTTAAAATGAAGGTCAAGGTCACCAAACCTGACTGGGACCTTTCTTATTCTGTGATGAACCTAGGTACCAAATATGAAAAGAATCTAGTTAATGGTTCTTAAGATATTCCTATTCGTACAGACGGACGGATGGAGCCTAATACTATATCCCCCGCTTCGCGTTAAACGCGCGGTGGGGGATAACAAATATATATATGCCTCATACTATTGAAATATCTGTGTATATAAGGGAAAGATTGGTGTTTATCACTGCCTGTGAAGTGGCCACTACCCTAATCAGACCTCAATAAAAGCATAACTTCCAAATTTGACATATTTAAGTCAGCGAATCCTGGCATGACAAAGGGACGCAACTCTGCACTAGTTGATTGTGAATTCTTTGCCCAGGACCTGACCTGTACCTCACACTGAACTTGTTTCATCTGGACTTGGTGTGTACTCTATAGTGACTTCCTATTTTATCCGGACTTGGTGTGTACTCACCTATGGTGACTCCCTGATTCATCTGGACTTGGTGTGTACTCACCTATAGTGACTTCCTGTTTTATCCGGACTTGGTGTGTACTCACCTATGTTGACTCCCTGTTTTATCTGGACTTGGTGTGTACTCACCTAGAGTGACTTCCTGTTTTATCTGGACTTGGTGTGTACTCACCTATAGTGACTCCCTGTTTCATCTGGACTTGGTGTGTACTCACCTATAGTGACTCCGTGTTTTATTGGGACTTGGAGGTGTGTACTCACCTATAGTGACTCCGTGTTTTATTGGGACTTGGAGGTGTGTACTCACCTATAGTGACTCCCTGTTTTATCTGGATTTGGAAATGCATGTCCCAGCAATCAGCACAGAAGGCATGGCCACAGTTGAGGGCGTGGAAGTTCTCCCTTGGACTAGGACACACACACACACGACAGACATGGGAGCTGCCTGACATCATCTCCTGAAAGAATCAGCAAAAAAAGGGACGTCAAACTGATATACTATATACCTGACAACTTATAATGGGATGCTACTGTCTGTCTGACATGGAAGCTACCATACATCATATCCTGAAAGAATCGGCAAATAACAGCCATGAAACTGTAATACTATATACCTGACAACCTATAATGGGATGGTATTGTATATCTGACAGGATCTCCTGAAAAAATCGCCAAATAAGGGACGCAAAATTACCATACTATATACCTGACAACTTATAATGGGATGGTACCATATGTCTGACATGGGAGCTGAGTGACATTGTCTCCTGAAAGAATTGGCAAATAAAGCACAGGAAATTGATATATCATTTACCTGACAACTTATAAAGGGATGGTACCAGCTGTCTGACAACCAATAGTGACATACAGCATATAGAGATGAGGTAAATATTTTATGTAAAAGATAAAAGCATTATCTGTTTGCATAGTGACAACCAAGATCACAGACTCAAGAGGTAAATTCCAGTAGCAGCATTAATGTTCTTCTCATGTAACTATTGTAACAATACAGATCACCATGGATACTCACATCATATTTTTTAGAGCTCCTGATTTTGCAGTCGACAAGAAGTTGAGCAGGATCCTTTTGATGTCTAGAAACAGAAACAGAATTATTTTAACAATAGTACGTTACCATGACAACCAGTTACCGAAGTATTTCTCCCAGTGAATTTGGGTGCCTGGAGTGGGTCTATAAATAATGTCACTTCAGCAGCTTTTTTGTCTGAAGTATCACCATGACATCAGGAAAACATGACTTCAGATAGAAAATCGACATCTCAGAATGTTAATATAAATATCTGCAGCCGTATGTAAGTGAAGGTGTGACATCATGTAATGAAATTACGAAATTGTGGTGCCTTGGATTACCAGGTTTCAAGTGAAGCAACCATGACAACATTTGAGGTATAGCATGGAGGTCAGATGCGTCAGACGTGTGTCGTATGTTATGTATCGCAATACAGCGGTTGTATATCGCTGCATTGTCGTGGACCTGCTATCGCTACACCATTACACTACCAGTGAAAGTTCACCTACCTGTCTAGGATGTACTCTCTCCTCCAGTCGTGGGTTAGTAGCAGCATTTTGGCAAGAGATGGAGTAATCTGAAGAAGAACATTAATTAAAATAGTTTCCAATTTGGCTATATGGGTCGCCATGAACCATGCTAACACATCTCACAGGCCATTAGGTTTGAGTGAGTGAGTGAGTTTAGTTTTACACCGCTTTTAGCAATATTCCAGCAACATCACGGCGGGGGACACCAGAAATGGGCTTCACACATTGTACCCATGTGGGGAAACAAACCCGGGTCTTCAGCGAGACGAGCGAACGCTTTAACCACTAGGCTACCCCGCCAGCCCCATTAAGCTTGGTGATATCTCACTAGGCTTGCACTGTTTTACCTGTATTCTATAATACTCTTTTAATACTAAATGTATTCAATATCTTAATTGAGAAGCGATACATTAAACGTACAATTTCTTTATTACAGTGGGAGCAATGTTTCAGTGCAGGTTCTAACACCGTTATCAAACAAATGAAGAACTGTAAGGATTGAGAGACAAAAGGAATTAGGACTGCAATGGCATGGGGAAGCCATAATCATCTAAAGTTAACACAAATTTAAGAAACCAACAGACACTGAGCTGGAGATTAACCCATATTTCAGTCATATCATGGTCAACAACTTCATGTGTGAGATATATCCAACATGCTACATGCTAAAACATGTTATTATGCAAGCATATTTTTCCAGCTTACTGACTGGTCTAGAGGCGGTCACGTGACCGTTGACAGAAAAGCATATTGACCCCAACCCAGGTCCCGAACAAAAGTCATATTGACCTGAGTTACTATGACGTCATTCTATTGTTTACATGTCACAGTATTGTTGACTTAATGTTATTGGTTTGTAGTGAAAATAAACTTACTTTTCTTGACTAAATGGACATGTTTTGGATTTTAGAAGCTTTTTTTCGGTAATTACATAATAAAACAATTATAGACTAGCGAATTCGGTCAATACCTGTTTTTATGGACCCGCGAAAAGGCAATAATGACCGAGGACAAAGTCCGAGGTCAGTATTGCTTTCCGCAATATATTATTATTTTATTTTATGCCTTTGCCAGCAATATTCCCAGTGTAATCGCAACCTGCAAATAATCAAATCTGCACAAGACACTTAGATTTTTCACTAAAGACCAGGAGTGTGGAGTGGAGTGGAGTGGAGTGGAGTGGAGTGGAGTGGAGTGGAGCGGAGTGGAGTGGAGCGGGAGGGAGCGAGCGAGAGAGCGTTTTATTAATATTCCATCATTCCAGCAATATGATGGCAGGGGACACCAGACATGGTCTTGGGAATTGAAGTACAGTGACTACTTCACCATGTAGGTTCTTCATTTTCCAACTGAGTTTACCTTTAAAGGGGTACAAAGTGCTTCTATTTCCTCGTTCAGTAGCCTATCCACATCTTCCATCTGGAGCAGCTCGTACTCGAAGTACTCAGGGTCATCACATTTCTTTGGCTTCTCAAGGTCAAGGTCATCTGTTTCATTGTAGTAATCATGGAGATCCTGATACTCATCATCATCATCATCATCCATGCCGTCAGACTGGTCACTGTAGTCGGACTCCTCAGAATTCTGGCTCTTCATGTCTGTCGACATTGTGTCTGGATTTAGATCACTTTTCTGAAAAAGATGATTTCGTAAAACCAGTACAACACACAGAAATCTTCCATGATCATGTCAGACAAAAATATGCGTCCTTAAACATGCATTACTAACAATTTTGATCCTGATAGCTTTCCCTAATTTCAAATCAATGGGGCATGAGACACAACTTGAACGTTTGTTGTTCCATGCCACACTCAGCAATAGTCAGAAATATGTCGATGGTATGTAAATAATCGAGTCTGGACCAGACAAGTCAGTGATCAACAGCATGAGCATCAATCTACGCAGTTGGGATACAATGACATGTGTTAACCAAGTCAGTGAGTCTAGCAACACGATTCCGTAAGTCGCCTCATATAACAAGCATGGGTTGCTGAAGACCAATTCTAACTGGATCTTCATGAATCGAGTTACTTGAGTTACAAGATATACAAATCATGATACTTGATTTGTGTTGGGATTGTGATTATCATGGTTATATACTACTCAACATAAGTTAGGGAACACTCAATTCTGTCCTATCACTATATGAAGAGTTAGTTAGCTTAGTTTGAGTAGTATAGTCTAACATTGAATGTTCATTATAACAAATGAAACATCTGCTACATGGTGATACAAGTATAGTATTATAAAGACAAGTTTTAATACAACATTCAACACAAGAATACATACCAAGAATTGAAATAGCCCTTATTGGTAATTCAATATTTGATAAATATTGAAATGGTAAAGATTAAATGTTTTCTATGTGCCCTGGCAGCACGACTAAAATCATAAAAACAATACACACCATGATTTATTTAATGGAAAATGCAATAAATCTGACCATCTGAAATTAATCAAAACTTATTTTGGCATACCCTGAAACCGTTCATCAGTGGCCCTCTCAGTCTCACAGCTGAACAAGGACATGGGCATTTTGGATGCTGGCGAGCATAACAGGAAATCCTGTTTTGGATCATGACATAGTTTGTGGGTCCAGGACAAATGATGCTGAATTGTTCTTGTAGCCTTGACAGTGTTACGGAAATCCAGCTCTCAAGTTTACAGATTTACATGATGTTTACTGATTTTTTAAGCAAGAAATTTAAATAACAAAACTATTGATTAAATGTTTAAGGTTCATTGAAATCATCAAAAGGTATGGCCACACTTATTTTGGTTTAAACATATTTTTATTCCTAGAGAATCTGGTTTGGTAAACAAGCTGTACTCTGCTTATATTAATACATCACCAGTACATATATCATTTAAACAAATACACAAGAACTGGAAACAAAAAAACGACAAATTAAATCATATATGTGCGTTGTAGGTGCTTATAAACATTGAGCTTGCAGCTACACTTCATTAATTGATTGCATATAATTGTTAGTATAATTTTCACCAAGGCACACCTAATTTATATGCATTTCTATCCCTGTATACAGATAAAGGTTTGAAAAATAACATCCAGATGAAAATTAAGCACTATTGTCTGCCAGGATAGACAATGTATAGAAGAAATCTGATGCCATCGTTGTTGTCATAGTGACTCTGATAATGGAAGCTGTCTACTTAGCCATGTTCACACAATGTGTCAAGTATCATGACAAAGTATCAAGGCAGCTCATATGGCCTGGAATTCTAGTTACCTCAACACTATGTCCATCAACACAGATCTGGTTTAGTTAACAGTCCTAGCATGTTTGATTCAAGAATTAAAGCGGAACTCCAATTTACACACACATACACTACAGGCATGATCACTATCTTAATGTGTTAATTATCGATATTTTGTATAAAAAGTTGGAGACAAAGTCTCGATATTATATACACTACAGTAAAAAATGTTCACAGCAACAAACAACTCTAATAAACTCATTTCTAACTCCAACTTTGATTCCCCAGATAGGTACAATGTGTGAAGCCCATTACCGGTGTCCCCTGCTGTGATATTGCTGTGATATTGCTAAAAGTGGTGTAAAACTATGCTAGTTTTCTCACTTTATCTTTATGAAAAATAACCTAAGAGAAATGAGAGATCCGAACCTGCGGAAAATCTAGCCTTGCCTTACTTTAGCATTACAGCAAGAGTTGGGCAGAGGGGGAATGTAGTATATTTCAAGGACTTTGAGACTACAGACGGCACTAGCTGCAATAGTTAGACTGACACAACAATTTGAACAATCGAAAGGCTGGGAACATATTTCTTCTTTAATGTGTATATGTGCAGGAACACACAGATTACAAATATGAACCACTTTTAAAGAAAGATGAGAGAGTGAAGAAAGAGAATGTGATAGAGAAGATGAGAGTATGTGTGAGAGAGAGAGAGTGTGAGAGAGGAAAATGTGTGTGAGAAAGTATGAGAGTGAGATTATAGTGTGTGAGAATGTGTATGAGAGTGAGAGTATGAGAAAGTTAGTGTGTGATAATGTATGAGTGTGTAAGCGTATGAGTGTACATGAGCAAGTGAGAGTGTGTGAGAAAGAGTGTGTGAGAGAAAGGGTGTGAGAGTGAGTGTGTGTGTGAGAGAGAGAGTGTGTGTGAGAGTGAGAAAGTGTGAGTGAGTGAGTGAGAGAGAGTGTGTGTGTGAGAGAGAGTGTGTGTGAGAGTGAGTAAGAGTGGGCAGGAGTGTATGAGAGCATGACAGAGTTTGAGAGAGTGTATGACTATGAGGGTGTGTGAGATTGAGTGAGTGTGAGCATGAGTTTGTAAGAGAGGGCATGTGAAAGTGTTTGAGTGCATGTGATTGGCATTCTAGAAGTTGTTGAGTCATTATTAAAGTATTATAAGTCAAAAAAAGCTTTATGGATACAACTTCTTGTTTATAGCAAAGAGCAACATTTCGGTGTAGGTACTTATGCTTTCAAGATCCAACACTGAAACATCGCTCTATGCAACAAACGAGAAGTTGTTCTCCATAAAGTCATGTGATGTATCATTGTGTGCGAGTGTGTGAGAGGGGCCAGGGTCAATCAGTATTACAGCATCACAGCTACCAGCAACATTATGCAAGTATGTCTTGCAAACCAGTCTGAAGTATTAGCCACCAGCCTCTTGCAATGTCTGGGGGGCAGATATTTTCGGTTCAGCAAAGCCAACAGATTATCATCTTAAAGTAAATACCTACTTCAACTAAAACTGGTGTGAAGATATATATAGATATATGTATGAACAAATAAACTCTCTGCTTATGCTCTGCTATAACGGCTGTGGGCAGACAAATGCCTATTTAGATTTAAATTAGCAATGTCTAACCATCATCAATTATCCATATAATCTATGAGCTATGAGCTTTATTCCATCATTTCAATGAGTGAGTGAGGATTTATGCAATATCCCTGTTATTTCAGAAGAGAAGGACCAATCTCCACTAATACAGAATTTCTCTTGAATGAGTGAGGGAGTGAGTGATTGGGTGTTAGGTTTTACACTGCTTTTATTAATATTCCAGCATTCCAGCAATATCAAGGCAGGGGACACCAGACATGGTCTTGGGAATTGTGAGGTTTTATGCCACTTTTAACAATATTCCAGCAATATCACAGCAGGGAACATCAAACACCCAGATGGTAGGGCTTCCACGGGTACTCGAGTACTCGAGGACGAGTCGGGTTCAGCTGGACTCGAGTCCATTTTCAAGGACTCGAGGACTCGAAAAGAGGAGATAACTCGAATTATTTGACGTTGACAGACTGTCTGCCATGTGCTAAGCACGAGCGGCCGTTAACGTCTTATAATAAGATAAGATATAACTTTATTATCCCGGAGGAAATTCTTATACATCCAAACTGTCTCAAAATGAATATATACACAGTTCACAAAAATTTACACAATAATTACATGCTCAAAACGAATGCTATTTACAAATAAATCTGACATGATATAATTCAATTAACCACATAGGTAAAGAGGCTGAATAATTCTAGTTCTAATAACATGATGGTGTGATTCAAAATATTTGTTGCATTCACGAATACTTGATGGTATCAAAGACTGTCGAGCTCTGTTTGTTTTGAAGGAGGGAATCGACAGCAGCGTCCACAAGGAAGTAGTTCAAAATGGTGAGATCAAATATATCAACTATCAAATCTAATTTTAGCTGCCTTTTTGACAATCTGGCGCTTATAGATAGAGGGAATATACTCGAAAGACACTCCAGAAATTTTGCAAGCGGTATTAACAATATTGAAAAGTTTGTTTTTGTTGCGATGAGACAGATCCCCATACCAACATAGAAAATTGTAGGTCAACACACTTTGAATAAAGGTTTGATAAAAAACTGTCATTACGGTTTTGTCAATGCCTTGACGATAATAATGTTCAGAATCAGAAACTAGGCCAGTAACAGTGGCGTCATCTGCACATTTTACAGTAAACAAGTCATATATTGACAAGTAACAGTCATTGGTATACAAAACGAAAAGAACGGATGAAGGAACACAGCCATGTGGATCTCCAGTAGAGGTTGAGAGAAAAGAAGATTGATAGCCATTGACACTGACATACTGAGTTCTATGTACCCTGAATTCTTTAACCCATCTGATAATGTTTTTATTAACACCTAAATTAAATAGTTTACTCCTCACACGGTGTGGCTGTATGGTATTAGTTGTTACAAGTCTGCAGATGAGAGTAAATATTATACATCGTTTGAGATTTCACTTCTTAAAATGATTAGGTAACTATCTTGACAATTGATAGACATGGAGAAAGATAAAAAAATCAAATGTATGGGTGTATCTTGATCTGGATAGTGAAAAGAGCAAAATAACCAAATGCCGCCTGTGCGGTATATCACTGCGTTTTGCAGGCAGTACAAGAAGTACGAAGAAAAAAAACATTTGTCAAGTAAACATCCAAATACTGATTCTGACCAATAGGAAATGTTAGTCACATGACGATATGAAGTCGGAAAGAAGTAAGTGTTCACTTGTGTGATCGGAACACGTCATGCAATTTACGCTATCGTTTGCTTGAAAGGTATGAATTTCGAGTACTCGGGTCCGAGTCGAGTCTCATCCCTCGAGTACTCGAGTCCAAAAAAATGGACTCGTTGAAGCCCTACCAGATGGCATTCGGACGTTGGCCCCAACGTTGGCAAAACCATTGCCAACATTGGGCCAATGTCTGAATGCTATCTGGGCAGGGGCTTCGCACATTCTACAAATATTGGGAATCCAACCTAAGTCAAACCCATAAACATTGCTAATGACAGTAACATGACTGCTATTTTAAAAACTGTAGCATGTGAATCAGGATCTTTATCATAATAGGATGGAGACAGTCAAACATTTCTTTACAGCTCCAGACAAATGGTTCAACCTACCTGTTGTTCCACACAGCTCACTTGACAATATTACCATCTGACTTAGCTACAAGACAACGTGGAGCAAACATACCACTTGAAATATCATCACAGCTTCCCAGGCTGATGTTGTTGCTATTAATTAGTAACAGATGTAAGTTTCATTTGAGTACATAACTGCTTCCCTGATTAATGATATTGCTATTAACTAGCTAAAGATTTTAACTTGAGTACATAACATAAACATGATATGTATGAAACACATGTACATCACCTCATGGCAGCCTATTGGCCATTATCAAGATTATACAGGAATTCCAACTTGTTATAAGCAGCAATTGTTTCCCAACATTTTGATTTAGACTCAATCAGGGTACATCTTATGTTACTTTTAACTGTTGCAACTACCAGTGAAGGTCCGGGTTAGAATTGATCTTTAGTAACCCATGCTTGTCGATTAATTACAGACCGCTGGAATATAGCTGGAATATTGCTGAGTGCGGCATAAAACTTAAGTCACTCACTCACTGTTGCAAGTATAAGCAGAGTGGGAGAAAACAAGGTCGGTTGGTTTCTTGTTTAAACGCTGCATTCAGCAATATTCCAGCTATATGGTGGTGGTCTGTAAATAATCGAGTCTGGACCAGACAATCCACTGATCAACAGCATGAGCATCGATCTACGCAATTGGGATACGATGACATGTGTCAACCAAGTCAGCAAGCCTGATCACTAGTGTTGGGAATTGGTTGGAATCTAAAATTTGATGATTGCTTTATTACCAACGAACAATCATCGAAAAAAATTGGTTAGCGTCGTTCGTCAGATTTTCCTATCCAGTTTGTTATTGCAGATAAGTATAACATGATGCAACTTGCTACTTTAAAGTGATGACTAATATATCATGAACATAAACGTCCTGGAGTCTTAGAGAAATATTCAGTCATGATATAAATTTCATTTAGTGAAGTGAGTTTTCAAAGAATTAAACAGGTTTTCAGGCCCTGACAACTCCGAAGATATGTTACATAGTCAAGTGTTTCAAAGACTAAAACAGTAGTTCCAAAATTGTTTGTGTTCGGTTATGAGAAAATGTGATCGATTGCTTGGCTGTTTAGTCACTGCGACCAATCTTCGAGTATTTCAATTAATCGGACCACCACTACTGATCACCCGATCTGGTTAGTCACCTTTTACGACCAACATAGGTTACTGAAGATCAATTCTAACAGTAACATGGAGAAAACCAGGCTAATCAGCACATACTGTTCAACAAATCCTGGATAACATACTGAAATTATAGCAATCAGAATTGTCTGTCTCACAGTCGCTGAACCGCATTATTTTCCCATCTGTCTAGCCTTTCTGCAATGCTAAAGCCCTAATGAAGCAAGTCTAGATTTCCTCAGGTTCTGAATCTCCAAGGGGCGGTGGGGTAGCCTAGTGGTTAAAGCGTTCACTCGTCATGCCGAAGACCATGGTCCGATTCCCCACATGGGTACAATATGTGAAGCCCTTTTCTGGTGTCCCCCCGCTGTGAAATTGCTTGAATATTGCTGAAAGTGGCGTAAAACTAAACTCACTCAAACTGAATCTCCCAACTCATTGGGGCCCCCTTTTCAGTTTAAATTGTTTGTTTCTATCAAAATATATTCACAGACTAAGCAACAGTCGACAATCAACAATGCCCGAGATAAATCACTACAACTGTGTCACTTGTCACATCTCAACGAGATATACCAGAGACTTTTATGACATTCAATCCGCCAGGTCAGTGATAACATGAGCCCCAGTATAAAAGGTCACAATATTATATAAAACTCTGAGTTGACAAAAAATGACACACTAGCTTGTATATAATCATTTCCAGTGAGTGAGTGAGGTGTACATCATTTTTGCAATATTCCAGTAATATCAATAGCTATGTGGGGAACAGACCTAGTCTTACAACTAGTCTCTGAAATGAACATATTTTACAGAAAAAAGTTCATAGTAAACAAAATAAAATATAATGAAAAGGAGCCCTGAGACTTTCTTCTTGACTTGCCACATTTTCTAGACATAAGTGGGCATTCTTGGATATATTTGCTTCAGGGTCTGTATGACAGACCCCATCTTACTGGGGCTCCTTTTCAACTTAAAAGGAAATATTTGTTTCTTTCAAAATTATGTATATTCACAGACTAAGCATTAGTCAACCCTCATGGCATTGCAATTAGGCTGTAAGCAGCTTTGTTCACAAAGTATTGCTGTTATACATAGAAATTATCATTTAACTTTAACGATTACAATACATGATATTTTGTTATGCTAATTACTAGATATTAACCATAAAGTTTTCATGAATAAGTATTCATATTCATTACTACATGCCTTAAACATTCCTTTGTGTTGAATTAAAATGTGTATTATTATGTTACAAGTTAGTATGGTGCGCTGTAAAAGGGATGTGAATTATTGTGATCGGTAAACTGAGACAGTGTAATATTTCCAATTCCATGGGTTTGTTTTGTTAATTTAAATTATCAGAAACCTTAACAAAAATGGAAGTCAGACAAGTAGTAGTCTAGATCACATACTTTTTGTGCTGGCAATTAGGAGCCTTCATCTGAGAATGTGAGTTTAAATACTGGATGAGACTCTGCCCCAAATAGTATGAAAATCTGTACTTTACTGAGAAAGTGTAATCCCATACATAATATATGTTGTGTTTGACCTCTTTCTGAAAGGCATTGTGTATTGTTAAGTATGTGTTAAATTTTGTCAAGATTCAAGATTTTTATTACAGTATTAGAGGCCTCCAGCCCAAAGTACAGGTTTTGTCTGACAAACCACCATTCACAAAAGGTTTACGTAACAGTGAGTGAGTGAGTATGGTTTTATGCTGCTTTTAGCAATATTCCAGCAACATCAAGATGGGGGACACCAGAAATGGACTTCACCTATTGTACCCATGTAGGGAATTAAACCCGGGTCTTCGGTGTGACGAGCGAACGCTTTAACCGTTTAACCACTTGGCTACCCCACCGCCCCTTTACATAACAGTCAAGGAATACAAACAAATGATACAAATACAATATAGATAGTGAAAAAGAATGCATGAGAATAGTTAAGTCTGGATCTGTACAGACATGATGAAACTATCAACTCAAAACTGGTATAGCTCTTCAAAAAACGTTTTTAAAAACATTGCAACTCTTTGTTGTTTAATGCCACAGTCCAACGTTCCAGCTGGAGGATGGTGGACCACAGAATCAAGTGGCCAATAGTTTGATCATGTAGAGGTAAAAATACACAATCAACCTGTGTCCCTTCGTACAAAGCAACCTTAGAGCTAAGATGATCGTAACTCACATACCTTATCAATAAAGACTTACGACTGGTGTAAGGCTATGGTTGCTTTGTACAACGGCACCCTGGACTATAACCATGACAACTGACCTGAGCCTTTATGACCAGCATGTTGCTGGAGCTATTCCAACTCAGAATCTCCACTGAGGCATATTACCATAAACATGACAAAACTGACTTGTATAGAGAAAGCTACAACCGTATATCAAGGTATATCAGCGGTAAGCAGACAAGGATTCAACACAGCTTAAACACTCTGCTCAGCCTAGTGTTGTGGCCTCAGTGTTAACATGCACAATGCACATACCAATATTCCAGCACATTAAATATGTACTTAACATAAAACAGATAATCTCAGGTCACAATGAATGTAAAAATAACAAATGTCATTTCTAATGTTTGGTGATCGAAAACTGGACTCCAAAAGTTACTTCCTGCTTCTGGTGGGTTGAATCACCTTGAAATGCATCCAAGATCAGTGTAGCAACAAATAGAAGATTTATATTGTTGTTAACATTTGCATGCAATGCTAAACACTTAAGAAAGAATCATTCTTAATCATTTGAAGGCATTTAGATGTGTTGAACATGAATGACAGAGTTTTGAGTTTTCTTGATTTGTTAAACATGACATTTTGGAGTTAATTCTGGTTTTGTCTGTTTCTGATCCAAACAGAATCGTGAAAGTTGAATTATTGCATCAAGCTTTTGATGCAAAATTATTGTGGCAAATGAGAGCATCATGCGTACAGTTTTCTATACGACATTTTTAAAGATCTTTTACATGTAATTTGTTGTCATCACATCATAAAAAGAAAGTCAAATACACTAGCCAGCATTTCCTTTTACTGGTCTTTGATTATTAATAGCCTGGAACAAACAAGCTTTCAAACCTTGCAAAAGTTAAAAATGGCTGCAATTACCATGGTTACAGGAGCAGCAGCAGAAATAGAACTGAAGTAAGTATCTACAAATACTGACAGTATAAGAGGATGCCCCACATTCCTCTCCAAAAAGCCTGATACTCCACAACAAGATATTTTGCCCTCAGGATACCTTAATCCAAACGATCAGTGGACGACATGACTCATGTGCACCTCTGTACTGACCACTGACCAGTTAAGAAATGATTCTGTAATCCACTGTAATTTTAACATTTCCGGACTCATGAATGTCATTTTGGCTAATAAGGTTCTCTCCCATATCTATATCTCCTGATAAACATGAGCTAAAGTAAAAAAAGCCTTAATAATGTACAAGCTATCATATGGGGGTGCCAGTAACTGGCCTCGACAATAACTGGTGACAAGCCAGTAGCAGGAACACAGTACCTTTCAAACGGTTACATTATAAAAGGCTAAATGAACAAATGATTACTACAATGAGTCCCAATGTTAGTGTTTACAATTCTAAAGCTGCACTGAAAAGGATGACAAAATTTCACTTTATTTGAAGACATATACAATCTTATTTAACATCACTTTATACTGAAAATGGCCCTGAAAATCACCTGTTTGTTCTTGATTTCACATCATAATGTGAGTCAACAATACCCATGCTAGATACTAGGCCAACGTTAAACCTATCATAATCTGTGATAATCTTAAGCCCCCTTCAGAGAAAGAAAAGATAAACTAGTTTGTTTATTCAACTAGGAATAACATTTGTGACCGTAAATTAATCGTCTCTACTGTCTACTGTTTGAACGGGGAAAAACTGGCTAAATATTCGATCTTCCAAACTATTTGTATAGTGAGTGTCATACCAATATATTCTTCATGACTCACAAAAACAGATGACTGTCGTTGACATTAAAATATCTTCTCTAAAAATGAAAATTGGAACATTTTCAAACAAACCTCATGTCGAACACATAGACTATAGTGTTAAGAAAGTAATCGGCTGAAATAAAGTTCAAAGAAGTGGCATAGGAACAAACCTTTTCGGAAGATTGTTCAAGTATTGCAATGTTTTCATCAATCCCAACAAAGAGTATCTCGACAACCGGAAGTGACGCACATTATTATATTACGTTTTAGTCACATACTTCATTATCAAATTTTATTTCATGAAATTGTGACGAATAAATAAAAAATATCTTACATGTTATAATTAATCCGTGAATGATTTGTTTTACCAAAACAGCTGCAAGCGAAGTTCTATTTATAGTAACAACAATCCGGATGTTGTAAATAATGCGGAAGTCTGGGAAGGCGGGAATTCCCCTTTAATTTCAACTCGCATGTGAGAATGTCGTAACATCTGGTCACTGCAAGGGTGCGCCCGGATTAATGGCTATTTGATTTATTGTGATTGATCAACAACTTATCTTACCTTCGAACTACAAGGAAATGTGGTTCCAGAAATATTTCAATAATTTAATCAACGTGAAAAACAATTTCCTCATTCCTCATTCGAGTCACTTAACAGGCTTGCAAAACCTGAAACCAGAGGCCATAATGATATTGATAAGAGGTTTCTGCTGAATCTGTACAACGTGTATTAAGTTGTGTAATTTCAGTCATAAGCAGAGAGACAGAGTAAGGCTATTGATTTTGCACAACATACTTTTGCATTCCCAAAGTGATCTTCCTCCAAAACCCTAAACCAAAGCACAGGGGGTAAAATTTGTGGCAGGGTACTTGGGTAGCTCTGTCAGCAAGCGCCATAAAATTAATTGGCATTAATCTGTTGTAATGCATGCAGCCACTCACGTGTGTGCATATCACCCATACCACTGATATAAGAGTGATAATTTTGAATGGGATGTTAACCCATGTTTCATTGCCTTGTTGAACTGTTGGAATAGGATTATGTATCATAGAACATCTACTTGTAACATGCAAGTTCCTCAGACATGGACTTGTGTCATGCATGGTGATGTGATGCGGTGAGGTTGCCTTGTGGTTAATGCGTCCGCTCATCTCGTCCCGTGGTTCGATTCCCCACATGGGTACAATGTGTGAAGCCCATTTCTGGTGTCCCCCTGATATTGCTGGAATATTGCTAAAAGTGGCATAAAACCATACTCACTCACTCACTGTTATGTAAACCTTTTGTGAATGGTGGTTTGTCAGACAAAACATGTACTTTGGGCTGGAGGCCTCTAATACTGTAATAAAAATCTCACACTCGCATAGTGAGGTAAAGGTGAAAATGGGTTAAACTTTACGTTCAACATAATTGCACCTGTAATGTAATGTTTACACTTGTATGTGTGAATTGCTGCATGCCTGTATTTGCATATATGTACTGATCTAGATTAATGCAGATATTATATTGTAGATAACTGAGATATCATGGCACATTACTAAGAGTCACATGCAACCAAACATAATTAAAACACAAGTATCACTTATTCATGACATATAATATACATTGCTGATTATGAAAAAACAAACAAAATTATAAGCGTACAATCGCAAATCAAAAGTGGAATATTTCGTACTTGGGTTTACTTCCCTCGAAATGAAGCACCCGGGATACTGAACACAGTCAGAGCGGATGGGCGTGCACTTAAGTGTCACGGAGTCTTTCACGTCGAAGTCTTTCATTGGCTGGTTCATTTGCCGATACACTCTTTGTGTGTATAGAGATGTTGGGTTTTGTAAATACAGGTGCATGAGCCACAAATCAGTGCGTTTTGTTTATGGTGTATAGCCTGATAGGTGTTAAGTTCAAATTGCATGTGATCAGTGATCGAAGATGTGTATTGCTTTTTGTCATTAGCAGACAGGCAGGCAGACACATTTTCACTGCGCATGCGCCATGAGCGCAGTGCAACGCAGCACAGCTGTTGAAACCACTTTTCACCCCAGCTGGGGTGAATTTAGTGAATCGTTTGAACTCTGATTTCGCGGGGTGGGTTTCATCGTGTTATTTTTTAATTTGCATTTTTGATCATTTATTACTGTAAGTCCATACCGAAAGGTAACAGAATCTGTAAAGTTGTGTTTTACGTTGCATGTGACCTTTAACACACAGTGTTCTCAGACACAGTGCCAACCAGACCTTGTTTTGTCCCCATAGTGCATGATAACGATAGAACATCTGTTAAGGCCTTTTGGAATGACGTGGCAAGGTTGGTTCCACCATCTTTCCACTCTCTGGATGCGTTATTCCCTGGATGAAAAATTTAATTGTTGAATTCCCAAAGAAAGTGTTTTTGTTGAATGAATTGCCAATTACAGTTCGATCACAAATGTTGTTTAATGTTGGCTGTTTTCTGTAGGAAGTAAATGTAAAATAATATCTTGTCTATTTTCAGGATCAATGTTGGTATAAAACAGAATGTTTTCTGCTTTGGGAAATATATTTAACTACTTCTTTAATCAAGAAGATACTGAGGATGACAACACAGAAACCAGAACAGATGAGGTACAATCAAAATGGCCCGATTCCTCTTTCATTATCGAGGAGCAAGAGATTGAGGCTTTTGAAACCAGACGTTTTGACGGCAAAGTGACACACGTGTTTGGTGAACATGGCCTTGTTGATGGAGAAATCTATTTTGCTTTAGACGACTCACAGGGTTCCCATAAGCCAGGGGTTGGCGATGCTGTTTCTGTTGTTGCTAAGCAACAGTATGAAAATGGGGGCTGGTATGCGGAAGAAATAACAGTCGTTTCCAAGTCATGGGAGGATGAGGAGGAAGAAGCTGAAGCAGAACCCAAATCAGCTTGTGTTGGTAAAATAACACAACTAGGGAATGAAACCGGGATGATTAATGGTGAACTTGAGTTTGAAATAGACAGCTGTGTGGAGAATTTCAAACCCTGGAGAGGCGATTGGGTCACAGCCGAGCTGGAAGCAGTGAAAGTATCAGAAGATGAGGACAGAGTATGGGCTGTAAATGTTGAGCCTTTACGTCAATGGACATTTGTCGGAGATGTTTCGGCTGCGATGGAGGATCATGGGTATGTTGATGGGGAGGTGTATTTTACCCCCAAGGTGTGTGTCAACAACTACCGTCCAAGGAAGCGGGACAGGGTGAAAGTGACCGCTATAGAGAGCCACCAGGGGAAGTGCTCCTGGCGAGCCACACAAGTTGTACCCTGTTCCAGTGATGATGGAGGCAGGTAGGTAACCATGGTATTATCTTTCTTCTTGGAAACAACAGATACAAAGTATTTAGTCTGGAAATAAAGGGGCATAGTTATATGGATAAAAACTTCTTTATTATTATATATAGGGCCGATGAGGTAGCCCAGTGGTTAAGGACTCTCCTGGTTCCTTCCAAAGTCAAAGGGGGCGGTGGGGTAGCCTAGTGGTTAAAGTGTTCGCTCGTCACGCCGAAGACCCGGGTTCGATTCCCTACATTGGTACAATATGTGAAGCCCATTTCTGGTGTCCCCCGCCGTGATATTGCTGGAATATTGCTAAAAGCGGCGTAAAACTAAACTCACTCACTCACTCTGGTGTTCCCCGCCGTGATGTTGATGGAATATTGCTAAAAGTGGCGTAAAACCAAACTCAGTCAGTCAGTCCAAAGTCAAAGAAGACTGTGGATATAAACGTGTGAAGTATGATGTTAGAAGTGACGTAGTGTCTTAGATTAGATATCCCTGTATATAGTTAATAGACTGACTGTATGATGTATCTTTCCTTCCTTTCCCAGGTCTAACCCACACAAAGTGAATCAATACAAAGCTGCAGGGTCAGGTGAATGGGTCATCCCAGGTCAGAGGCCACAGAGGTGAGAGATACTTCCTCATTCATCATGTTCATGGATGAGATTCCTAGTGTGAATTGATCCCCACTTTATCCGTATATAAATAGATCCCACTTTACCCTGTTGCAATTCCTAGTATGAATGGACCCCCAGCTCACAATGTTGAAATCCCTCCAGGGGCGTACCCAGGAAAGAAATGAAGTGTAGGCACAACTGGACGTGCTAGTACATGAGACTTCTTGGGAGGCTTGTGGGCATGTCCTGACCCCCAAGAAAATTTTCAAAAAATGGTTCCTCTTGACACCATTTCCTGGTATGTTCTGCGGATAATCGCTGCTGGCTTTCCTCATGTTTAACCTAGCAACTTAAAACTTTCTACAAATAACCATCAACATCTTTGCATTTGTGAAATGTTAATATTTAAATGATATTGTTCGTCTTTCACAAATGGTGACTAGATTTTTAACAGAGAACTTACATTCACCGCCAAAACAAGCACGCGATCACTGCAAACACAGGCGGACAGTCACCCTATCACTGCACCTCTGCAGGACAGTGGTTCCAGGGGGTGAGTAATGCTGGCCTTGGAAAATCTTTGGATGGGTAATGTTTGGATGGGTAATGTGTTCGGCAGCATGACTCCTGAAGATTTCTAGGACTTCGGTCTTGCTAAAGGACTTTTAGTGGTGTTTCCTTATGCACAGGCCTTTTCTGGAAGCATGCCTCCTCACCAAGCAGTGAATGGGTACCCGGTAGGATGAGACATTAATATTCTGTGACTGTTAACTTGTATTGGTGTCTCCTTATGCACAGGCCTTTCCTCGAAACATGCCTCCTCACCAGTCAGTGAATGTGTGCTGGGTAGGATGAAACAGTAATATTCAGTGACTGTTAACTTGTAGTGGTGTCTCCCTATGCACAGGTTCAATCCCCTGCTGCTTCAAAAGGTGTTGAAATATAGTACTTGTTGGTCCCTGCCTGGCACTCGGCATGTATGGGTAAAGTAAGAAGTGGTCGGCTCAGAGTCAGAATAATGTGTCTGAGTGGGGTATTCATGCTTAACTGAGGCATGGTATCTCAGTGAGCTAGCACTATAAAACAAGCTTAAAGGTCACATGCAACCAAAAAATCAAACATAATTAAAACACAATTATCACTTCTTCATGACATATAATATGCATTGCTGATTATGAAAAAACAAATAAACAAAATTATAAGCGTATAATCGCAAATCAAAAGTGCAATATTTTGTACTTGGGTTTACCTCCCTCGAAACGAAGCAGCCGGATACCGAACCCAGTCAGAGCGGGTGGGTGTGCACTCAAGTGTAACGGCTGGTTCATTAGCAGATGCCGCCTTCACGGCTCATTGTGTGTGTATATATTGAGATGTTGGGTTTTGTAAATACATGCTCATTTTTTGTGTATAACATTTTGCAATCAACAGACATCATAACATGTCATGTGTTCAAGTATCACACCTGCCTGTCTGTGTAATTACATAATATGACAGAGACCGAACTCGGGCCATAAATCAATGCGTTTTGTTTATGGTGTATAGCCTGATTGGTGTTAAGTTCAAATTGCATGTGGTCAGTGATCGCAGTTGTGTATTGAATATTGTCATTAGCAGACAGGCAGGCAGACACACAGGTGTCCATAAAACAAGACATTGAGTTTTGTCTGTGACAGCGACATATCTATATCACAGTTAGAAATTGTGTCAACGCTAAATAATGACATTGCTTTTAAGTATCGAACTGAGAAAGTGACTCGGTAAGAAGAACGTGTGGTGAAATAGACAAATGAAATTATATAAACAGTTTATTTACTGTCATAACATATAAAAAGCTCGCGCCTGTGAGATATCAACAAAACATTATGAAAATAGCTCACACCAAAGCCTTAACCGAGTATTCACCAGACAGCCCGCTTCCAAGTTGCGGACCCGTGAAGATCCGGGGTAGAATAGGTCTTCAGCAACCCATGTGCTTGCCATAACAAGGCGACTATCTTGTCGTAAGAGGCGACTAACGGGATCGGGTGGTCAGTTTCGCTGACTTGGTTGACAAATGTCATCGGTTCCCAATTGCGCAGATCGATGCTCATGCTGTTGATCACTGGATTGTCTGGTCCAGACTCGATTATTTACAGACCGCCGCCATATAGCTGGAATATTGCTGAGTGCGGCGTAAAACTAAACTCACTCACTCACTCACTCACTCCAAGTTGCGCGAACCTATTTCACTGCGCACGTGCTATGAGCGCAGCCCAGCTGTTGAAACCCGTATTCCCCAGAAAAGTCTGGGGAAAATTAGTGAAACGTTTGAACGTTTTTTTTCATCGCGTTATTTTTCAACTTTATAAGTTGAATTTGCATTTTTGACGCTTTGTTTCGGTAAGTCCATACCGAAAGGTATCAGAATCTGCAAAGTTGTGTTTTACGTTGCATGTGACCTTTAAGTCTGGGCTGGTACAAGCAGTCACACATACACAAACATGCACGTGGTCATATGAGAGAAATATTGTAAGTGTGACGTTAAACCCCATTTCACCTCACCCTATGTACAGGTCTTTCCTTGGAACATACCTCCTCACCAAGCAGTGAATGGGTACCTGGTAGGATGAGGCAATAATATTCTGTGACTGTTAACTTGTATTGGTGTCTCCTGATGCACAGGCCTCTCCTTGGAACATGCCTCCTCACAAAGCAGTGAATGGGTACCCGGTAGGATGAGATGGTAATATTCTGTGACTGTTAACTTCCTCACAGGCAGTTAAGGTGCTATGATCCCCAGGGAGTTGAGGATAAGAATCCAAGTGCACACTTACCAGTTGACTTAGGTAATTGGACAAATTAGTAGGACAAATACTGTACCAAAATGTCCATAGATGTCTGTTGTTTGTACTTCACTGTAACGTGATGAATTCTAGGTTTCAGAACAAGATGAAGCTGCCCCAGAAACTTCCATCATTTGTAGTTCCCGAACGGTTACGTCAGTGTGTTTGGTGTGACGGTGAGCTCACTGAACTCGTCCCTGAACTGGCACAGGTGTGTAAATAACCTTCACATTTGTGAACTGCCATAGGAACTTTCACCTAGAAATATAGCAAGCTGATCTATCATTATCCATCATTTACAGTTACGTTATCTGAAATGAACAGACGTAATGTAGTGTGATTAAAGTCAGATCTTTTTTCTGATATACCACCTCTCTGGCTGAAGATCTGTGGACGTCTCCATGAAAGGTTGTCAGTTGACTTTGAATGAACTTTGACTTGAAGAATGCATGGTTCCTTTGCCAATCCAGTATCGGTTTTCTAAAAATGATTCAGCTTTGTTTCTTTACCACGCAGTTTTAGATAGCAAAAGAAAGCCAGAACCAGATATACCCTTGATAATACATACTTTTGTGTGGAGATTCTGTAGCTCTAAGAAATGATAGGATGTATAAAGTATCCAGTTCAGTATGATAGTGCATACAGTAATTTACATGTATTGATATCTTGTTTGTACAGCACTCAGCAAATTAGTGAGTATAAGTTTTGAGAAAATGGATTTTTTTGTGTTAACTTCGCAGTTTCAACAAGTTTCAAAACCCTACATTGTGTTGCTTCAGGTTCGAGCAGAAGATAACAAACTCAACCAATGTAATTAAGTTCCTGTGTTATGTGCTGGCAAAATGAATAGGTTTGCTTGGGAAAAACATCCAAACTCATTCTATGAGTGTAAGCCACCCCCCCCCAAAAAAATATATGTCCGTTTCCGGTAACCCGACCGACCCTATCCTAACCCACCCGACACTAAATCTTTATCAATAAAGTCAATATCATGACTGGAGTGCATTTCAACTCATCATTTTCATCCAATTCGATTATGATATATTCATGTTTTTCAGTGTACGTAGGGCTAAAATGGTTTGCATTGAATTGGTATAATGGGTCCTCACTAACCAAATCTGCAAATAAATAACATAAATAATGATTTTATATAGAAATCTTTCAATGTTTCATCATAAGGCATTGTCACAACATGATATGGTACTCTTGAAGACCTCAGGTGCCCACCTGGTGCCACTAAAAAATATTTTAAAAAAGTAAAAAAGAAGATAAAACCGACCCACCAACCCTATTTTTAAAAAGCATGTAATAGGAAACGGACATATCTTTTTCAGCTTCAGCTTTTGGTTGAACATGTAGTAATTGATAAACAAATACTGAAATGGCAGGTACTGACCATGGACAACTACGTAAAGAAGTTTTCAGCTCTACTGCACCTGGAGGAAATACAGCAAGAGATTGACATCAGGCAGTTTGATCTCCACAGGGTGAGACATGTAGAGAGTGAGTGAGTGAGTAGGGTTTTATGCCTCTTTAAAGCAATAATCCAGCAATATCACGGCGGGGGACACCAGAAATGGGCTTCATATATTGTATCCATGTGGGGAATCGAACCCGGATCTTCGGCGTGATGAGCGAACACATTAACCACTAGGCTATCCTACTGCCCCAGACATAGTGTCGTTTGATATCACATATATCGACTCGTGTCATCTTCTTAATGCTGAATATGGCATGAAAAGTACAAATAGTTATACAACTGTGCCTTTAATGCTGAGAGAAATCCAAACAGGGAATGAGATGCAACACTGCACTGCAAATTGTGTTTTTTTGTCTTCCTTGCTGAGAAAAGGGAATTTAACCCCATTCACTTACTCAAACACCTGTGAAGTTCTGGGTTAGAATTGGTCTTCAGCAACCCATGCTTGTTGTAGGAGGCTACTAACGGGATTGGGTGGTCAGACTTGCTGACTTGGTTGACACGTCATTGTACCCCAGTTACGTAGATCGATGCTCATGCTGTTGATCACTGAATTGTGTGATCCAGACTCGAATATTTACAGACTGCAGTCACATAGCTGGAATATTGCTGGGTGGAGCATTAAACAACAAACAGAATAAAACTTACACACAAAGTGATCTGTTCTATTCTCCGTGCTCCTATCAATCTGACAAGTGGTTTCAAAAGCTTTACTTCATTTTATAGATAACAGTTATATACGCTTCACTTGAAATGGAAATAAACACTGTAATAATAATTGAAAACATTAATTCCAGAATAATATGGTTATTGTAGACTTGATCCTCCATGTTGCAGGTGTGTTTACGTCGATGCGGGGAATACCTGGCCCTCCAAGTCCCAGGCCTTGCTGAAGGTCGACCTTCTATTCTCATTGGAGACAAGATCATCCTCACCGATCCAGGGGACCCTGATGGACCCTGCTACGAGGGTTTTGTGCATGAGGTGAAGCTCACTGGCTATGATTTGGCCACATTGTTTGTTTTCCGGTTTATATATCTATTGCTGACCAATAGGTTGAAAGACAACTCAAAATATGTTTGTGTTACTCATTACTTTTTTTGGAGGTAGGGTATGTCTGTTTAGCGGGAAGTCAGAATTTTAAGGATTATATGTATAGATATAATACCTTAATTCTCTATATCTCACGGGTTCCTATGATTCTTGTGATCTCAAATTACCTGCCTTTTATTTATATTGTCTTTGTTTGATTTACTACCTTACTCTGTCTATCTGACCAATCAGAAGGCATGGAAGGAACTAATTATAACAGTACGACTGAAGGCAGATACTTTTTTCACAGATACACAGCAGCGAAGTGCTGTTGAAGTTCAATCCAGAATTCCAGGGAAAGTACAATGGAGAGGATTACAATGTGGAGTTTACGTTTAACAGGTAAATATGATTTTTGGCCAGTATTTCTTGTATCTTGGATCACAGGATTATTGGAATCACAAGTTGAAAGATGAGAGTGAGTGAGTGAGTTGGGTTTATGCCTCTTTTAGCAATATTCCAGCAAAATCACAGTGGGGGCCTCTAGAATTGGGCTTCACACAATGCACCCATGTGGGGAATCAAACCCGGGGTCTTAGCGTAACTAGAGGACGCTTTAACCACTAGGCTACCCACCGCCTCCTGAAAGATGAGAACAAATGAAAGGTAATATAGAGGGCAAAGCTAAACAAAAGAATACTGATATTATAGCAACAGGAAGTAACTGAAAGAAACGCAAACAGTATTTCTTCTTCCCTGTTAATTACACTGTTGTTTAGGTAGATGAAGTAATGTGTTGACAGTGTTGTGTTTATGTAGGACGTCGCTGCGCCGATGTCACCAGGCCGTCTCACTGGCTGTCCGCCATCTCAAGGACACAGGTAAATGGGGACAACTTTAACAATGTTGTGATTGTAAGAATATCCCATGTGTCAAATACTGCATTCAGATTCCTCCAGCCAGCAAACATTTTCATACCAACAATAGCTCCTGTGTACCAAGGGGAATATTTACCTCCCCTGACTGAAGGTCACCAGTAACCTACTGTACTGATAACACATCTGACATCACCTTGATTTGCTGAAGGTCAAATGATCTGCAACTTATGATTCTGGAGGGATGTTTATATCTTACAAGTTTGGGGGTTTATGGCATTGAGGTTACATTAAATACTTCTAATTATATTTTTATGGAAAACTGTTAATCCAGTGAGTTATGCCAAGCCTCTGGGCCCTGTTTCATGAAGCTGTGAGTTGGCTAAGATGATTATAACATATACATACGACTGTCATAGAACTATGGTAGCTTTGTGGGACATAGCTCGAGGAGAAATGAAATTGGTGGACCAGTTGATAATTGAACCTGGTGAAATAAAACAAACACCAACCCCGAGATTATCATACAGACCCCAAAACAAATATACCCAATACAGCCCATGCAAGACTAGAATGTGTGGCAAAAGTCTAGATTACCTCAGTTCTGAAAATTAAGAAAATTTCTGGGCTCCTTTTTAACCCCCGCAACGCGTTTTGAGGGGGGTATTAAAATGGAGTCCGTCCGTCCGTCCGTGCACATTTGTCTTTTCTCGGAGCAGAACTCTAAAACTGTTCACTATTTCTTCACCAAACTTGGCACATAGATAGATCTGGTGGTGTACTGGTGCCTTTTGGTAGTTTTGGAATTCTGAATAAAATATTTTTGGCGTTTCCATGGCAACAAGTTTGACTTAGCCTGAAATTGGTGGTTGTGCTCTTTTCCGGAGCTGAACTCTAAAACCGTTCACTATTTCTTCACCAAACTTGGCACATAGATTGGTCTGGTGGTGTACTGGTGCCTTTTGGTAGTTTTTTGGAATTCTGAATAAAATATTTTTGGCATTTCCATGGCAACAAGTTTGACTTAGCCTGAAATTGGTGGTAGTGCTCTTTTCCGAAGCTGAACCGTTTGTTTGTGCAAAATATGTTCATTTCAGAGACTAGATATTAGTCTAACCTAAACCCTACTTTTGTTAACTGGGGATTTAGATTAAATCATGTGAACAGTATGTATTGCAGATAGAAAGTGTTCAGTATTCTGAATACTAAAGGACACACTAAACACTGCTTTTAGCACTGCTTTATATTATTTGCTTTTGAAATTCTTTTGATACTTTTTTGTCCAATTCCAGTTCTGTTTCCTACTTATCTTCAAACCAAAATGCCACAGATCCAACTCTCCAAGCCATCTGGAGCGCAAGATGTTGTCAAACTCCAGGCTAGCTACACTGGCTTTGGTGGCACCACTCAAAATAATGGTAACTGTCATCCACAAAACAAAAATTCTGTAGACAAGGAAGGCACTGACAGAAACGGTAAATCTACATATTTGCCAAACATCAACCCATGGACACAGGATCAAGTCAAGTTTTTCAACAGAAGTCTCAACAACAGACAGAAGGCTGCTGTTATTAAGATTCTCCTCGGGCAGAGTCGGCCTTTGCCTTATGTCATATTTGGGCCACCAGGTATGGATGAATTTAGTTATACATTTGGTTATGTGTTTGGATGTGATATTTGTCAGAATAGACAAGAAAACATTGTTATGTCAAAGGGGAACATGCTCCATGGCCTTTGCACACTTTCTTACTTACACTGGGCTTAAACAACCCTCCCGAATTTATCGGAATCATCCCGAAAAATACATGTCGATTCCGCCATCCCGACAAAGCCAAATTCATTCCGATTTTTATAAATACAACACTTTATTTACAGAAGTTCTCAAATTGTTAACACGTAGAAAGTAATCTGGAAGTTGAGTAGGCTTCCTGATAAATTCCACGCACTGTTTATTTTATTCACTTACCATTCACAAACACTGCAGCCGAGTACTGCAAACCGGTTTCAGTTGTGTAAGGATCGTGATGTGTAATATGTGAAAAGAATGGCATCCTGACTCAAGTTTGTTCCTTTTGAGTGCAACAATTTATACGGATACACTCCCCCTAATTTGTTGGGGAAATTAGTAATTTTGGGGAAATTACGAATTTTTTCTATCTTCGGGAGCTCAAATTCCTAATTGCACCAATTTTGGGTTGACTTCTTGGGATAAATACCTGGGTGATATCAGTTAGCCAAGTATTCTTCCCTGTTTCTTTTTTCCCACAGAAAAGCTGGATTTGGATATCAAGGGTGAAATGGTCTAATATTTAGGGGAAAATGCAGAACACCATATCTCACAGGAATGGACTGCCATGTTTTCACTGTTTTGAAACCACCTGATACTGTACATTTAGAGAGTGGTTGTATCCTGGTTGTAGCAGTATTTATCTTACCGCCATGTTAAATGTACAAAACATCATTTTATTTTATTTTAAAGATCGCTACCAACTATATGACATGTAAACAAAATGGCGTGTGCCTCTCGACTGGATGTTTTAAATCAGTGAAACATCTTCTGACAAGCTTAACACTGCTATGAAAATGGTTAATTATGTTTAAGTTGAGTGTGCAAACGACTCAATGTATAAAATAGTTTAAATAAAGCAGTGAAAGTCGGTAAAATAAATCTGTACATAGTGAACTCAAAACAGCTAATCGAATGGTTTTTGAACCCCGGACACTGCATGCGTCATATTATGACGTCATACGATTGTTAGCGATACAGATTTTCGGCGGACAGTTTGGGAGGGATGACACAGAAACTTGTTAAGCATCACTAACCAATGAAATTAAAGTATTTCATATGAAGGTAAGATAAAGAGCAGTATCGTGGTGGGGACAGAGACCTTGACAGGAAGTTTTAGCAACTGCAGTATAAACAAGAAGATGCTTGATCTGACCTTATCTCATCATAATCTCCTCACACTTGTGAACATCCAGATTAGAATTGGTCTTCAGTAACCCATTCTTGTTGTAAGAGGCGACTAACAGGATCGGGTGGTCAGGCTCGCTGACTTGGTTGACATGTCATTGGTTCCCAAAGGCAGATCAATGCTGATGCTATTGATCACTGGATTGTCTGGTCCAGACTCAATTATTTACAGACCACCGCCATACAGATGGAATATTTCTGAGTGCAGCGTAAAACTAAACTCACTCACTCACTCACTCCTCTACTGAAGACATTGTTTTTCAGGTACAGGGAAGACGATGACGATGGTGGAGGCAATCCTCCAGGTGTTCTCCCAGATCCCGTCCAGTCGGATTATAGCGTCCACGCCATCCAACAGTGCTGCAGACCTTCTCGTAAGTCCAGGGATGAGACGGGTTAAGTTCAGCTGAAGTGGTCATCGTGCTCGGTACCACCTGTATAGTCCTTGTACCATTTTGTATTGGTTAACACTGTAACTTTACCATTGTCATGACACCCATTTGAATAGGGGGTGGTAGGGTAGCCTAGTGATTAAAGCATTCACTCATCATGCCAAAGACCGAGGTTTGATTTCCACTTGGGTAAAATGTGTGAAGCCCATTTCTGGTGAAGTGATATTGCTGGAATATTGCTAACAGCAGCGTAAAACCTTACTCACTCACTGACCCCATTTGAATCAATGCGTGTTTAAGTACCTGTCTATAGTGTTACCGGTTGGAACTAAAAAGTTAACCAGGAATCTGACTGTAAAAGGTCTAGGTGTGAAGTCAACAAACAACTCAGAAATCCAGTGATAAACAGCATGAGCATCGATCTACACAACTGGGATACAATAACATGTGTCAACCAGATCGCGGCAGTCTGTAAATAATTGTGTCTGGACCAAACAATCCAGTGATCAACAGCACGAGCCTCGATTTATGCAATACCCACAGGTGTCACCACAATAATAAACACCTGAGATTTGCATGACTTGAGGATTTCACCCCACAATGAGGTGACGTGATGTAACAAGAATTGTTAGACCGACATCCTTAACTCGAGCCTTTATACATCTTCGTTTTATTTGTTTGTTGTTTAATGCCGCACTCAGCAATATTCCAGCTACCGGTATATGGAGGCGGTCTGTAAATAATTAACCAGACAATCCAGTGATCAACAGCATGAGCATCGATCTACACAACTGGGATACAATGACATGTAGCAACCAAGTCAGCGAGCCTGACCACCCGATCCTGTTAGTCACCTCTTACAACAAGCATGGGTTGCTGAAGACAAATTCCAACACGTTATCTTCATGGGTTCTTCTGAAATAAAGTTGCAATTGTGAATGGGTTCATGCAGTGATGACAGAATGAGGATATAATACAACATGTAATCAGTGATAGTACTCAGGTAACTGAATTATATATTTTCATTACCAAGTTTTTCTAAGATTCAGAAACTCATTTGTGATAACTCTGTCTCGTGTCTGTAGGCGGAGAGACTTGTGGCGAGTGGCTTGGTGAAAGAGTCTGACTTGGTGAGACTGAATGCATTCAACAGGAGCCTGGAGGTAAGATGGGGACATTAAAATGATGCTCTGAACAACCTGACTGTCCTTCATTTAAGATGGCGAACAGAATAGAAAGAAAGAGCATGTGAGACTATATTTCAAGCACTGTTAGCTAGGCAGTAGTTCTCCAACATATTATATACACATAGAAAAATGTAACGCAACACCTATGATTTGTAGCCCCAAGCAAAGATATTTAGCCGTATATATTCATATAATAACTACTTATGTATGTTTGTATGATTATTTTGTCCCTTTCGCACACCATACATTGATTTTAGATTTGCATGTGCTACAATCAAACATAAGCAACATGGGCACACACAAGGCAAATCTTCATCGTTCATGTGCTCTTGGTGATTTCCTACATCAAGAGACAATAGCAACTCTGCCTACCCTCCAGGAGTCCAATTCGCAATCCCATAGATCATGTTTGAGACATCTTTAAGCCTAAACAAAGAAAACCTAAACAAATCTAAATAATATAAAGTAGAACTTTCTCTGTCAAACAACTATGTTTGAAAATTCCCAAGCAAGTCAACATGTCAGTAGACAGCAAGAAAACAAGAGATTCTGTTGGCTCCCTTCCATTTCACAGAAAAAATAACTTATACCCTACAAATATAAGATTATAGATGGATAGAACTTAGGTCACAATGAATGTTTGTTTCAATTATTTGTGAATTAATCAGTCTCTCTTCTCAGAACGTCCCTGAGGTATTAGAGAAGTACTGTCGCTATGGAGACGACCTTGAGCTGATATCACGGTACCGCGTTGTTGTGTGTACATGCAACTCTGCTGGGTCTCTGTACATGCTGGGGCTGAAGGCCGGACACTTCACTCACGCGTTTGTAGACGAGGTGAGTCATAGGGTCAGTTGCTGGAGATTTTGTTTGGTACAAGGTATTCATTGCAATGTACTGTATTAACATTTAATAGACCATCCTGATTTTGAGTTATTTGGAATTGGTTGTTCTCGATTGGAACCTGTAAAGATGCAGGTTAGAATTGGTCTTCAGCAACCCATGCTTGTCACAAGAGGCAACTAACAGGATCGGGTGGTCGGGCTCGCTGACTTGGTTGACACATGTCATTGTATCCCAATTGCATAGATCGATGTTCATACTGTTAATCACTGGATTGTCTGGTCCACATTTGATTATTTACAGAATGCCTCCATATAGCTGGAATATTTCTGAGTGCGGCATTAAACAACAAACAAACAATCTCATTTGGAGACAGACTGTATGTGCTGTTGGCTTTCTTTTGTTAGTGTACATTTGTAATCTGATGTGCAGCAGACGCTGTCCCAACATCAGGAAGCAGTCGTAGTGCTTCATTGTAACCTTTGTACACTGTTTATTTTAAATAAAAACATTATAACATGTGTGTCAAGGTCAAGGTCACAGGACATTCTCGTTCAAAGACAAAATCTTTACGAATATGGCTTCCTCCCAGCACTTGCTGACATTTCACCTATTTGGTTAAGGCAGGTCAGGTTCTGTGGTGTACTATCGCAAAGGATCACTATATCTGTAGATACTTACAGGTATTTCTGATTCAGGCAGGGCAGGCGACAGAGCCGGAGTGTCTGATATCTACAGGACTTGTGGCAGGAGCAGACGGGCAGGTGAGCTGATACCAGGGGTAGAAATGCATTGTTTTTAGGAGGGTACCATTGGGCACCAAACAGATAATTTAGGTGTGTCTTTGTGAAATTATGCATGCTTGTACATTTTGGCTCATACCTTTTGATGATCCGATTAACTTAAAACATCACAACAATTATGTCATTTCAATTTATTGTTTAATAAATCAGTAGACATCATGTAAACCTGTAAACCTGAGAAAACTATCAAGACTGTTGAGCTTCAGTTGTCCTGGAACCATATACTGTATGTCATTGTATATAAGCCGAATTTTGAGGACCCCAAATAGCACTGTAGAAAGGGGTCAGCTCGTTTAAAGGTTACTCTTCATCAAGCTCATTTTTCTGTGATAAGAAAATGACATTGTATCGCTTTGTGTGAGTGAACAAGAGAAACTGTGTAAATAGTAGAACCAGTTGTCTGGATAATATCACATACCAGGTGACACGGCTAGTTTAGGTAAAGCATTCTTATGGTTTACAGTTAGCAAAAAGACTAATAAGAGATCAGGTGCACTGTCTGATAGCGATAATAATTGTTCAAGTGATCATTGCAGATTCCAGGAACCATTTCGTGGTTGTTTCAGATCGTATTGGCAGGAGACCCCAAACAGCTGGGCCCAGTGATCATGTCGAAGTTCTCCAAGATGTACGGCCTGGAGTTCTCTTTCCTTGAAAGGCTAATGGAGAGGTCACTGTACATGAGGAATGAGAGGCTGTTTGCAGATCATGGTGGATTTGATTCCATGCTGGTTGGCCCATTTTATATATACCACATGATGAAAATAATATAATTTGCCACTTGAGATTGTAAGTTTTGCAAAAGGAAATGTGCAACTTAACATCCACAATCTAATAAGTGTCACCAGACATGAGACTATTATAACGAACATCAACTTGGGCTTTCATCTTTCAAGAGGATTGCTTTGATGAAACTTAAATACTGAAGTGTTGTAATAGACAGCCCACTCACTCATTTCTCATATTTCCACTCTCTTAATGAATGGTTATTTTAAGTTTAAGCTTAGGAAGCTTTCCTATGTAACTCTGTCTGTCACCAAGGTAACCATAACTATGTCTATCACCTAGGTAACGATAACTACGCCTATCACTTAGCCTAGGTAACAATGACTGTCTATCACCTAGGTAACCATAACTATATCTATCACATAGGTAACAATGACTGTCTATCGCCTAGGTAACCATAACTATATCTATCACATAGGTAACAATGACTGTCTATCACCTGGGTAACTATAACTATATCTTTCACATAGGTAACAATGACTATGTCTATCACCTAGGTAACCATAACTATAACTATGTCTATCACCTAGGTAACCATAACTACGCCTATCACCTAGCCTAGGTAACAATGACTCTCTATCACATAGGTAACCAAAACTATATCTATCACAAAGGTAACAATGACTGTCTATCATCTGGGTAACTATAACTATATCTTTCACATAGGTAACAATGACTGTCTATCATCTGGGTAACTATAACTATATCTTTCACATAGGTAACAATGACTCTCTATCACATAGGTAACCATAACTATATTCATCACATAGGTAACAATGACTGTCTATCATCTGGGTAACTATAACTATATCTTTCACATAGGTAACAATGACTGTCTATCATCTGGGTAACTATAACTATATCTTTCACATAGGTAACAATGACTGTCTATCACCAAGGTAACCATAACTGTGTTCATCTCTGAGGTAACCATACCAATATCTGTCACCTAGGTTACCATGTTGGTGGAGAACTACCGGTCTCACCCTGCCATTCTGGCGCTGCCGTCCCGCCTGTTCTACTTCGACCAACTGGAGGTGGTGTCTGACCCAGCCCTCACTCATACTCTGTGTGACTGGGACATGCTGCCTCGGAAAAACCACCCCGTCATCTTCCACGGACTCAGGGTGAGTCATCTCAAGCTGACTGGCAAATGGGAACACTAGCTTGACATGGGGGATTATCACAAAGCGACCTTAGTACAAAGCCAGTTATACCATACTTAAATGGAGAGTTGTGATAGTCACAACACTAAGATTTCTTAATGGAATGGGGGGCCTGATGACACTCATGCTCAGGCTATCAACCACTGGTTTATGAGGAGAATGTAGGCCCATACAGAACCTCATGGGATTCAGTGACAGAATAGATTATCAGTAGAATGTTGGCCCATACAGAACCTCATGGGATTCAGTGACAGAATAGATTATCAGTAGAATGTTGGCCCATACAAGAACCTCATGGGATTCAGTGACAGAATAGATTATCAGTAGAAATGTCATGGGCCCAGAATAGATATCAGAACCTCATGGGATTCAGTGACAGAATAGATTATCAGTAGAATGTTGGCCCATACAGAACCTCATGGGATTCAGTGACAGAATAGATTATCAGTAGAATGTTGGCCCATACAAAACCTCATGGGATTCAGTGACAGAATAGATTATCAGTAGAATGTTGGACAGAATCATGGGATTCAGTGACAGAATAGATCAGGAGTAGAATGTTGGCCCATACAAAAGCGTCATGGGATTCAGTGACAGAATAGATTACAGTAGAATGTTGGCCCATACAGAAGCCTCATGGGATTCAGTGACAGAATAGATTATCAGTAGAATGTTGGCCCATACAGAACCTCATGGGATTCAGTGACAGAATAGATTATCAGTAGAACAGGAACCTCATGGGATTCAGTGACAGAATAGATTATCAGTAGAATGTAGGCCCATACAGAACCTCATGGGATTCAGTGACAGAATAGATTATCAGTAGAATGTAGGCCCATACAGAACCTCATGGGATTCAGTGACAGAATAGATTATCAGTAGAATGTAGGCCCATACAGAACCTCATGGGATTCAGTGACAGAATAGATTATCAGTAGAATGTTGGCCCATACAGAACCTCATGGGATTCAGTGACAGAATAGATTATCAGTAGAATGTTGGCCCATACAGAACCCTCATGGGATTCAGTGACAGAATAGATTATCAGTAGAATGTTGGCCCATACAGAACCTCATGGGATTCAGTGACAGAATAGATTATCAGTAGAATGTTGGCCCATACAGAACCTCATGGGATTCAGTGACAGAATAGATTATCAGTAGAATGTTGGCCCATACAGAAATCCTCATGGGATTCAGTGACAGAATAGATTATCAGTAGAATGTTGGCCCATACAAAACCTCATGGGATTCAGTGACAGAATAGATTATCAGTAGAATGTTGGCCCATACAAAAACCTCATGGGATTCAGTGACAGAATAGATTATCAGTAGAATGTTGGCCCATACAAAAACCCTCATGGGATTCAGTGACAGAATAGATTATCAGTAGAATGTTGGCCCATACAAGAACCTCATGGGATTCAGTGACAGAATAGATTATCAGTAGAATGTTGGCCCATACAAGAACCTCATGGGATTCAGTGACAGAATAGATTATCAGTAGAATGTTGGTACAGAACCTCATGGGATTCAGTGACAGAATAGATTATCAGTAGAATGTTGGCCCATACAGAACCTCATGGGATTCAGTGACAGAATAGATTATCAGTAGAATGTTGGCCCATACAGAACCTCATGGGATTCAGTGACAGAATAGATTATCAGTAGAATGTTGGCCCATACAGAACCTCATGGGATTCAGTGACAGAATAGATTATCAGTAGAATGTTGGCCCATACAGAACCTCATGGGATTCAGTGACAGAATAGATTATCAGTAGAATGTTGGCCCATACAGAACCTCATGGGATTCAGTGACAGAATAGATTATCAGTAGAATGTTGGCCCATACAGAACCTCATGGGATTCAGTGACAGAATAGATTATCAGTAGAATGTTGGCCCATACAGAACCTCATGGGATTCAGTGACAGAATAGATTATCAGTAGAATGTTGGCCCATACAGAACCTCCTCATAGATTATCAGTAGATGGCCCATACAGAACCTCTTGGGATTCAGTGACAGAATAGATTATCAGTAGAATGTTGGCCCATACAGAACCTCATGGGATTCAGTGATAGATTATCAGTAGAATCAGTGACAGAATAGATTATCATAGAAGCCCATACAGAACCTCATGGGATTCAGTGACAGAATAGATTATCAGTAGAATGTTGGCCCATACAAAACCTCATGGGATTCAGTGACAGAATAGATTATCAGTAGAATGTTGGCCCATACAGAACCTCATGGGATTCAGTGACAGAATAGATTATCAGTAGAATGTTGGCCCATACAGAACCTCATGGGATTCAGTGACAGAATAGATTATCAGTAGAATGTTGGCCCATACAAAACCTCATGGGATTCAGTGACAGAATAGATTATCAGTAGAATGTTGGCCCATACAGAACCTCATGGGATTCAGTGACAGAATAGATTATCAGTAGAATGTTGGCCCATACAAGAACCTCATGGGATTCAGTGACAGAATAGATTATCAGTAGAATGTTGGCCCATACAGAAACCTCATGGGATTCAGTGACAGAATAGATTATCAGTAGAATGTAGGCCCCATACAGAACCTCCATGGGATTCAGTGACAGAATAGATTATCAGTAGAATGTTGGCCCATACAGAACCTCATGGGATTCAGTGACAGAATAGATTATCAGTAGAATGTTGGCCCATACAGAACCTCATGGGATTCAGTGACAGAATAGATTATCAGTAGAATGTTGGCCCATACAAAATCCCATGGGATTCAGTGACAGAATAGATCATCAGTAGAATGTTGGCCCATACAAAACCTCATGGGATTCAGTGACAGAATAGATTATCAGTAGAATGTTGGCCCATACAAAATCCTCATGGGATTCAGTGTCAGAATAGATTATCAGTGGAATGGCCCATACAAAACCTCATGGATTCAGTGACAGAATAGATTATCAGTAGAATGTTGGCCCATACAAAACCTCATGGGATTCAGTGACAGAATAGATTATCAGTAGAATGTTGGCCCATACAAAATCCCATGGGATTCAGTGACAGAATAGATTATCAGTAGAATGTTGGCCCATACAAAATCCCATGGGATTCAGTGACAGAATAGATTATCAGTAGAATGTTGGCCCATACAAAACCTCATGGGATTCAGTGACAGAATAGATTATCAGTAGAATGTTGGCCCATACAAAACCTTATGGGATTCAGTGACAGAATAGATTATCAGTAGAATGTGGGCCCATTCATCACTTCTTCAACAAAAGGTATCCAGAGATATATGTCGTCCCATTGATGAGCCATAAGAATCTTTGTATCCCCACATTATTGCAGTGAAGTCAGTTATCATGCAACATTTTTATAAGCGCAGAATAACACCGCTGTTTAATCATCAGGGAGAGGACATGCGTGAAACAGACAGCCCCTCCTGGTTCAACCCCATGGAAACCGTCCAGGTTGTTCACTACCTCCAGAGTCTGTTGAACAATCGAAAATACAGACTGACAGTGGACGACATTGGTATCATCACGCCCTACAGGAAACAGGTATGAACGTACAGACTGACAGTGGACGACATTGGTATCATCACGCCCTACAGGAAACAGATATGTACGTACAGACTGACAGTGGACGACATTGGTATCATCACGCCCTACAGGAAACAGGTATGTAAGTACAGACTGACAGTGGACGACATTGGTATCATCACCCCTACAGGAAACAGGTATGTAAGTGCTGGTGCTGGCGGAGTTCATATCTCATTCGTTTAGTGACAGACTTGGTCTGGACATGAAGGTGATATTGAATTTATTCCCTCTCTCCTCAGGTGGAGAAAATCCGTCTAATGATAGACAAACTGGATGTGGACATGGTGAAGGTTGGATCTGTGGAGGAGTTTCAAGGACAGGAGAGAAAGGCCATCATCATTTCAACAGTGAGCGGGATGTTCATCAAGATTGTTGATAGCCTTTAAATAACCGTTTATTTTAATAAATCCTATCTCTGAATACACGGCATGTTTTTATGGAGAACAACTTTATTCACCTGATGAAGGAGCAAGAATTAGCTCTCAAAAGAATCAATAAGAAGTTGTTATCCATAAAAATGTGTCATGTATTCATGTTCGTTTAACTTCTAAGTGCCATTCAAGAACTCTTTTTATGAATCGGATTTCATAAGATTTGATAGAAGACATTCTCAAGTCTGTTAAAGAATGGATGGCTCTTACAGGATCACCGACTTGTGTCCCATAATAGGAACATTTTCTGTAATCACAGTTCAAATCCAAAGTGGTGTGAAACTGCCTATTTCTGAAATCATTCCATCATGTTTTTCATTACTCTTTGTTTATGTTCTGTACAGGTGCGAGCCAATGAGAAACTGATAGGCTTCGACCTCCGTCACACTTTGGGATTCCTTAGCAATGCAAAACGTTTCAACGTTTCCATCACACGAGCCCAGGCCTTGCTCATCATTGTTGGAAACCCACACGTTCTGTGTCAGGTGAGTGGATCTCTGATCTGCCTGAACTCGGCTGGAAGTGTCTTGATGAACTCAGAGCAACCATCCACCAATGTGTATAACTTTCTCAGTGATCCAGGGGTACAATATCTCCATTCTATAATGATAATTAGACCAGGCCCCGATTTCTCTAAACAAACTAAGTTTTTTACTCAAATTTCAAAGTGAGTTTGACAATTTGAAACAGCTGAATTTTTAACTCAGCTGCATTTTTAAAATAAAAAAGCCCAAACAACTTAATTTTTCTATTCACCAAACTCAAATTGTCTACTATGTTTGAGTTTAATATAGATTTTATTTCATTTTGGGAAATATGTTTTCTCAAATTTGAGTAAAAACTCTAACTTCAGTCAAAACTCAGACTTAAGATTGTTTCGAGAAATCGGGGCCAGGTCCCTTAATTACCATAGCTACCAAGACTCCATTCTGAAGTGACTTCACTATCTCAGTCACATTTTTAAGGGCCTAGTGGTTAAAGCGTTTGCTCGTCACACCAAAGACCCGGGTTCTATTTCCCACATGGGTACAATGTGTGAAGCCCATTTCTGGTGTCCCCCGCGTGATATTGCTGGAATATTGCTAAAAGCGATGTAAAACTACACTGACTCAAGTAGTAGAATGGTGAACTAATTTGGCTATCCAATGTTGTGACATGTCTGCAGGATGACAAGTGGCGCTCCCTGATTCGACACTGTGTGGACAATGGTGCTTATGTGGGCTGCGAGCTGCCAGACTTCACTCAGTATGGAGAGGATGGAAAGGAGGATGGTCACGAACAGTCAGAAGCAGACGGCACCTCAGATCAAGGGGGAGACAATTCCTGAAATTGTGACAAACACTGAGAGATCTGCCATCAATGTCACCACTGTTCATGGGCAGGCAGCTACTTGATTTGGTGAGACTGTGACAAAGACCAATATTGGGGATGCCTATAGCTGTGCATTGAAAACAGACATCAATGCCACTACTGAGCAAGGGCAGCATATTTTACATTCGGTCAGACTGACAAAGACCAAGAGAGCAGACGCCTATTTCTTTGTACAAATCAGACATCAATGTCACCACTGAACAAGGGCTGGCAAATACAGCATTTTGGTGAGACTTTAACAAAGATGGATGGAGCAGATGTTTAGTACTTCATAGAAAGCAGACATCAGTGTCACCTACAAGCAAGGGCAGGCAACTACTGCATAGAATGAGACTATGACAAAGACTGAGAGAGCAGACAACTCCTGTTCTGTACAGAAGATGAATGGCAGTGCCACAGTGTGGAGTGAGAGACGATTAAATGTGAATCTAAGGAGACACATCAGTGACACAGATCCTGTGATTTGAGTGAAGAGAATCACATTGTAATGTATTTTGTTGAGAATAGAATTAACTTTGTTGGTCTGAGAGGCTAATGCAGTGTGGATTATATTTGTAAGCAGCTACTGTCCAAGAGGGTTGGTAGGGGAATGGGGGATACAAATCACAAAAATCAGTACTTCCATAAACCCGTCAAGAGAAGAATAACAGCAAAATGGTTATAGATACTAATATTGTAAGTATGAAAACCTTCAAGAAATTACTGGTGAGAAGGTCAACTGAATTTTTTGCTGGAAGAAAATCCCCATCTGCTCAAGCACACCCAAGAATGGACCGATTTACAACCGGCATTTGACATGTCTCAAGTGCTTTGAAGAAATGTGTTTAAAATCTCGGGACAGCTTTTACACAGAAATAATGGCTATGATGTAATAGACGTGTGTTCGGAGGATTATATATTTTTGCCACAGCCTGGTTGATTATTTTATTGAAACTGCATGAAAGATGACTGGAAGTATTTAAGAGTGGATTCCATCAGTTTTTGTGTGAATTGAGGAAAGCTGGACATCTTCAGTTGAAGTTTAAAATTGACATATCCACTGCTCACCATGCATTTCATGATGTGTTTTAAAGTATGAGATCATATAATGGGTCTTCAAACAATGAAATTCATTTTTCATCTGACATTTATTGCAGGATCTTTTATTTCAAAACAATTCCTTTTATTCCTTGCTGAATGCGATAGTGTGTCTTACAAAATAAATACAATACAACATGTTGGAGTCGTATATTTATTGCGAAAATCATCATTTCAAATATATTTGACACAAATACAGCAATGTCCTGAAAAGAAAATATATAAACTAATATGACCCTTTCCAGTTCAGTGCAAGTTTGAACTGTTTGGCCACAATAAATGAAATATGAGATTTTCAGATATTTCATCAAAACAGAGACATTTAATTTCTTCCATTTATGATTTTTTTAACGTGGAGTTGCAATCATCTTAACATGTTAAGATATAGGAGTATCATCTCAGCAGTATGACTATTTAAGTCTATGTTAAATCATCTTGGCACTCTAGCTACTTAAGTCTATGTTAAGGTATGGGAGTTGCGATCATCTTAGCACTGTGACTACTTAAGTCTATGTTAAGGTATGGGAGTTGCGATTGTCTTAGCACTATGACTACTTAAGTCTATGTTAATGTATGGGATTTGCGATCTTCTTAGCATTGCGATTACTTAAGTCTATGTTAAAGTATGGGAGTATAGGAGCTGCGATCGTCTTAGCACTATGACTACTTAAGTCTATGTTAAGGTATGGGAGTTGCGATCATCTTAGCACTGCGACTACTTCAGTCTATGTTAAGGTATGGGAGTTGCGATCATCTTAGCACTATGACTACTTAAGCCTATGTTAAGGTATGGGAGTTGCAATCATCTCAGCACTATGACTACTTAAGTCTGTGTTAAGGTATAGGAATTGCGATCATCTCAGCGATCATCTCAGCTTAGGGCTATGACTACTTAAGTCTATGTTAAGGTATGGGAGTTGCGATCATCTCAGCACTGCGACTACTTCAGTCTATGTTAAGGTATGGGAGTTGCGATCATCTCAGCGCTATGACTACTTAAGTCTATGTTAAGGTATGGGAGTTGCGATTCTCAAACAATCAGAAACAAACGAATGATGGAAATATATTTCATCTGGCACAGATGTTCTCAGAGCCTGCATGAGAGACAGTAAACACATTCCATCCCACGTCCAATCATCCATATGTATCTGTTCAATATTCAGACTAGTGTACACTTTCATTATAAATGCACATGACCAATCTAACATTCATTTGACTTTGGTTAGTCTGTCTCTCATTCCCTGAACCACATTATTTCCCTACGTCCTAGCCCTCCCTGCAAAGTAGTCTGTCTCACAGTCCCTGAACCACATTATTTCCCTACTGTCCAGCCCTCCCTGCAATGTAGTCTGTCTCACAGTCTTTGAACCACATTATTTCCCTACTGACTAGCCCTCCCTGCAATGTAGTTGGTCTCACAGTCTCTGAACCACATTATTTCCCTACTGCCTAGCCCTCCTTGCAATGTAGTCTGTCTCACAGTCCCTGAACCACATTATTTCCCTACGTCCTTGCCCTCCCTGCAATGTAGTCTGTCTCACAGTCCCTGAACCACATTATTTCCCTGCTGTCCAGCCCTCCTTGCAATGTAGTCTGTCTCTCAGTCCCTGAAACACATTATTTCCCTACTGCCTAGCCCTCCCTGCAATGTAGTCTGTCTCACAGTCCCTGAACCACATTATTTCCCTACTGTCTAGCCCTCCCTGCAATGTAGTCTGTCTCACAGTCCCTGAACCACATTATTTCCCTACTGTCTAGCCCTCCCTGCAATGTAGTCTGTCTCACAGTCCCTGAACCACATTATTTCCCTACTGTCTAGCCCTCCCTGCAATGTAGTCTGTCTCACAGTCCCTGAACCACATTATTTCCCTACTGTCTAGCCCTCCCTGCAATGTAGTCTGTCTCACAGTCCCTGAACCACATTATTTCCCTACTGTCTAGCCCTCCCTGCAATGTAGTCTGTCTCACAGTCCCTGAACCACATTATTTCCCTACTGTCCAGCCCTCCCTGCAATGTAGTCTGTCTCACAGTCCCTGAACCACATTATTTTCCCTACTGCCTAGCCCTCCCTGCAATGTAGTCTGTCTCAGTCCCTGAACCACATTATTTCCCTACTGCCTAGCCCTCCCTGCAATGTAGTCTGTCTCACAGTCCCTGAACCACATTATTTCCCTACTGCCTAGCCCTCCCTGCAATGTAGTCTGTCTCACAGTCCCTGAACCACATTATTTTCCCTACTGCCTAGCCCTCCCTGCAATGTAGTCTGTCTCACAGTCCCTGAACCACATTATTTCCCTACTGCCTAGCCCTCCCTGCAATGTAGTCTGTCTCACAGTCCCTGAACCACATTATTTCCCTACTGCCTAGCCCTCCCTGCAATGTAGTCTGTCTCACAGTCCCTGAACCACATTATTTCCCTACTGCCTAGCCTCTCCCTGCAATGTAGTCTGTCTCACAGTCCCTGAACCACATTATTTTCCCTACTGCCTAGCCCTCCCTGCAATGTAGTCTGTCTCTCAGTCCCTGAACCACATTATTTCCCTACTGCCTAGCCCTCCCTGCAATGTAGTCTGTCTCACAGTCCCTGAACCACATTATTTTCCCTACTGCCCAGCCCTCCCTGCAATGTAGTCTGTCTCAGTCCCTGAACCACATTTATTTCCCTACTGCCTAGCCCTCCCTGCAATGTAGTCTGTCTCAGTCCCTGAACCACATTATTTCCCTACTGCCTAGCCCTCCCTGCAATGTAGTCTGTCTCACAGTCCCTGAACCACATTATTTTCCCTATTTTCGATGCAGTGCTAAAGACGAAAATGAAGCAAGTCTAGATTTCCCCAGGTCAGGAATCTCCCAACTCACTATGGCTCCTTTTCAATTAAATGGGTTTATTTGTTACATGTATATTCAGGGACTAAGTGTCCGTGTAGACTTATACAGGAACACATCTTTTCAGACATGACGCACTATGATGGACACGGTCAGTTTATAAACACAATTTTGAACTTTCATGGCTCATTTTTACTTTTTACAAATCTGACCGTCCAGTACATGAGCCTATTGGTGGACATTAGTTTACCATGTGTTTTGAATGGGACTTTGTTATAAGATGGATATGTTTTCCGAAGTCCTGATTAGTCATACATAAGGGTCTAGTCAAATTAGTCCGTATTCTACACGAACAAAAGCAGTTTATACATAGATCGTATATAAATCCTGACTCTCATCTTTAATATCAACTGATTAATATCCAATGAACATTTCACAAACACAAACATCAATATCTGTGTTCCAAAGAAACACATACACTTGAAAATGAAGATATTAAGGGCAACCTTTCTTGTTCTCAGTAAATAGGAAACAGAACAGGCTACTAATATCTCCATCCATTTGTAATCTCCAACTGATGCAGGTAGCATCATACATTCAGACTCAACCACGTCGCAATCCTTACACAATATACAATGTAAATATTCTGTACTAGTAGTAAGTAGGGCTGACCAATGATATAGCTCCTAGAGATCGATAATCTTGCTAAATATCGATAGATTATTGATAAATATTAGGGAGTAAATTTAAGCAAAAATACCAAAGAAAGTCTGAAGAAATCACAATAAGACTGGCGATTGGTGAGACATTTATGCATGGATCACCAACAAAACAGCCTCCTGAACCTACTTTCGATGTTGATTTGAATATAGACATAACGTTGAGTATTATGTGTCATAATTCAGACTTTATTTCACCTTTATAGTTTATTTCTGATTATCGATGACACAGTTTTCATATCGATAATCACTGATATTTCTCCCCAATGACGATATTTCCGATTATCGATCTTTTTAGCCAGCCCTGGCAGTAAGAACAAACATGACTACATTGCATGTAATCTCTCAACATGTTTGGCTTCGGAAATTCACTCTGTTGGTGGTCTTGAACGAAACAAAAATCAGACTTTTTCCTTGATTTTTAAGTCCCCCATAATTTCGATCAATGTGTTTCCACTGTATTTTGTATCAGTGTTCGCTTGGCATATGATGCACGCCAAAGATGATGTGTGTTGTATGCGGCAATGTCACACCAAGGATGACTGTCACGTGCTGAGTCTGCACTTTCTCCTTCACATGGGGACACTTCCACCACTCTACAGGTGAGGTGTGATGAAATGCAGTTTAATGTGGCCTTAAAGACTGATGTACTTAGCCAGCAACATGGGTGTGTGTGCGTGCGTGCATGCGTGCGAGGGGTGTGTGTCTACATGTGCTGACTAATGGCTGTATTAAATTACTAGCACACTGAGACACTATGGATATGCCACTCGAAATAACTGCCTGGCCGACCGCCCGGGAAAGGGTTATTTTCAACACTGACTGCAAGATTCTCAAATTCACCTGCCCAACTGTCGGGTTAAATTTAGACATTTATAATGAAGATATTTTTGTGGGCAGGTAAGTTTTGGTGAGGGCTGGCAAGGTTTACATCTAACCAGCCCTGTGGTCTGGCGGAATTTTGTGGGAGTTTCATACCCTAGTATACAACTATTAGCCAACCAGTGGTTGTTCCATCCCCTCAATGCCAAGCAGCAGGCAGGGTGACAACAAGTACCATCTCCTAATGTTTTCTGGTATGATACAAACAAGGCAGCCTCTCTGTCCTCTCACTACTAATCAGTGGGACAAGTGAGTTAGTATGGTTTTAAACCCCTTTTAGCAATATTCCATCAATATCACTGTGGGGGATACCGGAAATTGGCTTCACACAATGTACTCATGTGGGGGCATCAAACCCAGGCCCACAAGCAAACGCTTTGACCACCAGGCTACCCCAATGGGGTAGAATGGTGTTGAACAATATCTTATTTTCATCTATTAGTTTGAGCAAATTGGTTTAGCACCGGTTTGATCATGATTCCAGTGAGAGAAAACCCCAAATTAATACATCAGTACGGGGTTGACAAACCTGAAAACTTGAACAGAGCATATTCAGGATTCAAACCCACGATCATGAGTTCTAGCACCCAAAGGATCACAACTCAGTATGGCAAACAACAGCACTCTTAGACCATGGTTAAAATGTGCCCTAAAAAGTTGTCATGATTTCTGAGCTTGGTCTCGATGCGTGGCACGTTTTGTTTTGAAATAGTAACTGGCGTTACTGATACACTGTACTGAATTATTTTTATAATTGTTATTTCATTATTCTAAAACTCCTGCATCGTGGATATTCGCAAAAAAATATATCTGGGTAATACAACAGGATATTTTCATGCAACATGAAAATAAAACTCATCCAAATTAATACAACCAACAATAAAAGCACAATTTGTTCGTCATCCTTAACCAGAACAATACTAACATGTGAAACATCATTCCAAACAATCATTATCAATCATAGAAATCTGGTAACTTACTATGAAAAAAGTAAACGCATTTCACCAGTAACATAACCAGCAGCTGAAACAAATACTGTCATCTTTAAAGTATCGAGGACATTTTCTTAATACTGGCATGAAGATAATACAGTATTATATACTACTCAACTCTTGAAATGGATATGGGGCATTCGTGTAGGATGAAACTGTCTGACTGCTTGCATATGTTGTCATACAAATAATATCAGATACATGAAGCTTGTGAAACATTTCAAGTTGTACCAGTGAAGATCCGGGTTAGAATTGATCTTCAGCAACCCGTGCTTGTTGTAAGAGGTGACTAACGGGATCGGGTGGTCAGACTCGCTGACTTGGTTCACACGATCATGATCAATGCTCATGCTGTTGATCACTGGATTGTCTGATCCAGACTTTATTATTTACAGACCGCCGCCATATAGCTGGAATATTGCTGAGGGAGTCGTTAACAACAAACAAATCATTTCAAGTTGATGGGACAGAACTGCACAGTGAACTAGAAAGAGCTGTGTTATGTCACTGATGACACCTCTCAGTATGCTTATCAAAAGTTGAGTGGTATAGATTTGACAAATCAGGTAAATATATGTTTTACATCAATACTTCCAAATACTGGGGTAATCAGCTAACTACTATGTGTTACCAAATATGTTACCTCATGACTGGCCTCAAAAGCAATAATTTTATGCCATGTAGCAATGATTTGCTCATGCTACACATACTAATGACCTGGGACCCATTTCACAAAGCTCTCGTAATCCTAAGAACTTGAAACCTTTCTCGTAGCATTCGTACCTCCTATACTGTAACACAGGAGGTACAAATGCTACGAGAAAGGTTATGAGATCTTAGGCTTATGAGAGCTTTGGGAAACGGGTCCGAGGTATGTTGGGATACTTTGTTGGGATTACAGGTATTTAATAGTAATTTGAACTGGCATGATATACAAAATCAGATGCATGATAACTTTACAACATGACACTTGCCATATGAAGCTCGTGTCCCTCACATCTGCATCCTCATCCAGAGTATCCTATCTCCAGTATTGTATTGTATTACATACATAAGTAACGCTCCATGCAGATTTGGGTTAGAATTTGTCATAAAAAGAAACTAACAATATCACATTGCCAGACTCACGAATTTTGTTGACGCATGTGGTTGTGCATATTGACGCTCATTCACTGGATTATCTGGTCCAGACTCAATTATTTACAGACTGCAATCATATAGCTGGAATATTGCTTAGGGCAGCCTGAACAAACAAACAAACAAACAAACTTGACACAGACCTAGTACAGAACTTCTCTTACTCCTGAGCTTCAAAATCATACACAAAATACCTCCTCTGGGCATGAGATTGGTAAACATCTGCATTCAAAATGCCATATTCGTAAGGGTGAACTCTCAATAATACCTACACAAATGAAAACACAGTCATGATTGAACATCCAGTTGAAAAAGACATTTTCTTGAATGGTGAGACTGGATGATCCTTTAACAAAGTTGTTCAAGTGCATGTAACATAACCATGCTAACATTGAGAGGGCTACTGTGATACCACTGCTTGTTTTTATCATAAATACACAGAGGAATTGATTTGATGTCTTTATCGATTGTTGTGTAATTCAACCCAGACTCAAAGCAAACCCATGGTGGTTCCAGGGTATATATACTACTCACAAGAAATTAAAGAACACTTGATTTATTATTACTAACTACAGTAACATCGAATAATTGGATGTTCCTTAACTTTTTTGAGTAGTATATATTACCATAAGGAGACATGGCACACAATCAATCAATGACCAGTTTCAGAGAGTTAAACTCCTGCAGACAGTTGCCTGACATGGTGTCATTCGTGAGATTCCATGCTGCCCAACATTTGTAATATTTTCTGGCTCTTTGAGAGCTGATACAACACTTTAGAGCTGATACAACACTTTAGAGCTGATACAACACTTTAGAGCTGATACAACACTTTAGTCTACAACAGTCTCATATTCTCTGCATATTATAAAGTACTCTTGAGTTTGAACAGACAACCTTGGTTTATCAAATAGCAAATACTTCTAGACCCATGTTAACGGTATGTCCCCTGTAAATACCGAAAGCAAAAATACAGGAACAGACATTCCAGAAGACAGTGTATCTAGTTATTGATACTTCGCTTCACAAAAACTAGTTGAAAGAGAAATGTAAGCATCTAGCATTTTACCATACTGCCAAAATCACTGGTTATTGCCAGGAGTTCAGCTGTGAACAGTATTTCCAGTAAAGCACTGCGTATCACCTGGGTGTGAGACAACATTTTTACACAGCTTTCAGTGATATTCGACAAAGTCAGAACAACAGAGTTGAGCTTCATGCGTTGTACTGATATCAAGACCAATGAAAAATTGGTCTTCAGCAACCCATCCTTGTTGCAAGAGGTGATTAGTGTGGTGGTCAGACTCACCAACTAGGTTGACACATGTCATCGTATCCCAACTGCATAGATCGATGCTCATGCTGTTGATCACTGGATTGTCTGGTTCAGACATGATTATTTACAGACTGCCGCCATATAGCTGGAATATTGCTGAGTGCGACATTAAACAACAAACAAGCAAACAAACAAACCGGAATCAAACACAATCTTGACAAGTGAACACTTCAACCACAAGGCTGCAGAATTACCAGCTGGTCTAGCAACAGAATGAGGTCACAACTGTTAGTTAACAAGGGTCTTGCAGAACTCATCAACATCACCGTGTTGACTTCCATGGAAGCCAAAAGTGAATCTGAGTCCAGTGAAGCCCAGTGATCATAATTGTCAAACATCGTTAGTGTTTCACATTAATAATGATGAGAATATTTATAAAGCGCCTTTTCCAGGCTAGATATCCTGCTCAAAGCACACAATATGATCATTATTACCCCGGATAACCCAAGCTGCCTGTTAGGTGCTAGAAGGTTAATAGTCTCACAACTTATTTCACCGGGTACCCATTTCCTGCTGGGTGAACAGAGGCAATTGTGAACAAACTCGCTTGCCTAAGGTGAGACCACATGTATCACATGTGCTTCGTTGTGGGGCTGGACTGAAGTCCTAGAAACTCTCAGGAGTTAAGCTGCCAACACGGTGACCCATCCAAGGGCTGTCCGAGCCCAACCTTGCTTAACTTCAACTGATTTGTGACCTGAGCTCTATGCACAGGACCACGTGCCACCACACAGGGGTGGAAATAATCCATTGCCCGATGTCTGAGTCCAGTGTTTTTTTCTGTCGGGCAAGCAAATTTGTATATCACACTGTACCGGTGTCCAGTTGACTATCCAATGTTAATTATGTTGTTTATTTAAAAAATCAACAAGAAAACGGACAGTATAGTGGAAAAATTACCAGGGCAAGTGATTTTACATGTGCCACTGTACCGGAGTACACTAGCAATTTTAAAGTTATTTCCACCCCTGCCACACATATATTTTTTTAAAGCAGCCCTATGAAAAACCAGTTGATAACTCACAAAGGACCATATGAAACTATATAATAAACTGTGTTTACAGATAATGAAAAAAAATATAATTGTAAACTCAATGATAAAAAAACCCTAGAAGAAGCAGCAATTACACCTTCAATGAAATATGAGCCTAAAGGTTCTATAGATCCCTTTCAACATGTACTACACAACCAAAGTTGAGAAACACCCAGTTCTATAGTTAATCTGTAATATATAGTAACATATAGAGATTATTACACGAGCAAGTGTGTAATACGACTTATACAAAACGAGTGTGAAATTAAACTTACACGAGTTTCATATAAGTCATGACATGCTTGGTCGAGTGTAATAATTTCTTTATTGTCCATTTTATTCATGTACATTTGTGCAGTTAAACATGGCAAGCAAGTGTGACGGTCCACTTCATTGACGTCACGTTCAATTGTTTAATGACGTCACAGACGACGAAACACAGAAACAATGGCTGCTCAGCAAAAGTGATATGTGCACATGTGCACACGTATCTGACACTGGTTATGTTTCACCATATGGGTGATAAGAAGAATTATGGCAGTACAGATTAACTATACTAATATGGAAGCAATGGGCCGTCCTTAACTTCTTTTGTCTAGCATATGTGGCTGTACAAGTATGCAGATGATGATGTACAAGAGTCCAGGACTCCCATGCAGGTTACGTGGGTTCCTTCTCTGGGGTTTCGTCAGGCTGGACCAGCATGCTGACTGATGGGAGGGGCGCTGGAAGAGAGACAACACATCAAGTATGTAAGTGAATGCATGTTGTGCTATGCCATAGTTGGCATTATTCCAACTGACTCAAAAAGTGAGTGAGTGAGTGAGTTTAGTTTTATGCCACTTTTAGCAATATTCCAGCAATATCACAGTGGGAGACACCAGAAATGGGCTTCACACATTGTACCCATGTGGGGAATCGAACCCGTGCCTTCAGTGTGATGAGCAAATACTTTAACCACTGAGCTACCCTACCGCAAAAAGAGTTAAAGACCACCTAATTCTTTTATAAAACTAGAGTCATTCTGTCATGCCACGACAGATTGACAAACTATACAAATATGAAATAATTAGATGGTCTTTAAATGTTTTTTTAAAGTGTATGTAAAAAATAGTGCCACAGCATGGTCATTTACCTTGGTACACCGACAACAGAATAAACTGCCAACAGTTATATTAAACATGTTGAAGTGGCTGTGAGCACTAACATTAATTTAATATATTATCACAAGCAGGCCTTAGCATTGGTGAGGTAAAACTGGATTCTGGGTTTGTAAAACCAGGGGTTGTAAGCATGGGCAATAATACCTCCATCAGCGAGGATGATACACAATAAACCAGGATTCAATATGGTTGTGGTGTTCCGATTAATTGAAATAATCAATGATTGGTAGCAGTGGCCAAAACGACCAAGCAATCGATCACATTTTCTCATAATCGAACACAAACGATTTTGGAACCGCTGTAATAGAGTTTGAAATACTTGATGATGGAACATATCTAGGACGTTGTCAGGGCCTGAAAACGTGTTTATTTCTAAGAAAACTCACCTCACTTTCTGAAAAGTCATGACTGAATATTTCTTGAAGAATCTGGGAAGTTTATGTTACACTGGAACTGAATCATTTTACACTGGATGTGAAATTTGCAAATGTAATTTGTGCAGTTTCTAAAAAACAACAACAGAGAACCAAATGTTTATTCTTTATACTTATCTGCAACTACAACCTGAATAGGAAAATCTAAAAAATGACGCTAACCAATTTCTTTCGATGATTGGTTGTTGGTATTGAACCAATCATCAATTGTGAGATTTCAAACCAACACTACAATATGGGGATTCAATACTAGAATGGGTCCCCAGTAAAGTTTGATACGTGAGGCTACTAAAAGGATGACATACATATATGATCTGTATTCGGAGCTCGATTTAGTGCTTTGTTACTTGCACTGGTGCAACCCAATATTACAAAATGCAACCTAGTTATTAGTCTTACTTGCACCAAGTGCAAGTCAATTTTTCAGTGGGTAAACTTCTGAATAAAAATCTAAATAATTTAGCATGTGTTGCATTACGTATTGCAATAAAAAGCAGTGAAATTGGAATTTGGCTGGTGCAAGTATGTGTTGCTCCTGGTGCAACATCTCTTAAATCGAGCCCTGGTATTAGAAATCAATCAAATATGTTGCCAGAATGAAAAGCCAACCATTTGAATCTGTGAGAAAATGGCTACCATCACTTACAGCATGGACTGATGTGTCATGACTCTTCAACATGTACAATCCAGTATGATGCATGATCTTTGTGTAGCAATGTATGAATGTGCCTACTCATGTGAATAAAAAAGTGGAAAAAGACCTAAAAACTGAATGAATATGCTGTACATGTTTCTCACTGTCACTTCCAAACACTGATATGTCATGACTCTTCAACATGTACAATCCTGTATGATGCATGAAGTTTGTGTAGCAATGTATGAAGGTACCTACTCATCTGAATAAAAAAAGTGGAAAAAGACCTAAAATCTGAATGAACACTTACTCCTGCACTGTAGACTCCTCCAGTATTGCTTGTGGACATCGAGCACCTTGCATATACACTCCGCACCTCTGAAACATCGGACAAGTACATCCAGCACACTCAGACAAGTATATCATGACCCTTTTGACAAATTCAAGCACTTTTAGACAAGTAAGACACCCTGTGCTACACAACACAGTATAGTATTTAATCCCTGACCATCGATATGTCACAAATTTGTAAACTGTGAACACATTTGGTGACTGTATATTCACGACTGAACACAACACTGTCAAGTCTTGTTTTCAGCAAAGAGAAGAGGCAGAAAAGCTCAGACCAATGTGTGTGATAGTCTTCCAGCTGTCTACTATATACACTGCTTCGGTATCAATCAGTGGCAGGTTTTGAGTGAGTGAGTTAATATTTAACGTCACATCGGCAATATCTCAGCCATATCGTGACGAGAACATATTTGACATTGAAATGGAATATATGTATATAAAAACCTGTCTACGAAGGACAGTAAAACAACTAGAATATCACAATTACAACTAAAACTAGTGTGGAAAGTTAAAACTAATAGCACTATTTGGACAATACAATATAAAAACTGGCTATAGATCGCCAACAACTGAAGGTAGATCACCAAATTAGGGACCATGGGGACTTACAGTACTTTTGCTACCTGCATGGACCCTAGCTGGATTTATATCATCCCTTCAGCTGCTGGCGATTGAAGTCAAATTGAGCCAAAATTAAAATGACAAGAATACTACATTTAAAACAGCTGGTAAATTTCAATTTCCTTTGAATGTTTCGGGACTGGCAGGTTTTGAGAACGGTAATGCATCTGTATAATGAAGGGTCAAACTGGCTGTGGGAGTAGAAACCAGGTGATCTAAGACATGTCTACCACTTTGGTGAAATCCACAAACATTTATACGATGCTGACAAATACAGAAACAGTTAAACCAAGACGCAAATTATGACTGGTCCCTGGCATGCTAAAGGGACTCAGAATAGTATAATGTGGCTCTTTAAATGACTGAGCCACTTATATCCTCTTTTATCATCTAATGGAAGGTGTTATCGGTGCAATAAAGCAATCTGATAAACTTGGTGTCATAATCTGATAACTATGCAAATTACGTCAATCCACGAACTACTTTCTCAAAACTCCATACATGCCATGTGAATCCTTAAACGCAAACATTTCAGATGACGTCTCGAGTTTACATTGCGTTGACGAGTTTTTAAACAAACATAGCTGCCCCCATTATCAAAATTGGTGATTCTGTAGAATTGATGACAGAGGTTCTGGAGTCGTTACTGCAGTAATTAACTTTGGAAAACATGAAATGGAGAACTTTGTTCAACTTGAAGGTACGGATTATGAGGCATGAGTGACAGGCTATCGCCTAAGAAAGGTACCAACCAAGGATTTCGATCTATCGATCACAATGACGAATCGATTCCTTCAGGTATCAGAAACTGATATTGATGAGGTGATTACCCGCAATGAAAACAGAAACACTACCAAGAAAACCCTGCCCGATTTGGTTGTTCTTTTTTGACAGAAAGATCTTATTTTAAGCATGAGTTATGTTTGCACTGTATTAGCGACTAGTCACAACCATATGCCGCCGTCATGAACGACCTTCACCTTGGTGTACCGCTAAGTATTCTTACGCGAAAAATCACAATTTATTAGTACAAAAACACAAGTTCACATATCAGTAAGTGACCTGGGACTAGATTTTCAAAGCTCTCTTGGCGCTAAGTTAGTCGTAAGTTAATGTCAATGTATGGCACTTACGACTATCTTAGCCCTAAGAGAGCTTCGAAAATCTAGGCCCTGGTTATGAAACAGTATTTCAGACATGATACAGTTCCTCAGCTTCATGTAAGTGAGTGAGTGAGTTTAGTTTTACGCCGCACTCAGCAATATTCCAGCTATATGGCAGCGGTCTGTAAATAATCGAGTCTGGACCTGTATGGACCTGACAGGCAGGGTTTGAACCCACTATCAGCAGCAGCAACCTGTCCATCGGTGCTCACCCCATATACACTATAGTGTTCTCATCGTAGTAAACCACGTGGCTCACCTATCGTCCCTAGTAATGTGTAACTGAACTGATCTGGGCATAACCAACCTTGAACTTGGTGTAAGGGGAGGTAACTGAGTACAGGGATCCCCAAGCAGAGCTGCTACACATGTAGCAAATGCTTCTGAGGTGCTTTCCAGGTTGTAACCTCCCTATTGAAACAAATAATAGAAATCAACAGAGAAATTCAATACAAAGTTTTAGTGATGGTGAATATCATAAGGGGTAATTTTTTTACAAAAGTAAACAAACATTTTCATAATGCCAAAATAAAAGTAGATGTATAAAAAGGATTTGGATTAAGAGACAATATGAGTCTAAGTCACCATTCTAATCAATAAAACAACAAGAAAATCCTTAATGCTAGAATTTTCCAGACAAAATATTTCTCTTCTCATAAGAAACTACGGTACCTCAAGTGCTAGGATAACCTTTCCTCCTGCCAGGCCTTTCAGCATACTGGCCATGTGACCAAAACAAGGGGCACTAACTCTGTATCCTCCCTGCAACAATAGCATGACCACATGAAAAGAGACACTTGAGTTAGGAAACTGCTTTGACATCTGACTTGTGTGCTCAGTGAATAAAGAAGCATACAAACATAACAAAGGCACTGTAGCTTACTTGCATGGGTAGTCAGTAGTTTAAAATGCCTACAAACGACAGACTCTTCAAAAAATTGCTGTCGGAAAAATACTGATGATAAGCTGAACATGTAGGATCAGAGACCATATAATATATTCTATGGTCTCTGGTAAGGCTGTAACGATTCACTCGCATATTCGGTGAATCGAACCGTAGCCCTTCATGAATTCAATTTGTTATTTGTGGTCACCAGAACCGAATATTAACGAATATTTTCGATTTTTTTAAGGGAGCATGTTTTACTTGAACCCATATGTCCTTTCCAAAGTGAGATGTGCAAGAATGGGACATGTACTAGCATTGCAGTAGTGCAAGTCATGTTAGTTTGCCAAGACTGCACATGGTACTGTCGATTATAACTATTACATGCCAAATTTTAGTGTCATGAGATCACTGGTTATTGCTGTGACAAATCAAAACTGTCAACATGGGCGTTCCATATTGTACATCAATCACTTAACTACAATATTGTATTTGTGAATAATTATTCGTATTCGTTACCCAATATTCATGATACGTATCATCTTCGCCACATAGTGTATTCGTTGCAGCCCTAGTCTCTGGCAGGACTTACCATATGGTCGTCACAAGCAGCATCAAATCCTGCTGACACCATCACAAGTTCCGGGTCAAACTGGAACAGAGTTATCACACATTGGGCTACTGAGCAAGGATATTTTCAGAACACTGACCACTCATTCAGGTCCTACATATCAGCTGTCATACAAGCACCCTTCCACCTGTCCTCTATCACCACATAGGTACGCACGAGAACACGTATGCATGCACACACACACATGATGGACACAAAAATATATCACAAGTCAGTTAAATTTAGGGAAATTTAGCAGAAGTGACACAGGTGAAGGATAGTTACCATTAAGTGAAACCATTGGACATTATTACTGAGTGAGTGAGTGAGTTTAGTTTTACGCTGCACTCAGCAATATTCCAGCTATATGGCGGCGGTCTTTCTGTAAATAATCGAGTCTGGACCAGACAATTCAGTGATCGACAGCATCGATCAAGGCAATTGGGAACCGATGACACGTGTCAACCAGGTCACTGAGCCTGACCACCCGATCCCGTTAGTTGCCTCTTACGACGGGCATGGGTTACTGAAGATCAATTCTAACCCGGACCTTCACGGTCATTATTACTGAGTGTCTAACTATGATATAGAGCCATTGGCAATCAAAGCCCTCTCATAACTCTTTATTTGAAATCGAATCACAAGGGTAATTATCTCATTATTATTGTTTCTAATGTCATTCTAAAAATAATGGAAGAGGTGGTGGTGGAATTGGGTTTAACGTCGTGCTTGAGAATATTTCGCTCATATGACGACGTGCATGCGTGTGTATGTGTATGTGCGGCTGCTTGTACTAGCCCAGACTGAAGCTGGTTTTATAGTGCTAGCCCACTGAGATACCATGCCGCAGTGAAACATGAATACCCCACTCAGACACATTATACTGACTCCGAGCCGACCAGTCCTTGTTGTACCCACTAATGCCGAGCGCCAGGCAGGGACAACAAGAACCTTATTTTAACGTCTTTTGGTATGATGTGGTCGGGGATCGAACCCGCGACCTTCCGCACTCCGGGCGGACGCTCTAACCACTACACCACGGAGGTGGTCTATGGAAGAGGTAATGTTGCACAATAAACTGACTTGCATCTGTCTGTACGCAGGATCACCCCCAATTATGAAACTTCTGTTGTAACTTGTTGGGAATCTTAGTCAACAGTTGATTGAACATGCAGACATGTATTTAGCTTAAAAAAAAAATCAAGGGTGAACCTGTGATTTCTAACCCAAAACCAGCATCCTGGGATACCAAAGGGATGCAACTCTGTACAGCACTACAATACACAAGATGGAGTAGATGTACCCTATTCCTCAATCACTGTACCTCATATGCTATAGGCAGGATGATCTGTTGAAATGCTGCCATATAGTCGCCATCTCCCATGACCCCCTGAATCAAACACAACATGATATAGAACAGTGTACTTACAGAAGTATTCAGAATCAAATATTCAGTAGTCATGGTAACGAATGTAGTTCAAGAAATTCAAAATACTTCTAAGGTCTGCAAGTGAGAGAGTTTAACTTTACACCCCTTTCAGCAATATTCCAGCAATATCACAGTGGGGGACACCAGAAAATGGGTTTCACACATAGTACCCATGTGGGGAATCGAACCCGAGTTTTCAGCATGACGAGTGAACGCTTTAACCACTAGGCTATCCCACCGCCCCTGCAATTTCAGCCTAAGAGGCAGTTACAATGTTGCCATATTTAGTGAGTGAGTGAGTTGATTTTTAAAATCACATCAGCAGTATTTCAGCTATATTTTAACCATGAAAGCTATACATTAAAAAACCCCAAATTAAACAATGTGTATACCAGTCAACAAAGGATGTCATGTTAAGAAACAAGCTTCAGTTGGTAGTGTTTGTAGTTACTGGCACAAACTCACTCACTCATACAAGCAACAGTTCAAATGAAGGATGTCACACTCAAAAACAGTGTGGTTATAGAAGATGATCTGTTCCTAATCCGATTGTGGATAAATAAACCCACAGTTACGCACAGTGTCAGTATATATTGAAAACTTGCTAATATGATTGTAAAATCTAACAGGTAATAAAAACAAGTAGAGTGTGTGAGTGAGTGAGTTCAGTTTTATGCTGCTTATTGCAATATTCCAGCAAGATCTACAACGATATGTTTCATGAATGCCTCAAGTTTGAACCATAATTCCTTACACTGAAGAGATGCTACTAAAGAGGGTGTGATATTTACCCCGCTCCATGGGATGTTCACGTTGTACCCAGACCCTTCCTTACACTGAAGAGATGCTACTAAAGAGGGTGGGATATTTACCCTGCTCCATGGGATGTTCACGTTGTACCCAGACCCTTCCTTACACTGAAGAGATGCTACTAAAGAGGGTGGGATATTTACCCCGCTCCACGGGATGTTCACGTTGTACCCAGACCCTTCCTTACACTGAAGAGATGCTACTAAAGAGGGTGGGATATTTACCCCGCTCCACGGGATGTTCACGTTGTACCCAGTACCTTCCTTACACTGAAGAGATGCTACTAATGAGGGTGTGATATTTACCCCGCTCCATGGGATGTTCACGTTGTACCCAGTCCCTTCCTTACACTGAAGAGATGCTACTAAAGAGGGTGTGATTTTTACCCTGCTCCATGGGATGTTCATGTTGTACCCAGACCCTTCCTAACACTGAAGAGATGCTACTAATGAGGGTGTGATATTTACCCCGCTCCATGGGATGTTCACGTTGTACCCGGTCCCTTCCTCATACCCGACTCTGTTCAGGGCCCCACAGCCGCTGTAGGGGTAGAAACAGCCCGACTCGAACCGATGCAGGGATATGTACAGGACACTGAAATATACAATGGCCGTACAAATAATAAACATAAATACAGTGTATATAAAAATGTGCTTAAACATATAGTAATATGCTGACATACACAATAACGTGCTCCAATACTTGTATAGAAAAATATGCTGAAACAACAATTACAGTTAAGTATTATTACAAGAAGTCAAAGGGGCCACAAATTAGACCAGCGATAGATCACCTGTATCTTCCTTCCCGATGGTGGGGCAGACCTCCCCAGTTTCGTTGTAGCATTTAAAACAAGGTCAGTTTTTTCATCTTGTATTTTTTATTTGTTTTATGTGCTGTATACTTGCATCATATTCAAGGTCAACTATTGATAACAGACCAGTATTGCGACAAATATTTCATTACAGTCTTAAATACAAGGTATAGTCAAACCCATGCAAGAGAATGTTCTGTATAAAGATCAATGTGTCTAGTGGAGTGTATTACCTAGGATCTGTGTAGAACATGGACTGTGTCCCATTACCATGGTGAACATCCCAGTCGACGATCAGCACTCTGAAACAGTAGACAAAATCTGATTGGATAGAAAAGCATGAAGAATGTCATTAAAGCCGAGAAACCTGAAACAGTAGAGGCAGCTAAAAGGAACAAGTGCTAGGGGGAGGTAACTCAGTGTAAGATATATTCAGCAGTGTTTGCAGAAATCTGATTGGATAGAAGACCGTGATGTATGGGATTCAAAGCCTAGAAGCCTTATGGACTATTGATACATATCTTGCCAAGTGTCATGACAGGACTATTGTGTCCATTTAACTCTTCAATTCATTCATATTGAATGGAACAAAACTGGATTATTTAGACTACTTTTAAACTCTTGTATTTCCAATGTCAATATACTTGAGTTTTCATATTTTGGAGTTATTGAGTATTTGATGCCCGTAATCCATTTTAGAACCAATGGTGATTGATTTCAACGGTCAAAGCCAACATGGAGCCCCATTCTGAGCAGTGAAGGTTATGACTTCAAAACATCCACATGGCTTGGGACCCTTCTGTAAAAGTCAGGAGTGAGTGAGTATGGTTTTACACCTCTTTTAGCACTATCAAAGCAATATCACTGCACGGGGCACCTGAAATGGGCTTCACACCATGTCGGGAATGAAAACAGTGTCTTCGGTGTGACGAGTGAACGCTTTAGCCACGCGGCTACCCCACCGACCCTGGACTCACTGACTGAGTATGGTTTTACGCCGCTTTTAGCAATATTCAAGCAACATCACGGTGGGGGACACCAGAAATAGGCTTCACACATTGTACCCATGTGGGGATTCAAACCCGGGTCTTCGGCGTGACGCCACCGCCCCTGGAAAAGTCAGGACACTGACCAAACATTACTAACCTGCCAACACCATAGTGTTTCTGTGCATACTTGGTTGCTATGGCGACGTTGTTGAATATACAGAATCCCATCATGGAGTCAGTCTCGGCATGGTGACCTGGTGGCCTGTAGACACCCAGACAGGAAACAGTCAGTTGGTGATACGTCCAACAGTCAATAACCATTTTCTCATAATTAAAATACTGCTGTATTCGAATAAATTGTGACACATCCAAGTTGATATAATATATATAATTATGATATATCAATTATTGTATGCCAACATTCAATAATCATCTGTTTCTAATTAAAACACTGATATTTTTTATATAAGTGTATAAATATGATATAAATGTCTAATATAAATAATCCTTGTTTTCCATTTGACATGAAGGATTGACATGAAGGATTCTTAATTTGCTCACCTTATTACAGCAACACCACTTTCAGCCTGAAACAACAAATAAGTCCTTATGATATTGAAGCATTCTGTCCATAAATGGCTATTCATAAACAACAAATATAGGAACCATGAAAGTGCTCACATCGATAATTGAGGAACAGGAATTGAAATTCAACTGGAATATTTCCTGTTTTTAAAATACAGTTGATACAATGCAGCGAAAAGCTAAGGAAAACTACTTCATTAAAAAGTTGAGTCCATCATTGAAGAGGGTGCCGTTGTACAAAGCAACCTTATCGCTACGCCAGTCGTTAGTCTGTGTTAAGGTATGGGAGTAAAGGTCACCTTAGCGCTACGCCAGTCGTAAGTCTGTGTTAAGGTATGGGAGTAAAGGTCACCTTAGCGCTACGCCAGTCGTAAGTCTGTGTTAAGGTATGGGAGTAAAGGTCACCTTAGCGCCACGCCAGTCGTGAAGTCTGTGTTAAGGTATGGGAGTAAAGGTCACCTTAGCGCTACGCCAGTCGTAAGTCTGTGTTAAGGTATGGGAGTAAAGGTCACCTTAGCGCTACGCCAGTCGTAAGTCTGTGTTAAGGTATGGGAGTAAAGGTCACCTTAGCGCTACGCCAGTCGTAAGTCTGTGTTAAGGTATGGGAGTAAAGGTCACCTTATCGCTAAGATCGCTTTGTACAACGGCACCCAGGTAAACATGTATGGAACATTGTATGTGCCATCGTCATTGAAACTGCTAATGTGACGTCATGGCAATTCCACATCACAGGGTTTGTGAACGTTCCATTCTGATGTTATTATATAGTTTAATCTGTAACTATAATCAATCCCTGAAGATAAAGTTGAAACGTGTAGATGTGAAATTCATGTTATAGTTTTCTTTGTATATACTGGAATATATCGTATCATATCAAGTCATATCCACCTGGCCTTCTTATTGTAATTGTTATTCACAATTTACCTCCTTTCATGATATTTTGATTTGGAATCATTTCATATAAATATTTTCCAAATCCTCATCATCCAGTGATAACATTAATACCTCACCTTCCTGTTGACGACTGTGTCGACTACATTAAGTAGACTCCCTACAGCGTAGCTGGCAGCTTCATAGGTTCCCTACAACACAGCAGGGGGTACATGATGCACGGGAGCTTTACTGGAGTTACAGAGGAGCAGACGCTATCCCTTGGAACTTTATCCTTTATTTATTATTTGGAGAAAAATCCCTTTGTTTTATTTGTTTTCACATTTGTGTCACATAATTAGAAAATGATTCTCATTCACATTGTTCTATGCAAGACATGTACTTTCTTGAAGAGTCTGGAATGGGCCTTGCATAGACAATCGTCTGACTTTACGAGAGGCTGAGATGGTCCTAACTTTGAGAGATAATTAATCTTGGTAATCTAGACTGGACATTGCTTGGGAGAGTGAGTTAATATTTAACGTCACATTGGCAATATCTCAGCCATATCGTGACGGACCTCGCTTGGAGAAAGAGACTGACTTCATGATAGTCAGGAATGAGCCAAGCAGATATTTAGACTTGAAGAGTGTCTTTGAGATTAATACAGTATAGACTTGAAGCAAGTCAGGAACTGACCAACCTGAGAGAGATATATAGATTTGAAGAGAGTCTGGAATTTGGCCAGCGTGTCTTCTTGCATGTTTTGACATTTCTTCACCTTCTTCACCATGTCCTCCCTGACAACAAGAACCAACAAGGCAATGTTCAAACACAGAAAACCTTTCAGCTTGTTTTTAAACACGATGTGCAGTCAAGCAACAGATTTAGGAACTCAACAGTTTGATATGTTGCCTTATGGCTTAGGCCAAAATGGTTCCTGCTATATGACAGCAGTCTGTAGGTAACTCAGACTGGACCAGACAATCCAGTGACTTATATCATAAGCACTGATCCATGTCAGGGGTATGACGACACATTCAGTTGCCTCTTACAACCAGTGTACCTTATATCACCACGAATAAAGTGAACCAATGTCGTAAGATGATGCCTTTGTACAAACCTTCAAAATCAACACTAATTTATATACCTCATCTATAACGCGATCCTGAACAAAGCACATCATCAGAGCATACATGGTTCCTAAACTTGTAATAGAAACATGTTTGTGTCACAATATTATCTTATACGATGATTGGCTGTGTAGACACAACAAACATCAGAAGCCAAATGACACCGGTTGACATATCCAGTCAGAAAGAAATGTGTGATCTTCTACCCTGTGTGTAAAGCAACCCCCCTTCAAACCCCTCTAATTCTAGGTACGAAAGACTCGCCCTTACACGCAACAATATACAGCAGGTTGTGTAGAAACAACCAACATCAGAGGTCATCAGACACAGATTGACACTGCCAGTCGGATAAAATGTGTGATCTCCACCCCATATATTAAACAACCCCTCTTCAAACACTTCTAATTCTAGGTATGACACAGTTTCCCTCATCTGTGGTATTCTGAACCACATCTAACCAGGAATAACTATGTTTGTTTGCTTGTTTGCTGTTTAACATATCACTCAGCAATATTCCAGCTATATGGCGGCAGTCTGTAAATATTCGAGTCTGGACCAGACAATGCAGTGATCAACAGCATGAGCATCTATATATGCAATTGGGATAGAGTGACATGAATCACTATGAGGTGAGGTAAAATTGGGATTAACGTTGCACTTAAGAATATTTCGCTCATATGACAACGTGCATGTTTGTGTATGTGCGGCTGCTTGTACTAGCCCAGACTTAAGCTGGTTTTATAGTGCTAGCTCACTGAGATACCATACCGCAGTTAAGCATGAATGCCCCACTCAGACACATTACACTGACTCTGAGACGACCAGTCCTTGTTGTACCCATATCATAATGTCTTTTGGTATGATGCTTTCTGGGCGGATGCTCTAACCACTACACCAAGGAGGTGGTCTGAATCACTACGAGGTGAAACTAACTACATCACAGTTAGACCTGGACAGTTTCCTAAAGCAACACCTCCTCAACACGTAATACTCACACAATGGTGACAAAATGTGATGAAATACATTTATGAAAAATCAAACATGTACATTAATATCTGCAGCATAATGTTTCTGCCTATTGATTACCTGTGCACAAGCATCAACTCCTCCTCTGTGGCTGGTCGACCCTGAAACACAGACAGCCAAATATAACATAGATATCATGATAGCAGGAAATTTAGTATCACCCTACAAACTAATTAACATCCGCTGACCTACTGTCCCACAAAAATCAGAGCAACTTCTTAAGCCACAAATTGTTTCTTATTAGGTTAATGGATTCAACGAACCTCCTATAAAATATATGTGAAAATAAAATGAAATAAAAACATTTAGAAAAGTTGTTTCCATGAGGAACCTCACAAATTGTAACCACAAAGAGTACTGGGCCTCAGAATCCCCAGGGGACGGTGGGGTAGGCTAGTGGTTAAAGCATGGGCTCATCACGCTGAAGACCAGGGTTCGATTCCCCACATGGGTACAATATGTGAAGCCCATTCCTGGAGTCCCCCGTTGTGATGTTGCTGGAATATTGCTGTAATCCCACATGGTGAGCATGAGCCAAGAGCCAAGAGCTAAGAGCCAAGTTGAGATTCATTAGCTCAACATATCACATTTGACACAGATTTAGCAACCATTATGACCTCATGAGGTCAATGATTTCAAACATAAAAGACACATGGGACCTCAACTCCTGACAGGAAATAAATAATCAGTTTATCTCCCTTGAAATTAAATGAAGAAATATATTCATTTCTCTCTGGCTCACCTGTACATAAAAACACCTTTCCCATAGATTCTGATCCTTGAGATTCTGACAGATCTGTATCACCCGATGAGGATTTTCTTCAAAACCTCTTGAGAAAATAGACATCCATTCAACATGTTTAAAGAAAGAGTTCACTGTATCTAAAAACCTTAATACATATTTTAACAATGGTACTTAATCACGACATTGGGTAAAAACGAGACATGGATCAACACACAATAACCATGGTTAAGGTCACAATATATTTTTAATTAGAATTTAGAAGTTTTGAGGTATGAGACATTTTCTTTGTTTCTTTCCTTGTTGACCTGGGCCTGGTTGTTCATAATGCCGTTATTTTAACGTACCGTTTAACACTAACAACCTGTTAAATAGCTTAACGTAAGTTAATGAACACAACCTTACACACCAAATCCTTTCACTGTACGTCTGTACTTGATTACATACATCATGTATCTTGTCCTACCTAGTAGTCCAGTCAATCTACGATTTAACCTCAAACAAATTGCAAAAGAATTTATTTTGCGATAAATATGTTCATTGGCATTGTCTAAATGACATATTAAAAGTCTAATAAAATCTAAAGAGGGGAAACAATAAAAATAGTTAAAATAATTTAATCCATTTACCAAACCCGAATTTGACCCGTTTGGGACGCCATGGGAAAAAGGGAGACAACTCTGTTTGATTGACGGCAAACAAGCTAAATCGAGACGTCAAAAGAAGTTCATAAACATGTGTGTTTGCTGTTTCAAGTCAACTATCCAATCAGGTAAGTTATTTTATACATCATTTGTGCATTGTCTTCGCTTATGATCCAAAGATATGGCATGATTTTACAAATGCAACAAGTAATCTACTTGACGGCACTGGCAACATTTGCCTTGAAATGGTACACTTTTTAACTCCGGTTTTCAAGCATTGAATACTTAAAACCATTTCTTTTGCAATTTGTTTGAGGTTGACCCATTTTCCGCCTTAGATTGACTGGACTATAGCATTCATGTTTGTTGTTTAGCACAGCCATCAAAACGTTTGCTTACTGGATGCTTGTACTAACCTGGGTTGATGCCAGTTTCACGGCTCTTTAAAACCGATTGCCAGGCCCAAAAAAATATTTTAACATCTTTTGGCAAAAATCAGCATCAAGTCACAGACCATCAACTCTCTGAGGTGTTAACCAAATGAAGACAAGTGCTGTTCTTCACTTTTACAGGATACTTGGAGGCTACAATATGTGATATAGGCTGTTGGGGTGTTGGGATGAAAACATTATAATAAATAGTCATGTTATTGTTCTTTACAAAATAGTTTCAAGATAAAAGAAAGCTTCTCACCCACTTGTTGTATCATTATGCAGCAACATCTTCTCATCATACACAAGGCACACCCTGCACAGATATCCATCATTGAATTACACAAATGAATCCATGAATACATTACAGCCCAAAATAAACTCTCTTGCTAAGCAATGTTTTCTTTTTAGCTTGCATACTTTTTAGGACACCATTTACCCTCCAAACAAATAAGGCAGAAACTATTACATAGTGCAAATGGCACAGACTGAAATTAAAAGTTCCAATTTTTAAATTACTGTATTTAAAGATGAAGTCATTTTGTTTCGACAATACTGCTGACACACAAATAAATATGTAATTTTTCAAGTAAAATTGATATTTTTATACTTATCCTGACTCATGATCTTTTGCTTATCTCCCTTTTGCTTGCGAATGATAGTGGAACACTTGAATCCCTTAGATGTACATGTGGTATAACATGATTATTGAAGATTATGTAATTATACATTATAAGTAATGGTTACGACAAAGACCCCTTGCTGTACATGCATAATTCCGACCATCTAAAGATAAAGAAAGTAACTGATTCAGAGAATTTCAGAAAAGTGTCTCACAGTCACAGAAGATTTCGCAAATCTACCACTTCTAGCAATATTCCAGCAATATCACTACAGGGGGTATACCAGAAATGGGTTTCACACATTGTACCCATGTGGGGAATCGAACCCAGGTCTTCGGCGGGATGAGCAACCCACCACCCCATACTCCTTCATCAGTATGCAAAGATAAAAAAGGCAAAATAAAATAAAACATTGAATGAATGGAACTGAAGACAATTAAAACATGTGACAGTAGTTTCTCACTTGTGTTTAGGTACATGCAGATCTGTGCTCCGTATGAGGTCATCTATTTGCTGGAAGAGAGCTTCTTTCACCATGTCATGTTGCATGACATCGTAACAATCCTGCAGCAGAGGTATCTTGCCTAAAGGTTTGCCGATTGTGCGTAAAGTCATCCCAGGACTGAAACAAAGAGGCAAAAAAAATCTTTGAAAAAGTTAATATCTGACAGGGAAATGATCGAATCATTATTTATTTAGAATGAATGATCAAAGTTTACTTTTACTACAACAACCATGTTTTTCAACCAATCAGATTGCAGAACAGTGTAGTCCACTAAAATACTAATACAGTCCTGCTATCATGAACACTTACATTGGAGGTAGTCGGAGTAGAGATGGTATTGCAGGCTTCTCCCCAAGGGAGAGAACTCCTTGGTAACAGAGACTCCGCCAGTACTGTCTGTGAAGCTTCAGGACATTGAGTATAGTCTCCATCACACTGAAAGATGTAGATGCCATGAAACAAATTGATTATTTGTATTTGCCATTCAGCTCCATATTTTATCACATTTGAGAAAAACAGAAAGATATAACGATTAACAAGCAGTTTTAGAACTGATTTTGTCCAACAACACCACTTGACCCCAAAGCCACCCAATATTTAATAACTACTCGGTTTACAATCATTCATAAACCATAAACTCCATAAAATCTATCCTGATATAATATTTCCATGATTATAGTAACATGCAAATGATTCAAGGAAGACTCAACACACATTATTACGAACAAGTCCTTTTGATTTCAACATCAGTCGACAAGGATTCTATAATTCCAAATAAAGTGATCTTGGAAAACAGAAAAAGTTTTGTTTGATAATGTTCTGATTTTAAATTTTTTTAAACAATTCAATTCAGTTTGATTCAGTGTATCAATGTTAACTTAAACATTACAACCTCTGCCTCCTTATTCATCCTGAAATTCAGGTAACCTCCACAAACTATTTTCTAAGATGCCTAGCGGTTAGAACAATCGAAAAAAGAATACATTATGAGACAATAAAGGTATAGTTTTTTGATGACGTAACAATTGAATGACGTTATCCCGTCACTGCGCGATTCTAGTGTGCCCCCTCGTAATCGAAACATTTTACATTACGTCAGAATGTAAGTGACATCACGATGCATGTCAGTTGTCATCGCCTCGTACGGCCTCCTTCAGTAAACTACTCCGTTGCATCCCGTTTCTTGGTTTGCAGTTGCTTCACGCAGCTACCATCACTGGTGGAAACATTACGTTTATGTTTTACGATGGTTAAAATGTCTCAATTCGACTAGCAAGTTTTCAGCGACACGGTAACGTTTGCAATGTTTACATTCCCACAATGCAATCGTGGAATGTCACTTGACTACTCAGCTTCATCTGGATGTACTGATCTAAACTTACGTTGGTAGTAGAAATGCGACGTTCATATTGCCCCATATGGTTTACGTTAATGACAGATGTAATTAAAATAATTCAGAGAAGATATTTAATCCGAACGTAAACCGTCATCAAACTGTTATCATTTGTTTTTTTCTGGTAACGTTCGTCTTAACGTAGGGGGGCAGACACATCAATAGAACAGCGCACCAGTTAGCCCTGTGCGAGGATTCTTAATTTAGGTCACCGACACCGTCATTTGTTTTCTGCCTTAGATTAATCGTAATTATCCTTAGAAAGTATTAAATTTAGCATCTTAGAAAAGATGTAAAGTTCGCTCTACCCCAAACTACCCCTGAACTATTATAACATCAAAGCACTCGGACTACCGTCCTCGTGCTTTAATTATAATAGTTCAGGGCAAAACTATACTTTATTACAAAACACATTGGGGTAGAGCGAACTTTATTTCCTAAATAGCATGAAGCTGGAATCGTGAGAATTTACTAACACATGCAGCAGAAGTTGTATAACTTGTGGATGAATCCAGGTAAATGATTAGTTTCATCATGGTATTGGTTACTGAATGGTTACCTCAAGCAGGGTTCGTGTGTCTTCTCAATGCTCGGACAGGGATCCCCCAGCAGGGCTCGCAGTGACAACGCCAAGCCCTCAGACAGGGACTTGGTGCAGTAGCCACCCTATAGACGTGGACAAAAATAACACTGTCAGAGACATGCTGTTGGATTTAATGCAGGTTTCAAGCTTTCAGAAACTATATTGCTTGTTTTTTGTTTTGCACTTGTGGGGCAGCAGTCTGTCCATAATCAGACTTTGGGCTGACAATCCAGTGATCGACATCATGAACATCGATCTGTGCAGTTGGGATACTGTGATTTGCATCAACCAGGTCAATTAGTTGAACCATCCAGTTCCATTAGTTGGCTTTCATGACAAGCATAGACTGCTGATGACAAATTGTATCGTGGATCTTTATGGGGATCTAAACATCTGATTTATTTGATTTTTCAAGAGGAAGTAGTATGTGAAACTGGCTAGGGAGAGTGTAGTCAGACATACCAACTGACAGCCAGCCAAGAATTTAGAAAAGGATGAAATACTGTCTCACATTGTTGCAGATCATGAGTGGGTCACAAATGTAACTGGCAGCAACACTGGAGGTAAATTTAGTAGCAATGGGTGAAGAGAGCGACCCTGGTTCATTTCACCCTGACAGACTTACCTCCAGTATCAAGCAGATCTTGCCGGCAGCGACAGGCGACAACAAGTTGATAAAGTGAGCGAAACAGGCCGGTGTTACTTTCATCTCACCCTGACAACACATGTAAACTGAGGGGTTAGAAATCATGAATTTGAAATGAACAACCCTGCAAAGTGGGTAAAATTAAAAGTCAACTGTTGTTTGGTTGTGTGCACTACTACACAGATGCCTTGTTCTCCCATTACTTTCATTACTCCTACTAGTGTCACATCTTTCAGTAATGTTGTTACTCCTACTAGTGTCACCTCTTTCAGTAATGTTGTTACTCCTACTAGTGTCACATCTTTCAGTAATGTTGTTACTCCTACTAGTGTCACATCTTTCAGTAATGTTGTTACTCCTACTAGTGTCACATCTTTCAGTAATGTTGTTACTCCTACTAGTGTCACATCTTTCAGTAATGTTGTCAGTACTGCATTATTGCTTGGCTGCACTCATTGACATTCAGACAAGACAATCAAGTGATTGATCTTCGAAGCAATGACCAATGCCATGTGTATATGAAGACACCCAAACAATAACGTCATCAAGCCAGACGCTCCACCTGTGACGATTGCCTCTTAAAAACATCAATGAGGTTGCTTGTGACAATTTTAAAATCCAATCCTATGTGGGAGAGTGTGATGCTTATACAATATCAAGAATTGAATAAAAGGGGTAGTAATAAAAAGTAGTCGATTCTCTTCATAAAGACAAATGATTTCTCTTCTGTAATGATAGAACTGGAAGTTATTCTGATGAGTTTGAGGCTTGTTTGTTGGTTATTCCAAACTCTACACCATGGCAGCCTTCAAATAACTGACTCTGGACCATACAATTAAGTATTTGGTATCATGAACAAAAATCCATGTCGTTGATGGTGACAATCACATCTTAAGATCGTTTCACATGTATTGATAGGAGACTGGCTAACTAAACTGTAAAATCCATGGAACAAAAACAATATTAGACCATCATGCATAATAACCTACCTCAGGGCACCCGATGGCTGAGTCATAGCCGGCTGCAACGATCACCAGCTCGGGACTAAACTGAGAAAACAAAAAACAAACGCTACGTGGCAAAGTAGTGAGGTGTGTTCATATCAAATCAGGCCCCGATTTCTCGAAACAAACTTAAGTGTGAGTTTTGACTTAAGTCAGAGTTTTTACTCAAATTTGAGAAAACGCAGGAAATGCATTTTCCAGAATAAACTGAAATCAATATTAAACTCAAACTTAGTAGACAATTTGAGTTTGGTGGATAGATTACTTAAGTTGTTGGGGCTTTTTTATTTAAAAAATGCAGTTGAGTTAAAAATTCAGCTGTTTTAAATTGTCAAAATGAGTTTTAAATTTGAGAAAAACTTAAGTTTGTTTCGTGAAATCGGGGCCAGCTCATGAAGATGTGTATAATTCACATCAGTCAGATAAGTTCTAATTTGTGTCAAACCAACTGTCCATGAAATACAGAGCACACACACAGAGCCATATTACATGTCGCCCAAACCGTCAAGTGTATTTGTTGTTTAAGGCTGCTACACTCAGCAATATTCCAGATATGACAGCATTTGTAAAACATTTGTTTATCACTGCTTGTTGGATTGTTGTTTAACGCCGGACTCAGCAATATTCCAGCTATATGGCAGTGGTCTGTAAATCATCAAGTCTGGACAAAACAATCCAGTGATCGACATCATGAACATCGATCTATGCAATTGGGATACAATGACATGTGTAAACCAAGACAGCAAGCTTGACCACCTGATCACGTTTGTCGCCTCTTACAACAGGCATGGGTTACTGAAAAACAATTATAACCTGGATCTTTACAGGGAATGAAACAATCAAATCAATATAAATCATATAACATGTAGGGCTGTGCAATATAAGCGATTTACCGGTTCAGACATGAAAACGATACGTATTGTGATACACTGATTGAAAACTGACTGACTTTCATTCGGGAAAATTCGTAACACTCGGAAATCTTCGGTTATTTCCTAGTTTCATTTGTGCCAAATATTAATAACATTTTTATTTTGTCAAGATTAAAAGCTTTTATCAGAGCTTAATCGAGCATAGTGATTTTGTTGTGTTCATGCTTTATAAATCAAACATTAACTCGATTATACATATTGTTTTGCTTAAAAATACTTCTTGCAATATATTGCAATACATATTGCAATATATGATTTTGCATCGCAATATATCGCAATATGAAAATTCTCTGCAATACCCACCCCTAATGACATGGTTAATTTAAGTGTGCCCTTTAGTGAGTGAGTGAGTATAGTTTAAAGCTGCTTTTAGCAATATTCCAGCAATATTGTGGTGAGTACACCAGAAATGAGCTTCACACATTTTATCCACATGGGGAATTGAACCCAGGTCTGCAGTGAGCAGAGTGAATGCTTGAACCACAAGGCTACCCCACCATGCCTTCACCACCACTCCCACTCCAGAGATTAATATTAACCATACCAGTAAAACATACCAGTAAACATACCAGTAAAACATACCAGTAAACATACCAGTAAAACACACCAGTAAACATACCAGTAAAACATACCAGTAAACATACCAGTAAAACACACCAGTAAACATACCAGTAAAACATACCAGTAAACATACCAGTAAAACATACCAGTAAACATACCAGTAAAACACACCAGTAAACATACCAGTAAAACACACCAGTAAAACATACCAGTAAACATACCAGTAAAACACACCAGTAAACATACCAGTAAAACACACCAGTAAAACATACCAGTAAACATACCAGTAAACATACCAGTAAAACATACCAGTAAACATACCAGTAAAACACACCAGTAAACATACCAGTAAAACATACCAGTAAACATACCAGTAAAACACACCAGTAAACATACCAGTAAAACACACCAGTAAAACATACCAGTAAAACATACCAGTAAACATACCAGTAAAACATACCAGTAAACATACCAGTAAAACACACCAGTAAAACATGCCAGTAAACATGCTAGTAAAACATACCAGTAAACATACCAGTAAAACATACCAGTAAACATACCAGTAAACATACCAGTAAAACATGCCAGTAAACATGCTAGTAAAGCCGTGAAAAGTCTTACCTCATATGCAATTGGCAGCAGAATCTGTTGGAAGATGGACAAATAATCGGAGTTGTCGCAACCCACCTGAAAAAGTTTGAAATAATTCTTCACCTTTTTGTTAAGGCCTTAAACATTACAGCATGAAGATCAGGCACTTTAACCATTAGGTTACCCCTCACTGATTAGAATGTTCACCATTCACCTGACACAACCAATGTATGGCTTGTCCAATATAATGAATCAGAGAAAGATCCGACCTGAACAAGTCTGACAGAGTTCATCATCACCTGATTAAGTGGCACATTGATGTTGTAGCCCCTCCCAGCTCCCTCCCCAACACAATCGTAGTCCGACTCTCGAAGGTGAGGCCACTCACTGCCATGTTCGTAACGATGGATAGAAAAATAGATCACTCTGAAACATATAAATCATCAGTGAATGTTGTCTTGTCCTGTAGTTAGCAACATTTCAGCTTTATAATGGTGATATCAGGGCTCCAGATAATTTTTCAACATCAGGAGTACGTACTCCTTATTTTTTAAATATAAGAGTGCTGGAAAAACTTTTAGAGTACTGAATTGAATTTAATGGAGTATGTGATCTTGTGTTTCGTTTCATATATGCACCACAACATTGCTACTCTTGTGTAAACAGGTAAAAAACAATAAAACAATACCTTTTTCAGATAAATACGTCTGTAAATGATTCTTAGACCATACACCACTGCTGTGGTGCATATCTGCTACTGTTTCTAAATTATTTCCTACCGTATCGTGCATATTTTTTATCCGTACATACGCCGATACGGCCCTTATCTGGAGCCCTGTGATTTGTATATAATCATGTCAACACCAGGTAAACAAATGGCTGATTGTCTGAACAACAACCAAGACCATCAGCTAAGCAACGTGTGATGTTTTCTAAACTGAAGGTTTCTTTTGACTATTTGATGGTAAAGATTTTGTAAATCTGAGTTATATAATTATGTTGTATGCTGCAGTTTGCAATATCACAGTGGTTGAACTGTATACATACAGGGAACTGAACCTCATTCTAAAGCCTGATGAGAAAAAACCTTCATCACTGGCCTACTACTTTCGAAAGATGCAACAGGTAGACGCCATCAGTTCTGCAGCCTATCAGTTTAGTGGTTAGGTAAAATGAGTTTTGGGACGAAACAACTAGTCTGTCTTGATTGTTACACTGACTGACTGAGTTTGGTTTTATGCCGCTTTTAGCAATATTCCAGCAACATCACGGCGGGGGACACCAGAAATGGGCTTCACATATTGTACCCATGTGGGGATTCGAACCCGGGTCTTCGGCATGACGAGACAACGCTTTAACCATTAGGCTACCCCACCGCCCCTTGATTGTTACAAATCAAACACAATCCTGTGACTGACATCATGAGCATCGATCTACACAATTAGGATACGATGACATGCTGAGTTGGTTGATGCATGTCACTGTGTCCCAGTTGTGTAGATTGATGCTCATGATGTTGATCACTGGATTCTCTGGAGCAGACAGAGTAGATTATTCACAAACCATTGTCATAGGTGAAATATGTCAGTGTATGACAAGAAAATACAACAATAGTCTAACAGCAACGAGGAGAGTTCTATGGATATACAACTTCTTTAATATAATATGAGCGACATTTCGGTGTAGCTACTTACACCGTTATCACTGTTAGTAGCTACACCGAAACGTCGTTCATATTATATTAAAGAAGTTGTATATCCATAGAACTCTCCTCGTTGTTCATCACACCAACTTCTAAATGCCACTCAAGCGAGTCTCACAGCAGTATGCAAGTGGCTGTGTCAATTCCTGTGAAACCAGAATGTTGGTGAATCATTAAATCAGATAATGGTAATGGTTTAAGGTCATTTCCTTTTAAACAATCTTTAATGGTGGTGTGTGATCCGGTGCATAGAGCTCAGGTCACGAATCAGTTGAAGTTAAGCAACGTCGAGCTCGGAGAGTCCTTGGATGGGTGACCGTGTTTGGCAGCTTGACTCCTGAGAGTTTCTAGGACTTCAGTCCTGCCCCACAACGAAGCACATGTCATGCATGTGAGTTTGTTAAAAAATGCCTCTGTTCACCCAGCAGAAATTGGGTACCCGGTTGGATAAAGTCATGTGACTATAACCTTCTGACACCTTGGGCTATCCGGGGTAATAATAATCAGATTCCGATTACAGCGTCCAGTGAGCAACTAGTCAGATGGCTACTAGGCGCTATATAAATGAATTATTATCATTATTATTAGTATTATTAAAACAGTGACGTACCTGGGATCGTCATAGAAGAAGGACTGAATTCCCTGGCCGTGATGGACATCCCAGTCTACAATGAGAATTCTGTTGGGCAGATTATATGGCTGAACACTAGACACTCAGCTTGAACTAGTCCATGAAGTACTCAAGTCAGTCATGGACATCAATGTGTCTACAAAGCTGGATCAACAAACATGGATATCTTATTGTACCCATGTGATGAATGAAACCTGGGTCTTCAGGTCGCTCACCCCCCTCCCCACCCCAACACGCACACTCCTTAAATTCGGAATAATATTGACATTCTGAGAGGCAGCCATTTCTTTCCCTCTCAGCTTTGAATATTACTTCACTTACTTACCAGGGTGCCGTTGTACAAAACAACCTTAGCGCCAAGACCACCTTAGGTCTATGTTAAGGTTCCGCTGTGATATTGCAGGAATATTGCTAAAAGCGGCGTAAGACTAAAGTCACTCACTTACGATGACCTTAGCGCTTAGCGGCTTTGTACAACAGCACCCTGGATTTCAGCTCCGCATATTCAATGTGTGAGTAGCAGTGACAAAATCTATTACTTGACCCAGAAAGAATTCTATCCTGAAATATGTCAGCAAACAGGACAGGAGAATTATTTTTTGCTTTAAAGCATTTTGTTAAGTACATATGAATTAGACAAAAAGAAATATTAAAATTTCTCGTCACATCCAGGGTCCCGATCCTCAAAGCATTCATACAGCTACGACATTTGTAAGCCTATGATAAACTAAAGAGTTACGACAGGTCGTAAGCCTATGATAAACAAAAGAGTTACCACAGGTCGTAAGCCTATGATAAACTAAAGAGTTACGACAGGTCGTAAGCCTATGATAAACTAAAGAGTTACGACAGGTCGTAACATTACAAATGCTTTGTGGATCGGGACCCTGGACTTAAGGTAATGAAGGCCCTAAGTGTTACAGTTAGTAGATGGTTACAAATTTGGTAGAACAAACTACAAAAGTATTGGTAGACCAAGAATCGTAAGCAGGGCAAACTGTTCTTAGTACTTAGTGATCATGCATGTAAGAAAATCTACCTTTTGAGGTTGTGGTTGTCGAGGGCCAGTTTAGCTGATACAGCAACATTATTGAGGTAGCAGTATCCATTGAACTCTTGCTTCATGGCATGGTGGCCTGGGGGTCTGAAATATAGACTCACATTGTACACCTGCCAAATCCTTATTAACAACAGAAGTGACATGCGTCTCTAGTGTTTTGATGGGTAGTTAATCAATTCACATCAAACGCCTGCCGAGAGATTAACAATGAATACACTTAGTCGTGCGGTAAACAGTACTGACGTGACACATACACATGCACATGCGCACAGATCTTTCCGTCCGGATAACAGGATCATTTTTCAATGGAAATCTATGGGAATGGTTTGAAAATTCTCCATCCGGGTCCAGAAGCGCGGGGTCTGGCTAAGCGAGTAAAATTACTGAGGGTAAGTTTCGTTTCAATTGAAAATCGTCTGGAAGGTGGGGTTTCGGGATATATCAGGTCCGAGTAAACGGGGTTCGACTGTACAGGGTTTTAAGCGACTCATAAATGTGCGTCCAGTACGCACAAATGTAGAGAATGGACGCTAGAAAACAATTCACTGCATCCAGAGGGACGCAAAATATTACCCACAACACATCTATGACTCTGCTGAGTGTTTGGTTGTTTCTTTCAGAGCAGTTACGTGCATCATTTCATCCATCAGTCCACAAGATCAAGGATTCATTCCAGGCTCTAAAGAATGTTTCAAAACGTGCACTTCTCTACACTGGTATCAACATTTGACACATGATTAAGACCGCCTACGTGGTGTAGTGGTTAGAGCATCCGCCCGGAGAGCAGAAGGTCGCGGGTTCGATCCCCGACCACGTCATACCAAGAGACGTCAAAATATGGTACTTGTTGGTCCCTGCCTGGCGCTCGGCATTAATGGGTACAAGGACTGGTCGGCTCGGAGTCAGTATAATGTGTCTAAGTGGGGTATTCCTGCTTCACTGCGGCATGGTATCTCAGTGGGCTAGCACTATAAAACCAGCTTCAGTCTGGGCTAGTACAAGCAGCCGCACATACACATACACACGCATGCACGTCGTCATATGAGCAAAATATTCTCAAGCACGACGTTAAACCCAATTTCACCTCACCTCACCTCACAAATAGTCAGTTATACCTTAGGTTGCATATGATTAATGGTTTCATATAACCTCAACAGACCAGTGACTAGCGAGAAATACACTCTTTACCATTAGAAAGATGGTAATTCTGTATCATATAGATCTTGCAAACTGGTAAAGAAAAACATTTATTTTTAACCCGGTAGAAACTGTGGCAGCAGTGTTACCATTACAACAACACAAACTAGGTAGCTATTTGTTGGTTGTGTGGAATAGGCATAGGGACACTTGTACTTTGAGTCTTTCACTAAACTGCCAGGGATTAGAGTGAGTGAGTGAGTTTAGTTTTACGCCGCTTTTAGCAATATTCCAGCAATATCACGGCAGGGTACACCAGAAATGGACATAACACATTGTGCCCATGTGGGGAATCGAACCCGGGTTGTCGACGTGACGAGCTAACGCCTTAACCACTAGGCTACCCCACCGCCCCGCCAGGGATTAGACAGTTGAAGGCTGTGGACATACTAAGAAGTCCAATGATCATTCTTGACCAGGCTCTTGCGTCATATACTCATTGAAACATAAAATGGGGCACTGAAAACAACAAACGGGGCCCTAATGACACATATTAATCCCACATGGTGCAATACAATTTACCCCCTGTGCCTGAAAAAAACTAAATCGTATTTACATTTGTGTGACCAATGTTGCCTTGATAACACGGCAAGGACAGACACTCGATCATCTATTTCCTGCCCCTTAACGGTTGGCATATTGCCCAAATTGTAAAATTTACTGGGACACCCCCTTCCCTCTCAAAAAAAGAGATAAAAATGAAAGAAAAACAACCCAACCCATGTACACGCTACATCTGATCCAAATGATCAGTCAAAAATCGTTTCCGGTGGTTTGTAACATCTCAGACACATTGTTAAATGTCAAAGGAGATCAACCACCAGTTAAAGCATGTCAAGACTGAAAAGGTATTAGGTACAAGTGACAATACAAACAATGAAAGCAGAGAGCAACAACATTGAGCCCTAATTTAATGGAACATGTTGACAGAATCATAACAATGAGTGAGTGAGTGAGTTTAGTTTTACGCCGCACTCAGCAATATTCCAGCTATATGGCGGCAGTCTGTAAATAATCGAGTCTGGACCAGACAATCCAGTGATCAACAGCATGAGCATCGATCTGCGCAAGTGGGGACCGATGACATATGTCAATAAAGCCAGCGAGCCTGACCACCTGATCCCGTCAGTCGCCTCTTACGACAAGCATGGGTTACTGAAGGTTCATTCTAACCCGGGACCTTCACAGGTGAATCATAACAACATTTTGGGAAATGAATACTTATACCAACAAGTAATACCTGATTCCTCGAAATTATATCAAGTCAATTGTGTTCTGTGATCATAAATTTCATGAAATGTTGTGAAAATATTGTTTGATTCCTACCTGATGATGGCCATTCCATTTCGTAACTGAAAAGAGATAAAGAGATTCAGCATTAAATATAAACCATTGATCAGATGAGTTGAATGTTGGACTGTAAATAATGAAGTCTCAGGGTGTGATTTCGGGGTTTTGTCAGTACCTGCACCGAGTGCAACCTGGCTTATAGGTTTGGCTGCACCATCAACAATTTGGTTGCACCATATAATAATGTTACTCGTTCTAAAAAGTAACATAAATATTTGTTTAGCAATTTTCGTAACAAGTCCTCAGTATCAGATACATTCATCAGAACCAGACCCCATGATGATAAATGAGGAATGATTTCAATTTTGCATTAGGCCAGACCAATTTTATTTCTTGTTTTACGGATTTTTTTCGTAAAAAAACTAAAGGCAGGAGGAGAAAAAAAGGAAAATAAAATCACCAGTCAAAGTAATATTCCTTCTAAATGTTAAAAGTATTTTACTTCTGGCAATTTATGAAGTGTATATGACGCAAAAAACAGTAACAAACAAAAAGTTTACATTTTTGGCCAATAAAAACATAAGGATTTTATTTTTTGAGCGGAGAATATTTTTTTTTTTTCTTTTCTTATTTTTGAAAAAATATGACCAGCGGATCCGTAAAACAAGAAATAAAATTGGTCTGGCCTTACCTTATTTATAAATGTCAATTATATGATTACTTCTACGTAACTTATTTATGAGTACACAAATGTTTCTGCTTGAAACAAGTCACACAGAGAGAAACGTATAACTTCCAGACACTTACTTCCATTTAAAACACACAATGACAGCTATAACATGTTGGAGGATTTATTGTTACCTGCACCAGGTGCAGGTTACCTTCAGTAACAGGTTGCACCAGGTGCAGGTAACAATAAATCTACTGAAGGTAACCTGCACCAGCCATTGTTAACAAGCACCAGTGCAGGCCGTTAATAGCAAAACTGCACCCTGAGTCACCAGACAATCCAGTGATCAACATCATGAGCATCGATCTATGCAATTGGGATACGATGACATGTGTCAACCAAGTCAGCCAGCCTGACCACCCAATCCGGTTAGTCAACTCTTTCCACAAACATGGGCTGCTGATCTTCACATGTTGCCTGAATACGTTGTCAATAGCTTAAAATGTTAACAAGAGCAGTCACTGAACCAAAGGTGATCTTGATATTCAAATTCTGCATGCACACAGTAAATAGTGTTGAAAAACAAAATGAACAAAATATGGCATAAAAAGCATTTACTAAAATTTATGTCACAATGTTAAAAATCAGGTGACTTACCCTGCCAGTGACGATGTGGTCCACCAAGTCTATTGCACCTCCCAAAGCAAGTTGAGCACTTTCGTAAATATGCTGGAATTAACAAGACAAGTATCTAAGAACTGCTATTACATTTATGTCTAAAACTAACTGCTTTGACAATATGGCAAAGGATTTGACCAGGAAATGTTTCAAGTGATCACAACATCCTTGATACAGTGAGAGCGATGTTTCTGTGTAAGTTCTATCACTGTTATCAAGTAAGTGATGAACATAATAAGGATTCTCTTCATCACTTGCTTGATAATGGTGTTAGAATCTACACAGAAATGTAGCTCTTACTGTAATATAGATGTTCATCCACAGATTGTTATCATTCCAGACTGCTCCAGCTTCTATATGCCTCTTAAAGAAGTGATAAGGTAATCAATTAATAATGTCAGAGATTTGTGGCATACAGCAGAATGAGCAAGGAAATATGGCTTTATCAGGGATGAAAATAACCCATTGCCTGACGTCCGAGTCCAGTGTTTTTATCTGTCGGGCAAGCAAATTTGTATATCACACTGTACCGGTGTCCAGTTGACTTTCCAATGGTAATTATGTTGTTTATTTAAAAAGTCAGCAAGAAAACGGTCGGTATAGTGGAAAAATTATCAGGGCAAGTGACTTTACATGTGCCACTGTACCGGGAGTACACTATCAATTTTAAAGTTATTTCCACCCCTGCTTTATGCCCTTATCCTAAGTCACTTAGAACAAGGAATCAACAATCTCAAGGCAGAGAGCAGGGTCCTAGTCCAGAAGAGCTACATTCAGGACAAGTGACACCTCCTTGCGTACAACCAGCTTCACCATCAGACTGACAGTAATGTTGTAGTTTGAGCTATGGTGAAAATACAACTTAATGTAACTATGGTGGTGGTGGTGGAATTGGGTTTAACGTCGTGCTTGAGAATATTTCGCTCATATGACGACGTGCATGCGTGTTTATGTGTATGTGCGGCTGCTTGTACTAGCCTAGACTGAAGCTGGTTTTATAGTGCTAGCCCACTGAGATACCATGCCGCAGTGAAGCATGAATACCCCACTCAGACACATTATACTGACTCCGAGCAGACCAGTCCTTATTGTTCCCATTAATGCCGAGCGCCAGACAGGGACCAACAAGTACCATACTTTAACGTCTTTTGGTATGGCGCGGTCGGGGATCGAACCCGCGACCTTCCGCACTCTGGGCGGACGCTCTAACCACTACAGCACAGAGGCTGTCAATGTAACCATGGATTGTAATTGCGTTTTTACTTACATTATGGAAGTAGATATAGTCGTACACCTGTGAGAGATTCTTGAGTTGTTCGTCAGACATGGAGCTGGTTTCCTTCAACAAGCGGATGTGATCTTTGCTGTGGAGGCTAAGTATTTCACTCTCGGTCGCTGGACGGGCCTCACAAACAACAAACAGAATATCACAATGCTGTCATGTACTGCCTACACGTCAAAATGGCATTGGATGTCAAGGCCTCTCTATGAAGGAGAAACTAAAATGCCACTTTGCAGTGTTTGGCATGACAGTGTTTGGCATGGCAGTGTTTGGCATGGTAGTGTTTGACATGGCAGTATTTGGCAAAACAGTATTTGGCATGGCAGTGTTTGGTATGGTAGTGTTTGACATGACAGTATTTGGCATGAGAGTATTTGGCATGGTAGTGTTTGACATGACAGGGTTTGGCGTGACAGTGTTTGGCATGGTAGTGTTTAACATGGCAGTATTTGGCATGGTAGTGTTTGGCATGGCAGTGTTTGACATGGCAGTGTTTAGCATGGCAGTGTTCGGCATGACAGTGTTTGGCATGGAAGTGTTTGACATGACAGTGATTGGCATGGCAGTGTTTAGCATGACAGTGTTTGGGATGACAGTGTTTGGCATGGCAGTGTTTAGCATGACAGTGTTTAGCATGGCAGTGTTTGGAATGGCAGTGTTTGGCCTGACTGATAAGAGTAATGGCTAATATGAATAGTTGAAATTGAGAAAGAATAATGTCTTTCAACTTTGATTGTATTTATTCAATCACAGATAGAAGAAAATACTCAGATCAATGATAGAAGACAGCAGAGAATGTACGAGTTTTGAAAGTTTGAATCAAACATTTTACTAATTCTATGCCTGCCCAATTTCTGAGGTAAATCGCTTTGTTTATGTTGTAACCATGGTAACTGAAGACTTGCAAGTGCCACTCACCTGTATTCGGCAGCACCTGTCAACAAGTCCAAGAGCTTGGCATCTGGCAAACGGTTCCAGGATCCTCTCCGGTTTCTCAGAAAAGTCTTCATTCCAAGCATGGAAATGGCGAGCTAACCTCTCGTCAAATACCAGGCCTGTACTGGAAGTGAACAGAACAAGACGAGTCAGACTGAGAGCAGCTGACGAGACAACATGCCAGACACATTTTCATTTCGGAAACGGTAGAGTGAGCGCGTGAGTTTAGTTTTACACCACGTTTAGCAATATTCCAGCAATATCATGGCGGGGAACACCAGAAATGGGCCTTACACATTGTACCCATGTAGGGAATCGAACCTGGGTCTTCAGTGTGACGAGTGAATGCTTTAACCACTAGGCTACCCCAACACCCCTTGAAATGGTAGAAACACCAGTGTGGACTACCATCTACTTATTTCCTGAATCCGTAGAAGAGTAGTCAGCTATAGTAATGTATTTTCACTTACATTTAGATAGCAAAGCCCCTACATGGCATCTATATGATATGACTTTATTTGGATATATACAGCGATTTTGGGGGCTTCAAGCAAGTAATGGTTTAAGAACTCTTGCGCATACAGCATTGAAAATTAAGGGGTCCTCCGGGCTTGCTGTTATAGAACTGGAAACAGTTTTTTCAAACATCAGGGTTGCATCAGGGTTTCAGGACTGATATGATTAGAAATAATAATCTGTAAATCATTTTCATCATATGAGTCTTGTCGCCATTTGTCAACAGATAAACCATGGTAGTGTTTGTAAATGAAAACAGCTGATGGAATGGAGATGGCCAAAATATGTGAAATAACCTCACATGAAGTTAGAGTTTCTGTCCTTGTATAGTCCGTTTGGCTCAAAATCGGACCAATGAATTGCAATCTAACTTGAAATCTAATAAATATATAACACTCAGTGAAACGCTGATCATAATCAAAACATCAGACCAACTCTGTGAGGTTTTTGCAGAATTTATGTTCTAAAAAAGTTGTTTAACAAACTATCATGAAAATATTGACACAGTTCACTATTTGTTACGAGGGAGGAGTGCAGAGAAAGGGACAGCCATGTGTGCGAGAAAGGATGGAGACAGCACAGCACAGGTTAATGAATCAATAACTTTGTCGGCACTTGAGCACGTGCTTCTCTAACACCTGGCTGTCCCTTTCTCTGCACTCCTCGCTCGTAACAAATAATGAAATGTGTCAAAATTTTAATGATAGCATGTTAAACAACTTTTTAAATTTTAGGCCATAAATTCTGCAAACGAATCACAGAGTTGGTCTGACGTTTTGATTATGATCAGCGTTTCACTGAGTGTTATATATTTATTAGATTTCAAGTTAGATTGCAATTCATCGGTCCGATTTTGAGCCAAACGGACTATAGAGGGTTGAATTGAGAAGTAAACTGTAGGGCTGATACTTGCGTATTCAGTGAATCGAATCATACCCTATCATGAATTGAAGTGTTTGTGGTCATTAAAATTGAATATTCATGACTATTTTATAGGATGTTTTTTGCTATAACTTGTCTATTATTTATTATGTCAACATCATAAAACAATACATCAACTGGTGACTCAATATTTATTCATATTCATTACCCATTATTCATGATATATATCATATTCCCCTCAAGGTGTGTTCATTGTAGTCTAACTAAAGTGAACATTAAACACTTTTCAATGTTTCCAAGTACATGTACAATTTTTGACGATGATTAAAAGGTGGTGAATATAACTCTGACACTAACCCTTGAGTTTGTTGCCCTGAAGCCGTCATTGCAGCTGACAATACTGATGCCATTGAAACAGGTTATACCTGTCAACAATCTCTGCAAAAGAAAAAGTATGTTACAATGGTTGCATTGCATTTTCTATAGAGCATAGAGTAATATAACAGATTACATCCCAACACTGTTTGCTTTAGTTTGTTTCCAAGAAGTAACAGGTAGCTATCACCAAACATGTAGTACCTGCAGAAAAAATGCATAAAATATTTGTCCAAACTGAATCAGAATATTGGTTAGCACTCAGTGTCAACCTTACGACCATTTCCTCAAAGAAGAACAACCGCCTCCGTGGTGTAGTGGTTAGAGCGTCCGCCTGGAGAGGGAAGGTCGCGGGTTCGATCCCCGACTGCGTCATACCAAAAGACGTTAAAATATGGTGCTTGTTGGTCCCTGCCTGGCGCTCGGCATTAATGGGTACAACAAGGACTGGTCGGCTCGGAGTCAGTATAATGTGTCTGAGTGGGGTATTCATGCTTCACTGCGGCATGGCATCTCGGTGGGCAAACACTATAAAAGCAGCTTCAGTCTGGGCTAGTACAAGCAGCCGCACATACACATACACGCATGCACGTCGTCATATGAGCGAAATAATCTCGAGTACGACGTAAAACCCAATTTCACCTCACCTCACCTCAAAGAAGAACTTATCTCTAATAGGTGCTGACCTCTATTTTGCACTTACAGTACTATATTAGTGTTTGTAGCTGAAATAATCAGTGCTGTGTCTTTCAGTTTAGCTGTGGATCCATTCACACTCCTCCGTCGGAAGCTTTGTCAAGGTATTGGGGGCTGAGAGGAAATATGGAATGTCATGCAGGGATTTACCTTGACCTGCTTTTAAGACCAACTCAGCAGCAAATGTCATTAACACAAAATCGGAAATTTGAATTAGAACTTTCCTGACTATGAAACATGGTGGGGGTGTGGTGGGCAAGCTGGCTAAGGTGCCAGGCTAGTGATCCAGCGAGCATGAGGTGCCGGGATCAAGCCCACCTGTGACCGGGTGTAAAAACTTTGGAGTCAACTTTGTGTGCAGACTCTTTCAGTGTTGTCACAACCCCTAGTGTACAGTACACAACCCTGTGCACTTAAAAGAACCCACAAACCTTTGGTATATGACCAGATGGTGGCCACATGAATACGTTCAAACACCTAATTGCGGGTACAGCAACATGCAGTAAACTTGGACAAAGTACTATGTGTCCCAGTCCACCCAGCTGTATGAATGGGTACCTTGTAAGGATGGGAAAGCCGCAATAACTCAGTGCACCTTGTGGCAGCAAAAGAGTTGTATGATCCCCAGGGAGTTGAGATTGATAACAAGATGTGCCGTTGAGATTGACATCCAATGATCAAGGGAAAAAAATACCAGTGCTTTGAGCATGCACTAGTGCATGGATATGTGCGCTATATAAATATCCAATAACATGGTAATGTTATATATGTCAAATATTCATCATAAACATGGATAAGAATTAATGTTTGAAATAAACATAATTTTAATCCACTCCTGATGGCACCCATAGTCATTTGTAGAGCCTGTGAAGTTACAAGTCACCTGACTAAATATTAGGTGGTCTTAACAACTTATGATACATGGCCAGGGTTTTACCTTGACATACAAATGGATCCCCATCAATAAACGTTACGGATCCTTATAAGGGTCCTGTAAAGTATTGAAATGTTGTAGTGTAGTGTATGTTCAGATAATTGCTTCAGAGCCTGGAATGAGTGGGTTTAGTTTTACACCGCACTCAGCAATATTCCAGGTAGGTATATGGCGGTCTGTAAATAATCGAGTCTGGACCAGACAATCCAGTGATCAACAGCATGAGCATCGATCTGCGTAATTGGGAACCGATGACATGCTTCAACCAAGTCAACAAGCCTGACCATCCGATCCCGTTAGTCGCCTCTTACGACAAGCATGGGTTGCTGAAGATCAATATTCTAACCCGGACCTTCAAGGATTTCAGAGCCTGGAATGAATCAGTGGTCATGTGGACAGTGGTCATGACTGATAGGTGAAATTACAGACACAGATAACTACCACAGGTATTTTTGTGCGTCTCTTCGGACGCAGTATTTTTGTGTGTTGTGTAAAACCTTACATGGCTACACCTTTGTAGGTGTGACTTGTATTTCACTGAACAATTGTAGCAAAAAGAAATTTAATAAGTTGACAGTACTGTCTATTTGCCACGTTGTAGCCACCTTTAAACAAAGACAGCTCTAGTTTCTAGCTATATAGTTACCTGTCAATGCCACCCTATACATCTTTCACGTGTTAAAAGTGTGTCAGTGTTATATCTCCCTACATGTAGCCCACAAATACCTTGAACTTTATTCAGTTCAGTTCAATAACAAATATATTTCACATCACAACATCTTCACACTTTCAAACATCTGAGACAATTATCATATGATCTTCCAAACACGATCCTAGAAAACCGTGTCGTAGTGTGTTGGAGTACACCACGATACGCGGCTGTAGAAAAAAAAATATTCGAATTTTGACAGGTTGAGCATCCGGCAAAAGTGACAGTTTTGACATTTCGGCACGCATGACAAGGGTCGGTTCACAATTGTGTTAGACAATTTGCATTGCATATTATTCAGACATTCCGACCAGTAACAGAAGATCTGCATTGCGTTATCAGTACTGCCAGAGATCGTGAAACAGAACGTTTTCTTACATTTCAAGTTGTAAACCTTTGACAGCGACGCCATCTTGTAAAGGCAGGTAACTCTGATTTCGTTTACTGCGGGCACCTGCAAATGAAATTCATTTTGACCGCAAAATTCATCATTTAGTTACTTATTTCACCCAAAGAAAAGTTTTCTTTATAATGTCTCTGTGTAACATATTTGATTTTACGCTACACTTTAGTCAAACATGTTTCATCTGTTGCTGACTCCTCTAAGTGAGGAAAAGACTATCCAATTAATATTTGTCTGCATTGAGTTTTTGATATATGGGCAGGGCAGGGATTGGGATAGAGAACTTTGACAATGGGCCATTTTCAGGATTATTAGCCATTTTCTGAATTTAGAATGGACCAAAACCCTTGTATCAATAGCAAATTTCAAAATTTTAATGGGACATTTTTTATTCTAATGTGCAAAATGGCCAATGGCCCCTGCCTTTCCCAATCCCTGTATGAGAGTTAAATTTTAATGTCCCATCGGTAGATATTGTTTCACCCATATAGTCATGAGAACAAGTTTACACGCACACGCACACGCACACGCCCACCCTCACACTATTCTTGAAATCAAAAGTTCTATTGAAAAGCAAATTTGTCAAACACATGTTAACATTTTTTAAAGGGCTATAAGCCAGCAATGAAAAGGTTTGGGATCATAGGGAAAATAAAGTTGATTGGTTGGTTGGTGTTTCACGCCACACCCAGCAATATTCCAGCTATATGGCGGCAGTCTGTACATAATCGAGTCGATCTGGACCAGGCAATCCAGTGATCAACATCATGAGCATCGATCTACCTGTGTACGCTATTGGGATACGATGACATGTGTCAACCAAGTCAGCGTGCCTGACCACCTGATCTTCACGGGTGGAGTAAAGAAAAGTAAAGGGTGAAATACGTCATTACTTTATAGCTACTGGTGTTTGTATGTATATGCAACGCTAAACATCAGAAATGGGCTTAACACACATATATAGTACCCATGCATGTACGTGGGGAATCGAACCCAGGTCTTCGGCGTGAGGAGGGAACGCTTTAACCAATAGGCTACCCCACCGCCTCTTTTAGAGGTGAAGTGCGCATCCCGCTCAAAACGAACATTTCACCACTAATTTGGAAATTGGTCAATCAGTGCATATAACGATCCCTGATTTACATGAAGTTCGGCGGCTACATCACTGAGAAGTTGACACAGTACCGTCCCAGATAGCACCACACAGGTTGGCCACTGGTGGGCCAATACAAGCTGCACTGGTGGCCCACTGGTGGCATCCACTGACGGGCCAGTAGTGGCGTGTCCGTCTAATAGAAGGTGGGCCAGTTGTGGCAAGCCACCAACAGTAGTCTCTTGGTGGGTCATTGGTGGGCCAGCAGTGGCAAGCCACTGAAAGCATTCCTTTTTGTAGTACACAACAATAGGCAATATATAATCCATAATGTTAGGATGGAATGAAGAAATAAAGACACTACTATCATAAATAAGGAATAAATATTGGTCAATCAGTGATATAACGATCCCTGATTTACATGAAGTTCGGCGGCTACATCACTGGGAAGTTGACACAGTACCGTCCTTCTCTTTAAAGCTTATATATATATATATATAGATGGGCGGATCCGGGATGGGGGTGGGTAGGTTGCAGGGTGTTCCACCCCCACCCCCCCATTTTGTGCTGAAAGTTTTTTAAATGATCATTGAAACTCGGGTGACAATGAAGTGTGCACCGCTCCTTTTCTCAATAGTGTGCACCCCCCACCCCCCCCTTTCCCTCCCTCTCATAAAGCTGTATCCGCCCCTGAGATTTATGCAAAACACAAAGATGCGTTTGCTACAATATCTGCTTTGTATTAGCTATGTAGTTTGCAGAAAGCACAGGGGTGGAAAGATTATGACGTCGTCGTTTGTGGCACACAGTGCAATATGAGTGTGATGCGTACTGTGGATTGAAACGCCACAGAGATGTTGGGCCCCGTGCAAGTTGAGGCGGGAACAAGCTTAGCTGAAGAATTGCTCAAGTTTGTAGGCGTTACCACTTCACCTTTTACTATGTAAAACCACACTGCCTGTGCACACACAGCGCTGTAATCTCTTGAAGGACGTAGTCTACGATTCCGTAATTCAGATCGTGTTAATGTAATTGTACGTCACTTTGTCATATGATAACATAACATAAATATCATAGGCGGATCCAGGAATTCTCCCCGCCAATGCTTAACATTCTTCAATGTGGGTCTTTAGTAATTACACACGCCCCACCCTAGTTATCAAGGAGGCTTTGAACTCAGTAATACGACATGCTAGTGGTTAATACTTATAAGGGAGCTGGTGTAGCTTAGTGGTTAAAGCCTTCGATCGCTCGACACGCGGAATATCGGGTTCGATTTCCCACATGGGTACAAAGTGTGACGCCTATTTCTGGTGTCCAGCGCCGTGATATTGCTGGAATATTGTTCAAAGCGGCGTAAAACTATACTCACCAGGCGCGTAGCAAGCCATTAGTACTTTTCATGTAGGCCCGATAGGTTGGAAAGCTTTATGTTCAGATAGTATTGAAGGCTTTCTGAACCATTTTAGCAACAATCATGTGTAAGCCCGGGCTTTTTTTTATTAGTGGTAGCTACGCCCCTGCTCACTCACTCATACACCTTGTAATCATTCACTTTGAGCATGGCACATCGGGCAAAAATCAAAACAAATGAGAGTTATCTCCCCATGACTCGTGACTCGATCCAGACAACCTTCCCAACCACTGGACTTCGCCAAACAGTTGTTGATACCAGAGCGTCTCGTTCACTCAGGGTAGACTGGAGGTAAAACGTACTAGGGTATTGTCAATGAAAAGCTAGGCTAAACCCGTAGACTGAACGTGAATTTACGTGTTGGCACACTTGTTACGTTCAGGCCTAACCCCACACAAGCACCAAAATATTCTGTAGACAAGTGAACCAGGGTCCAGGTAGCGTTTGAGTTATGATGGGGCGGTGTGGTAGCCTAGTGTTAAAGCTTTCGCTCGTCACACCGAAGGCCCGGGTTCGATTCCTCACACTGGTACAATGTGTGAAGCCCATTTCTGGTGTCCCCCGCCGTGATATTCCTGGAATATTGCCAAAACCCAAAACAGTCAGTCAGTCAGTCTGAGTTATGAACGGACCGTCCTGTCCCGAAAACCTCTTAGAAAAAGGTTTCAGACACCGAGACTGACCTGTTCCTTCATCAGGTTATATCCGGTATTTAGTGTATTATCAACAACGGGGTTACATATAACAAACACACCACGACAATCTCATAAGTTTATTAAAACAGAAAATATATATTTTTTTATTTAATAAAATATATTAAATTTGTGTAAGTGTTTATATTAATTCTATCATGCACATATAACTAACTGAGGCGCTATAGAACGTTTGTATTCTTATGTAATTGACAGCTAAAAAAAGAAAAAAAATCTGTTGTTAAATTTGATTAGTTTGATTTATAAATTATTTAATTTAACCATCTCTCATTCCAGCAACGGATTTAGAACATCTTTTGTTGCTTGGTAACGTTGTACAAAATTAAATTGGTTCAATGACGACTGGGGTGAGAAATGAATTTGAACCACATGACTCCTACGCTTTTAAAAAGTTTTAGATTGTGCCCCAAAAAGTAAATGTATTTATTTCTATGAAAAGATGTCTCAGATAGTATTACCCATCGTCAGCTGTGTTTTATGCGAAACATTTTTTTCTTCATTTTGTTAACTCATATAATACCACTACACTACAGCCATGTAGAAACATTCTTTGACTGGCTGGCTGAGTAGGGTTTTACGCCGTTTTTGGCAATATTCCAGCAATATCACGGCGGGGGACACCAGAAATGGGCTTCACAAGTTGTACCCATGTGGGGAAGCGAACCCGGGCCTTCGGCGTGACGAGCGAACGCTTTAACCACTAGGCTACCCCACCGCCCAGAAACATTCTTTGAAGTCTACATTAAGAGTAAGCAGGCTTCACCTTTTGGATATGATATATTTTATTTAAAATAATTCATTTGAAAAAATCAAACATGATAGAATCACTTGAGAGTAATAGCTCCTCTGTTTAATTAAATGCACGTACATTAACTTGTCTACCTTCAGCCTATCGTCATGAACATATGACGTCATAATGTACTACTCGGACACGGCTGTATTTTCAAATGTTTAAGCTGTTTAAAATATTTTTAAAAAAAACATAGACTAATGGGTCTCGATTATCTGACGAAACACAGTTTGTACAAGTCACTTATAGAGACAAACGCCCTGCGAAAATAATATTTTCCATAAATTAGACATCGACAGTAAAAACTGTCTATCGCGTATGATTTAGACGAGAAATTGGATAATGGCAAGATCAAGTTAACATGGCGGTATGTTTCTATCTGGAAATGTTATAATGCGACCGGATGATTTGCGAAAATATAGTATACAGTTTTCAAACAAGCGTTAAAAACAATTACAGTAGATTATCGTGTATATGTCTCTGACAGTAAATTATAGCAGCTTCTTTAAAATGACTGAGGCTGCTACTGATAATGGTTTCTTCCAGTCTTAAAAGAAAAACGTATCATTATCAAACCAAATCGCACCTTCTTTTCATTTCTTGAAGTGTAGTGGGAAATATTACGGTTTGACCAATCAAAGTGAGCAATATTATGTTTGTAGGAAAGCAGTTTTACTGTTTTCAATAAATTCATTTAGAAAGTGCAATTGCTTTAGAAGCTACACATGTGATCTGAACTTTTGATGTCCAGTGTGGAAATTTGGAAAGCAAATATTACGGTTTGACCAATCAAAGTGAGCAATATTAGGTGAGTAGGAAAGCAGTTTTACTGTTTTCAATAAATTCATTTAGAAAGTGCAATTGCCTCAGAAACTACACAATTTGTATTTGCGATGTCTTGAGTGGAGTATCTATTGATTAGATGAATAGCTATGTTGTCAGGTCAGCCTTATATTTCCATCTAAACTGACAGGCAAAACAAACTTCTCACTGATTTCTTTTCATTAAATGTTTCCGCCATATACCTGGAATATTGCTGTGTGCGGCGTAAAACTAAACTCAATTAAATGTTTAATGGTGTGACGCAGAGGCGGGACTCGAAAGTGTTAATCGCAAGAACATACGACCGCTCCATACAAACACTATCCGCGCTATATCTCAGCGGGTAGCCTAGTGGTTGAAGCGTTCGCTCGTCACGCCGAAGACCCGGGTTCGAGTTCCCACATGGGTATAATGTGTGAAGCCCATTTCTGGTGTCGCCCGCCGTGATATGTCGGGAATATTGCTATAAGCCGCGTGAAACTAAACTCACTCACTAGCTCACCATATCGACGTTATAAGCAGACAGGACGAACACAGGACGGGATTTAAACAGGAAGAGTCACAACTCAACAATCTACAGGGCTAGTGTTTTGGGTAAACCTACACTACAGTCTGTTTGCAGTGAAAACGTACCGGTGAATTTCACTTTAAACAAACATGTAAATCGAATACAATGAAATTAAGATTGCGAATCCTCATAATTCTACCTTGCCAATTTAAAAATTAAATCTTAGATTTTTATTCAACTTAGGAAAAAAAATTGTTTAACAAACGATCATTATTGTTTCAAATCGCTTATATTGGTTTGTATTACAAGGGGGTAAGCGCAGTAGTTGGAACAGTGAAACAAATGCACGTGCGGTACGTGATGAGCGTTAACTTAGACCAACCCTCCTTGTTCTCGGTGTTTCATTTAATGTGCAACCCCCTTGTAATACAAACCAATAATACCGATTTGAAACTATGATCGTTTGTTAAACAACTTTTATCCTAAGTTGAATAAAAATCTGATATTTAAATTTTGAAATGGCAAGGTAAAATTATGAGGATTCGCAATCTTAATTTCTCTTTATTTGATTTACATTTTTGTTTAAAGTGAAATTCATCGGTACGTTTTCACCGCAAACAGACTATAAACCTTGGGCCCATTACCGTGGCTCATGAAAGCGGGAGGTATCCGCCCTTGACTTTGAGTCCGTGGCACATTTGTAATGTAAGAAGTTTGTGGGCACATGGGGTGGGGTGTGTGTGTGTGTGTGTGTGGGTGTGTGTGTGTGTGTTTGGTGTTATGAATTTTTTTAGGAACGTCATGTATTTCAAATGTTGTCTACAATTGTCTGAAAATTCAGATTTGGTATATGTTTTACACATTATGTATAATTATGGTGTACGTTTTTCAAAGAAACCCCTGTATTAATTAATATATGTGGTGGACCGAAAGGGATACCGTGAATATTGTACTGCACCTATTTCACGGGGCTGCAGTCGTGTGTATGTAGGGGAGGCCTGAATAAGCTACAAAGTGTATTAAGGGTGCAGCCGCATAGTAGTCAAAAGTGTAGGTTTTAATACAAGGAAAGACTGGATACCAGTATTGTTCATGTTGATTGTTGATTAATCATTTTGGGTAAATTATTTTATCGTTCATTAGATTTGTTGATGTGCAATCATACAGTGTTGTCGCGTTGAACCGCGCATAAAAGTTTTCGTGTTAATTTACCGACCAATCAAACGTCTAAGTAATGGAAAGGATAAGGGAGGTAACTCGTATCACCTAGAAACCTAATTTAGATTTTGTCTCGTCATCTGGAAAATATGATGTACTGACTGAGTTTAGTTTTACGCCGCTTTTAGCAATATTCCAGCAATATCACGGCGGGGGGACACCAGAAATGGGCTTAACCCATTGTGCCCATGTGGGGAATCGAGCCCGGGTCTTCGGCGTGACGAGCCAACGCTTTAACCACTAGGCTACCCAACCGCCCCGAAAATATGATGTAATCTAGAGAGGCTCTCGAATGGCTCAGACAGATTTAGTTCTGTGGTTTTAAATCATTTTAACACTCTGTCATCTGAACCTACTGCTTTTTTTAATGGATGGGTATTTCATGTTTCAGAAATGGAAGTGATTACTTAAGGTTTTTTAATCCGTAACACAAAGCAGAGGTTATTCCATATATGTATACATCTATCCAAATGCATATTAATATTGTTGTCGTTTCTTTTATCTTAACTGAACGATTCCTTTTGGCGATGAAATTACCTATGATGGTTTATTAAATCAAGTCAATGTGTTGGGCGCAAATAGGCCTCCTATTGTCCCACGTCGCCCTAAAACTATAAAACCAACCAACCAAACCTATTCCACCGCCAGATATATAAGGATATGGATACATCTTTATCATCCACCGCCAGATATATAAGGATATGGATACATCTTTATCATCAAAACAGTTATTAGGGCCCTCTTTCACATGTCAGTCAGATTGTCATGATTGAATTTCTCGCAAACTCGATGCCTGCCAGTGGGACTGGCTCCCATGTTGCTGACAGTTTTGTAAAATTTTCTTGTAACGGGTATTCTCGTCAGCACGTGAGACAAAGTATTGTTGGCGAACAAACTGTCAAATGGACTATTTGAGGCTGTTAGTGTAGGTTTAGAGGAAGTGAGCCCTGGACATAGAGTGAGTGGGTATCTTTTTACGCTGTTTTAGGCAATGTTCCAGCTATATCACATCGGGTGACTATAGAAATATGCTTCACACATTGTACTCATGTAGGGAATCGAACCCGGGTCTTGGGTGTGACCAGCGTACGCTTTAACCACTAGGCTACCCCACCGCCCCTCTGCCACATAGATACGTCCTGGAGGTCAGTCAACATGGGCGAGCAGTCTAAGTAAACTTAGGCTCAGTATTATTCGTTACACTGCTTATACTGAGTCTAACAAACCATAGTAGAAGGTCGCGTCAGCTGACCTTTTCAATTGACCAATCAGAACACAGCTTACAAAATCGCGAAAGTTGACATTCGCAGATACCTTTTGAACTTTTACCTCGAAAATGTTTGTACCCGAACGATTCCGAAAGCTGTTTTCCGTACGATCGCTTCCGAGTGCTGCACATGGACCACGCCACAACAGTGAGTAAACAATCGCGTTTTTGTCAATATTCAAGGATGTCAGCTTGCGGAAATATTAGCTAATTGTAACCATGTCATCAGAAAGCCCTAAGCGAATATACTGCAGGTCGAGTATCTGTATTTTAACTTTTAGGCTGATTTTCGTTTGTTGAGAGATCAGTGTCAGTGACCGGCGAATTTTGTAAGTCCCGCCGAACCCTAAATAGTAGCCGTTCTCAGATTGGTTAAATCCGTTCGGCCGTCTCGCATTTGATTGGACGGTCATAATATTATGTCGATCAAAGGTTAGCTGACGCGACCTTCTACTAGGTTTTTTTAGACTCAGTATAGCAGTGTAACGAACAATACTGAGCCGAAGTTTACTTAAACTGCATGGGCGAGTTTGCTGGATTGTTTGGTGATTTGGGAGTGATGGTCTGTCTTACAGGTATCGACAGCAATTATGTTCGCTTTTGGTTATTTTTCTTGATCTTAACGCTCAGAGAGAAGCTTTTTATGCCTTTCAGTTTACTGTATGGCTTTTCTGAAATTATTTTCTCTCGACAAAGGCAATCCCCTTTTTTCCCAACTCTGCAAACAGAGGTTTGTAGACACTACGGATAATGGGCATCACGACTCCTCGGTCAGTTATCTCCCCTGAAACATAAACAGTATTGCGTTAGTATGAGTGACACCGCTGTCTGCAACATTACGGGGAGACGTCAGAAACGGGATGTAACGCTGTACTTAGGAGGGGAAATATCTTTAGCATGTAGGAGACACGGCGTTATATACCCATTGGTTTTGTTCAGCTAATATTTAAGTCACATTATATCAACTTGATGTTGAGGAAAGTGATGAAGACGTTGATAATTTATTGTTAAAGCTATGTGCATTGGGATGTTTTGTTAACGTTACACTTAGCCACATACGAAGGTCTGTAGTTAAACAGGTCTGGACCAGACAATCCAGTGATCAACAGCACGGGCATCGATCTACGCGGTGGGATGCAATGAATGTATCAACTAAGTCAACGAGAATGACCACCCGATTCCGTTAGTCGCCTGTTAAGACAAGATTGGGTTGCTTAGGACCAATTCTAACCCTGATCTTTACTTCTGAATGCCATTCAAAGATTTCATAGCTGGTACTTGCTTATAGTTGTCCAAATCACCATCTACAACAAACTGGCCTAGTTCACTGGCATTCATCACAATCGCCCTTTCCGTAGCCTCCATTTATTTTCGGCTTGTCCCGGAATAACCCGAGTTGGTCACGAATGGTCTGCTCGTGTAGGTTCGACTTTACAAGAGACCAGTCAACAATATCAAAACAGCCATCACTGATCACAATAGAGAGGGCGGTATTCCTGTCAGTTATCACGTATCGATGTTTCTAAATACATTCAGCAGTCAACCCGCCTACCATTTAGTATCAGCTTGACAGCACTGGATAAACTATAGCCGACGACTTTGGACATGCCCGAGTGCTTCCCGGGATCTCCGTACACAGTCATTCCCAGCTTCCGGGTCTCGCTGGATCCGTCGGGGAAACGTCCGATCACCGTCATGACCAACAGACCCACGTCGCGGTCGTCCGACCCTACAACATAGATATCAGTTGGACAGTCACGCTGGTTCCAAGCAAAGAAACAAAAAAAAAACCCCTATTTTGTGTGTTAATTGTGGAATTGTGTGTTACAGAGACTCGTCCCTGAATGAAAACGATGATCCTTTCGCCTGGTGCCCAGTGTGTGTGTGTGTGTGTGTGCGTGCGTGCGTGCGTGTGCCTATTGTTTGTCCATCTGTTTCCCCAGATACATTCAAGCTGTATGGTGGCGGTCTTTCATTATCCAGACTGAACGAGACGATCCAGTGATTAATGTAATGAACACGGCCCCACGCCATTCGAGTATGATGGCACGGGATGAACCGAGTCACCGAGCCTTACCCGAAATCCATCTGGTCACCTCTTATGCCCAACACAGCCTGCCTGAAACCAAACTGGAACCCGCAATGCTAAAGGTTCAGTTGTTCCAAATATACTGGGGTACATTATCTCTGTTTAATAGTCGTGATATGTATCTTGACAGACACCTAAAGTATCTCTTGAAATATACGAATCAAATTTACCGTATTCACCCGCATATTTGCCTGAACATACCCAGCATGAAATCTGGTCTTTTCTCCATATAGCAGCAGAAGGTGTCAAATGGCGTCCCTTTCGGTTCAATTGCTTCAGATCCAAGAAAACCAAGTCTACAAAATGCAATTCATGAGTAAATCAAATTTTGAAGTTCCTTTTTAAAAATAAGGCCACTTATATAGCCCTTAATGCCACGCCGCACGGGCGTGCTCTCAGCGCACTCAACTAATGAGTGAGTGAGTGAGTTACGATTTTAATATTTCAGCCATATCGTGACTAACTCAAATTATAGATATATAGTAGCATACAACTAAAACAATAAACAATGTTCAGTAATTGAGGAACAGATGGATCATTAGGCCAGTTTTACAGTCAAGGAAGCAGCCTATCAGAGGTGAACAAGAGTCACTAGGCCAGTTTTACAGTCAAGGAAGCAGACTATCAGAGGTGAACAAGAGTCACTAGGCCAGATTTACAGCCAAGGAAGCAGCCTATCAGAGGTGAACAAGAGTCACTAGGCCAGTTTTACAGCCAAGGAAGCAGCCTATCAGAGGTGAACAAGAGGAGAGTTACATAGCACGGATGCATAGTGTTTGAAGGACCTGGAACCAAATGTCTTCTGGAAGTTCATTCACTAGTAAACCTACATTTGGCATGACCTGTTCACTTCCATTGATATCTATTGTATCTATGATACTAAAAGCATGCCCTTCATAGTTTAACGCTTCCTTGAACGGTATTGCTGTTGTATCAGGTGTAGTCAAACTGACGCTGCTGGAACGTTCGAAATGATACATATCTTAGACCTTACCACCAATTGACACTTGTCAGAGGGGCACACAAAGTATCTATCTACACTACCAGTTGGCAGACGTCCAGTTGTGGAAGCTGGCGGCTGAGTGGGCTTGGTCGCTAACTTTGAGTGTTAGCGATTAGGATACCGACTGTGGCAATATGGGTTCGAATCCAGGATGGAGCTCAACCACAAAATGTACTAGTATTTATACTTGAATAAGAAAGTGTTATCCCCAAAATAACGCCGTTACGTATAAGGACTACTGAGAAAGGCAAGGTCACGTGAAAGGCAAGGTCACGTGAAAATACTTTTGAACGATCTCCAATTGGTCTCTTCCTCCTAGTTTGTCCTTGACCTTCAACTCCAGGGTTTGATCTGTGACGTCATTCTGCAGCCCCAGCTCGTGGCAGACGTAGTCTCTCTACGGAAAAATGAAATAATCACTCAGTACCAAAAACTTACATGCTGACACAGTAATGTGTAAATGAATTATATTTCTCCACAAGTCCAGTTTCAACTGGGTATTTGGTACAATATGAAAGACATTAACTGTTATATTATAGTTATTAGCCATGAAGCCATGACACATTTACCATACTCATACAAAAGAATCGCATGTTCTTTTACTTCTTTATAAATAGTCATCAGGGCTCCAGATAAGGGCCGTATCGGCGTATGTACGGATAAAAAATTTGCACGATACGGTAGGAAATAATTTCTAAAACGTAGCAGATACGCACCACGGCAGTGGTGTACGGTCTTAGAATCATTTACAGACGTATTTATCTGAAAAAGTATTGTTTTATTGTATATTGACCTGTTTACACAAGAGTAGCAATGTTCTGGTGCATATATGAAACGAAAAACAAGATTACTGATACTCTATTAAATTCCATTCAGTACTCCAAATGTAGGCTTAAGGTTTTCGAGTACTCCTATGTTGAAAATATAAGGAGTACGTACTCCTGGTGTTCAAAAAGTATCTGGAGCCCTGGTCATATAAGGATAGGATTCTTACAAATAAGTGCAATATGTTGATGAACGTAATGCAATAGTTTCATATCACAACCTGAACAGAACAATAACATGATTAACTAAAAAACAGAAATCATGCTTGTATTGTTCTGTATGTTAAATGTTGTATTTGAAATGTCCATAATGATGACCATGCCACCATCCTCCCTGGCATACATTTGCCATTATCCGTGATGCATAGGTTATCAAAAAGGATATATACAGTATATTACACATGTAATTATCTTGCGTACCCATGAAACTCCTCGTGCATCGGTGCCAAGTAGGTCATGGTTAGTGGTCCTGTATAGGCCTAGTTTCATCAAGCTTAGTATGCTTGCACTGAAGCCCTGTGGAGGAGACAAAATGAATTATTATACAACGATGACTCTTGAACAGGACCCTGTATGGGTTCAAGGTAGAATAAGTTCCTTTCAAACTACGTTGGTCGTTAGAGTAGACTTAATTGATGGGTGGCAAGCCTCGTTGACTTGGTTGAGTGGCTTTGTACCCGATGGCAGGGCCATCTTAACGCATGGGCACGCTGGAGAGTTGAGCCGGGGCCTTGCGAACATCGGGACCCCACGCCAATCCAAGTATTCCAATTCCTGGGAGTGGCTGTGCACAATGCACTACTTTGTCTTGCCCAAAGGTGCGATACTTTAGACGTGACATGAACCACTGATTGTCTGGTCCAGAATCGATATTTTGCAACTCACGTCAAGATTGATTGTTTGTTGTTCAACGCCAAACTCAGCAATATTCCAGCTAGATGGAGGCGGTCAGTAAATAATCGAGTCTTGACCAGACAATCCAGTGATCAACAGGATGAGCATCGATCTACCCAATCTCGTTAGTCGCCTCTTGCGACAAGCATGGATTGCTGAAGACCAATTCTAACCCGGATCTTCTCGGGTTTATCGTCAGGATGCTTGCACACTGCTGTTTACAGGGATACACACAAGTTGCTACATATAGGTTTACTTGAACTCGACCTCAATGCCTCCCTCCCATCATCTCAACCACATTGATGGAATGTCCCCGAGATCTACGTACCCTGTATCTCATTGATCCCTTGAAGAATGTCTGCACTGTCTCTATTCCGTACAACGTGAGTAGTCTGGGGCTGAAGCCGTACGGAAAGACCTCCAACTGGAAGCCCTGACCAATGTCGACGCTACGTGCAGACTCCATTACTGCAGTTCCTGCTGGAAGCTCCGTCATCTGTGGATTAGAAGTGAGTGAGTGAGATGGATCTAACACAGCTTTGAACGGTATTCCAGTGATGATAAACCTAGAAACACAATCGGGGGAAACCGGGATTCGAACCCACTACTATAGATTTGTGGCGAGCCCAAGGGACACAACTCTCCAGACTTAATTGAGGCCCCACACGAAGCACCCGTGGCCCACGCTGGGTTAGGAATGGAGGTTTCATGACACGCCTAAATCACATGTCGATCCACTTTAGGATCATCATCCGCTGTTTTATGGATATCTGACAAAACTTGACACACGTCAAATCTGATTGGATGTGGCATGACCTTCGCAGGCAAGAAAGCAGAGGTCACAATATGACGTGCACATGGCATATCCCTTGGGGTTCAGGGATATTTCTGATAGAAAAGGATTTTGCGTTTTTATCAATATCAGTTGACAACTGAATCATATGTCAACGCTACTTTCAATGCTGTTGGGAAAAGGAGACCCATGTGACTCCCTCCTGTGGTCTTAATACCTCTTAAATGTAGCTGACATTTATCCAAGGTCAAGGTTGCAAGAGGCCACATTTTAAAACAAGCGCAAACCTCATAAATATTTTGCTTCTCTTAATTTTTTCCCTGCTCTGTGTAAATTCGGGTAAGCTAAAAAGTTGGATTTTAACAAACTATCGCCAGGTGAAAATGCATATGGATCTTACCTTTCCGTCTTGTATGTAGGCGCTGGGCTTTGTGTACTTCCAGAGAGCGTTCCGAGGGCACCAGCTGAATTAGACATAACCATTTCACATATTTAAATATAGAATTAATCTTTCTTTTTGCAACTTTATTACACAAATTAACAAAATAAGAAATAATGTTATCAATTACAAAGCTCAGGTCCCTCTAACGTTCTGTAGAGTCTTTTGTCGTTGCATCAAGCCATATGTTCTGACTTGAGGAAGTTGCTGTCACGGAATTTCCCATTCGTCACCACTCGTCCCTTTCCGTAAGCGCTATTCGGCTTATCCGAAATAGCACGAGTGGGTCAAGAATGAATTTCCAAAATGATGAACGGGTTCCGTTTCAAAAACTTGTTTCTGTCTATTGATAAATAACCCATGAATATCGCTTAAAGGGGACAAAACCTACCCACCCTTCAATGGTCGTTATGCTGGCACTCGGTAACGGTGAAATATAAACATATTTAGGAAGACAAACGTTAATTTTGTTGTTCCACTTCTTTGGCATTGTGATAATCATATGCATCTTACAATCGATGACGGTTTTCATAATACCTGAAAATGGATGTCTCACACCATAAACTGAATTGTTGGTTTTAATGTATAGAAGGAACAAGGCGCATACGAGTGAGTGACATTTGACGTCGTTCTGATCCGCCAAATTCTCATCTGCGTACCTAAATTTGTACTTGAGGGGATTGTTTGCGCTTTCCGGAGCCGGAAGTGCTCCACCCCACAGCTCATAGGAAGTAATCTGAAAAAGAAAATGGTGTCTTGTTTACGACGCGTGACATTATCTTGGTGGAATGTTTCCTTACTTTTAAAATGGTCACTGTATTCATATACTGAGGGAAACAAATAAGGGAACACCACTTCATGGGAGTGTTCCTTCATTTACTCTCAGATTTCCTCCCACAGCGATATTCTAAGCTTGTGATGAAAACTGGAAAAAGTTAAAGGAACGCTTGAATTTTCCGATGTTTCTTTACTTGCTTTTCTCAGTGTATTACCGGTCACGTGATGTATTGGGTCGAAATGGTGGTTATAATGACCGGGCGGAAGATATACGGTGTGTGTGTGTGTGTGTGTGTGTGTGTGTGTGTGTGTGTGGTGCTCAATGAATAATTGCACAGTTCAGAGTGCTTTTGTTTGTTTGTTTTCCAGCTATATGACGGTGATCTGTTAATAACTTACAATTAGTGATAGTATCAAACTGGCAGTAGACTCGTCAGTAGTTGCAGTAGCCGGTATATAAAGACAGTAGATGCTGTAGTAGTGACGTCACACGTAGTGATATTGACAGCAATATTGTAGTAACTGGTACAGTATGACGGTAGCTAGTACAACATGACGGCTGCAGTTGCAGTAGCTGGTACAGAATGACGGTAGCTGGTATAGCATGACGTCACACATAGTGATATTGACAGCTGCAGTTGCTGGTACAGAATGACGTTAGCTGGCATACCATGACGTCACGCGTAGTGATATTGACTGTAGTTACAGTAGCTGGTACAGAATGACGGTAGCTGGTATACCATGACGTCACACATAGTTATATTGACAGCTGCAGTTGCTGGTACAGAATGACGTTAGCTGGTATACCATGACGTCACGCGTAGTGATATTGACTGTAGTTACAGTAGCTGGTACAGAATGACGGTAGCTGGTATACCATGACGTCACACATAGTGATATTGACAGCTGCAGTTGCTGGTACAGAATGACGTTAGCTGGTATACCATGACGTCACGCGTAGTGATATTGACTGTAGTTACAGTAGCCGATACAGAATGTCAGTAGCAGAGGTAGTAGTGCCCTCTCGCGTTGCGGTGTGGTTTTTGTAGCAGCAGCAGTAGCAGTATTATAGCCATGGTGGTAGTATTTGCAAAAGCAGCAATGGTGGTACTCTCAGTGCAGCAGCTGCAGCAGTCGCAGTAGTAGCAGCAGTAGTAGATGTAGCAGTGGGGTTCACCACACCGTTCCTCCCCTCCGCTTGATGTCGTCAAACGTCCTGGTGGCGCCCATGTGATCCATGCCGGGGTTGATTCCTAGCTCACAGAGGATCGTCAAACCAGCATCCGCTGCCCTGTAACAAACCAGTGTTAGTGAAAACATTGTCTTCCGTGTGAAGAGTCCTTCATAGACAGGCAATTAAAACTCCATATATGTCTTCTCTCTGCCATTTTCTGATTCAGCAATATTGTTCATATAATTATTGTAATTTATATAAAACGTCGACTCTGTGTCAACATTTTGTTCTAACATACAATGTTACTGATACCGGTGGGTAGCAAGTGAGTGAATGACTATGGTTTTACGCCGCCTTTAGCATTATTTCAGCAATATCACGGCGGGGGGCACCAGAAATAGGCTTTACACATAGTACCATGTGGGGATTCGAACCCGGGTCATCAGCGTGATGAGCTACCCCGCCGCCAACCAATGGGTTGTGTTGAACCTTATGCAAAATGCTGTACAGTTGTACGCATCATCAAATTGCCCGTGGCATATTTAGCTGACGCATCCTCAGGTCAGAATGATGTACAGGTTATCCTAGAATCACAATGCAAGCTGAGCTCTGTAGGGACACCCGTGAACATCCGGGTCTTCACGGGTCTACACTGTTTGAAGCCTACATGGATGGTGCATACCACGATGGCAGAATTCTTGTACGTCCGAGGGACACAGTAAATGAAGTTCAACGTAACGTTTGGCCTTACTCCTTGTGTAGCTTTTGTACTTCCGGGTCAACATAGCAGGGGGTCACAAGGTGCTTCTTGAGGGACACACAGGCCCGCGCGATGTCTGGTACCAAGGGAAGGGGCACCAAGCTGCAAATGATACAGTACCTAAATATAAATGCTTCAATACATTTTTGTAAATGTTACAATACACAATTGTAAATGCTTCAGTACATATATGGAAATGCTACAGTCCTCAGAGTGAGTGAGTTTAGTTTTACGCCGCACTCAGCAATATTCCAGCTATATGGCGGCAGTCTGTAATTAATCGAGTCTGGACCAGACAATCCAGTGATCAACAACATGAGCATCGATCTGCGCAATTGGGAACCGATGACATGTGTCAACCAAGTCAGCGAGCCTGACCACCCGATCCCGTTAGTCGCCTCTTACGACAAGCATAGTCGCCTTTTGTGGCAAGCATGGGTTGCTGAAAGACCTATTCTACCCCGGATCTTCACGGGTCTACAGTTCTCAGATGTAAAGGGGTTGGGGTGTCCTGAAAGTTTATGAAATGACCATTGAAACTCTCGTGAAAATAAAGTGTGTACCCACTTTTCTCAAAATGCTGTATCCGCCCCTGAGATATATTCATTTGGGTATCTATAAGACGTAACCTCTAACGTTTTCTTTGCGAGTTATCAGCCAAGGTTTCGCCCATCTATAAAGTAGCAGACATGGATCCCTGTGGATCCGCAGGGGATCAGAATACTTAATCAGGATGTTTCACAAAGACATGTTGGCTACGATTACATACTATCTAAATAGTGAACCATCTTACGGCTTGGCGTGATATACCACACACCATTTATTTATACGCCCTACGTTTTCGACTTGTAGTTGTGATAGGAACTCATCGATGTTAAAAAAAAGCTCTTCAGCCGGACATTGCAAATTATTTAGTTTGTACCTCTGGTTTGTTTACGCCAACAGCTGCACAATTTCTGATGCGGGGTTAAACGATATTTACTCATTCACTCACTCACTCACTCACTCACTTGTATACGACCAAATGTCATTTTCCTTACTGCATTTTCTTGCTTTTTAAAAAAATTGTCTCTTTACCGGATTTTTTCTCTTTTTAACTGTAATCATACTAATATTTGTCCATTTAACGAAAAAATAATACTTTGGTTTGGGTTCATTCGGGCCTTTATCGACAAGACCACATGTCTCATCAACATTTAAATTTTGAGTAAATAATGTAATCGAATTTATGTCAATAAGCGAATTTAATTCATAGTCGGTCTTATTATAAGATTCGATTTCTCTTTTGATGCCAATTTTGTCTGCAAAATTGTGTCTATGTCTATGTAGGATATTTAAATTGTTTTATATTTTTATTTCCACTGAGTGTTATACAGCGTATAAGATGTTCCACTTATATTTTCCAAAGTATAAACATCAATGAAACTAGTACAGATACAGATGACTGGAGCTATTCATGACATGATTTACACATATCATTAATTTAATAAATATCAGAAGATATTATACCCAATTATATGACATGAAATGCTTGAAAGATTTTTTGAGTGGTTCAGAATATAGGATACAAGTACAGATACAGATGACAGGCTGAAGCTATTAATGGCATGATTTACAGATAACATGAACTTAATAAATAACAGAAGATACTATACCCAATTTTATGATATGAATGCTTGAAAGACTTTTTTGGTGGATCAGAATACAGCCACAATCAAAGATACAAGTAAAGAAAATACTAGGTTCTTTTAAATGAATTATGGAATGATGACTAGAATGTACACAACTTATCATTTGTGCATGTTGAAAAAACACTTAATCTTGTTGCTTCATAGTATCTGATTATCTCTCTCTGTACATTGTTGAATTTGGAATTGTTTCTTTTAACCGCTGGGTATATATAACTTGCTTGACAACAAGACATGGCATTTAAGGAATTATTATTTCTTCCTTTAAAATCCAAGCAAGATATTTTTCTGAATTAAATTCAATTTTACCTTTCGCTACAGTTTTAAGCCATGTAGCCAAATCACTCCATATTTCTTTTACATGGCTACATTCACTAAAAGGTGAACGATTGTTTCTGGTTCTTTTGAACAAAAGGTGAGGTGAGGTGAAATTGGGTTTAACGTCGTGCTTGAGAATATTTCGCTCATATGACGACGTGCATGCGTGCGTATGTGTATGTGCGGCTGCTTGTACTAGCCCAGACTGAGGCTGGTTTTATAGTGCTAGCCCACTGAGATACCATGCCGCAGTGAAGCATGAATACCCCACTCAGACACAGTATACTGACTCCGAGCCGACCAGTCCTTGTTGTACCCATTAATGCCGAGCGTCAGGCAGGTACCAACAAGTACCATATTTTAACGTCTTTTGGTATGACGCGGTCGGGGATGGAACCCGCGACCTTCCGCTCTCCGGACGGACGCTCTAACCACTACACCACGGAGGTGGTCGTTGAACAAAAGGTACACAAAGCAATTATCAGTCTTTTTTCCAGTTCACTATCATATTTTCTTTTAAACAAAAAACGCTCTCCCACATTTGTGCACATATGGTTTTTCGTAACTTGGTTCTAGAAGGGAAAGATAAAAATATCTAGTACCTTGCTGTTCTTCATAAGTTGTGATATATTGAAAGACATTGTTGGAGAAGAGGGTACAGGGTTTAAGGGAGAAATATGATGTTTCCTCAAACATTCTTTGACGGCTGATTTTTTGCTTTGATATCTAAGGCTATTTATTTCAGTGTTAAAACCATCCTGCTATTCTTCATGTGTATACATGTATCACATGAATGTGAGTTCATCAAATCATAAACCAAGTGTATCCCTGCATTGTACCATTGTTTTAAATAAAAAAAAGTTTCGTTACCAACTTCAAATAAGCTATTAAACCAAACAGATTGCTTCAGGAAATCAGTTGTATTCAATGTCTTGTACTGTTTGTTTAAATGTAATCTATATGCGATGACGACATCTTTCGAAAAAGTATTCCTCTTGTTAGGAACAATAATATTTCTTATATATTCTGGGTTAGCTAACCATAATCTATAATGATTTGGTGTGCAGTTATTACCTAGTGTCTTCTGCAAGCGTAAAATATTTTTACCCATGAAATATTCTGAGCATTATTGCTGTCTGTCACAATTGGTGATGTCTATATTGAACACCCCTGTCAACCAGGGTAGGTGGGCTAACCCTGTGGTTGAAGCGTTCGTTGGTCACACTGAAAACCCGGGTTCGATTCCCCACATGGGTACAATGTGTGAAGCCCATTTCTGATGACCCGTGATACAACAGTGAAATTAAGTTGGAATATTGATGATTAAAATGTACCCTTTTCTTTCAACAAATGAAACGAGTTCACTAATCGGTCAGAAAGATCGCCCAAACAAGCCAATTGTTTAATTCCAACCTGTCTGAACCTGAGGAATATTCCAATAATATCAAGTGCGGCGTAAAAGTAAACTCACTCACTCATATAACATCATGTAATCCCTATCCATACAAGCCTATAAAAACGTTCACAAAAGGCCCCCCCCTCCCCCCTTTGGACGCCTCAAACCTAGAGTGGGCGGGGCTAATGTGATCACGTGACTCTATCTATGGCCCTATCTTTGACGTCTTAAGAACACATCACCATCGCTGTCATTACGCGATACGACGTCTCAGTGCTGCGAAGCCTCGATATGTAGTGAATATATAGTGAAGAATGCACATCACTGCATTTAATCACCCACACTGTTTATATGGTAATTTAATCTCCACAACATTCAGGGTGACCTTGATCGAAAAAATGATATACACGTATCTTTGTCCTGTCCGTTTTTTGTCACAGCAATGCATACCTCAACGCAAAAACGCCTGTTGTGGCCCAGCTTTAGAAAACTGTTTTTCACACATTATATATACATTTTTTTATATACTTTATGCAACAACTATAAATTTGAAACGGTTCGTTTGACTAGCACAGTGGTATATGTGGGAAGAGTTGTTTGTTTGATCCTTTATTTGATCCCGTTCTTATAGCTCTAGGTTAGTCATAGTTTATTACTAAAGCTGAGTAGACAGCATTTTAAAAACATATTTCAACCAGTTCAGATAAGCTGTTTTCTGAACCATGTAATGTAATATTTGAGTCATCGGAATACTGAAATATACAATATTGTTGATCTTTGACGATGACATTTTAAGTTTGCTTGCAATGGAGAGGAGCTGCGCATACAATAAATATATATGGTGATAGCTGATCTCCTGGTCAACATCCTCTACCAAGCATGAACAAATCTGATGTATGTCTTGAATTGGTAGTCGCGCTTGAACTTGCATATTTGAAAAGTTTTACCCACTTTCTGATATAGTGACTAAACTTGAAGGTCTGTAAGGCAAGATCACTGAGATTCCTTCAAAGGGCTTCTAAAGCCTTTTCACTGTCAACTGTTGGAAGAAGGAACGCAATTTATTACCTATGAATGTATTTGTAAATAACCTGTTTGAGTTTCGCTTATTATACAACTTAAAACACCTTTTACTCTAATGATAATGACACTTGAGTCGATTTTAAAATCTACATCCAGTTGACTTAGTGGGCGCTAATTTTTAAAAGATATCTTTTCCGTTGATAATTCATGTTTATGCACATTCTTTCAAACTTTTTGAGCCTTCACATTTCTGTGCTGCTTCCACTTAATTTCATGTCAATATTTGTGACTTAATCTAGGTTCCCCTCCTCGTTATCAGGTGTGCCGGTATATTTTCGTTTTAATAGGAAGAAGTAGCCATTTGAGTAGCTTTTCAATTTGATAATAGGATTTTGACTCATGAAAGATTTCTGGCATATTTAGACTACCTGACAACGATGTCGTGTTCGGCGATCAGCATATCCCTGGTATCCGTGTCCTCAGTGATGTCCACACACTCCAGCCTGGCACTTGGACAGAGCTGCCTCACTTTCTCCAACTTCAGCTTACCCCTGCTCGCTGAAAGTCGTAAATAGTGAGTGAGTGAGTTTAGTTTTACGGCGCTCTTAGCACGGCGGGACACACCAGAAATGGCCGTCACATATTGTACCCATGTGGGAATCGAACCCCGGTCTTCCCCGAAAATCACAAATAACATTTCAATAGAGAGAAGCGACAAAACCCTGTCTACATTCATAAGAAATCTCTGCTAAAAGCAGATTGTACAATCATGACTATATCATGAGTATATATTTGTTTCAGCAGTATTACACCTGTACGATGTTGTTCGTAAACAAATCGAGTCTGAAACAGACCAAAACATTTAATATGATCTGTTTTACACACAACATACCATTGTACAAAACACCAACTATATCCAATAAAACCGACCAAAAGGCATTTTTTCAGCCTTTACAGGCACTGAATGTATTTTACAAAAAGCACATTCTATCCATAGGCTTAATACAAACTAAAGTTGTTTGGGAAAAATATTTCAGATGAAGTCATAACACATTTGACACCAGGTATGGAGAATATCAAATGCCCCAATGTTAGAAAAAAATGTACCTAGATAAACTTTCGTTTCTGGAAAACTGTTTCACTACAATTGGAAAAAAAAGAAAAATGTTCATAACATGTTTGGGTAAATGAACATCTTATTTAAGTGTGTTTAGAAGTAATTATAAATGGGGCAACTTATTTATAGTATATATTGGGAGGTGGGGTAGCCTATTGGGTAAAGCCTTCGCTCGTCACGCCGAAGACCAGGGTTCGATTCATTACATGGGTACAATGTGTGAAGCCCCTTCCTTGTGCCCCGTCGTGATATTGCTGGAATATTACTAAAAGCGGCGTAACTCAGTAACTCATGTATATACCCCAGTATTGAACTACATCGTTTCAGCAGAGGAGATAGAAAATTCGTCAATGATCATTCAGTTAAATATATTCTACATACAATTGTTTGTAAACTGCATCCAATAAACGACTTTTGAATGGATAAAAATTTACAGGCTAAAGTAAGAACAGGTGTTCTAAACTAACTTTTTTTTTTTTTTTTTTTTTATTCATTCAGAATCAGTAGATACAAATATACAAAGTACATGATGTAACAGCACTTGTACACCGTAAAACAGATATTCATATGGGTTGGCATTACACATATTGGAATCTTCATTAAGCTGGGAATGTGTGCAGTAGAGATGACCATTTTCTGTCAAATTGTAATATGTTTTGATTCTTACTGGCAATAAACTTTTCTGTCTTGAAAATATCACTCAATATTTTTACAAATGTATCCAGTGATAACCTATTTTTTTTAATTCTTGATATATGGATATATGTTTTACTGGCAAGAAGTATGTGATTCATTAGGTCGTTATTATTTCCGCCAAGTAAGACAGTATATTTTGTCAGGGTAAATTGTTTTGATGATTTAACTTCAATATATTCTTTCACTTTCAGCCAGAACGTTTTCACACACTCACATTCCCAATAAACATGTATCAATTTTTCTGACATTAAATTACAAAATGAGCAAAGTTCATCATCTACTAATTTCATTCTCAATAATTCTTTCTTTGTGTAGACAATATTGTGGATAAATTTAAACTGAAAGTCAATCAATTTAGTATCTTTTGTATATCTTGTATATTTTCTAAAAATATCTTGCCATGGAATTGCAATATCAAAGATATTTTGCCATTTTTCACATGTTGAAGGTAGGTTTTCAGTAGTTATAAGTTTATCATAGAAATATCTGGATCTCTTTGGTGCTGAAAGTAAATCTATCAGTGATGTGTTAAGATAATGATTATGAACAATCAATGAATTCTTTCTTACAGTATCTTTCCATTTTTGGGGTATATTTGAAAGAACCTGATAATAGTCAAGAATTGTGCCTTTAATTTTGTAAGTTTTCTTAAGTTCACTAAATGGCAAAATACCTTTATCATTACACAAGTCTCTTATAGAGTGAATACCTTTGAGATGCCAATGTCTTATAATGAAATTACTAATTTGGAATTGGTGATTGAACCAAAGGGGTTGGGATAAGATTTGATCAATATCTGTAAAATCAGTTTTAAGTGTTTATAGAATATTCCCCATGCAGCCAATACATCTTTCCAGTAGGGATTCATAATACTGACATAATTTTCAATATTGGCTCCAAGCAGAAATATACAGTATATGTCTTTCAACGGAAAGATACTAGGGCTAGAACTGCTATTATTTTGAAGATATTTATGTAAAACTGATAGTTTTAAAGAGTTTATGAATACCTGTACATTAACCATTCTGAGTCCCCCCTCTTCATATTTTCTAATACGTGTCGTTCGCTTTATCTTATCCCGCTTATCATTCCAGATGAATTTATAAAATATATTGTTTAATTTATCAATGAATTCCTTTGGAGGATTTGGGAGTGAAGTGAATATATGCACCAATGATGAAAGTGCTAAAGTTTTAATAACAGTTATTTTCCCTATTAATGTCAACTTTCTTTTCCTCCAATTCCCTAGAGTTCTATCAAAAATTTCTAGTCTTTTTTTTGGTATTAATTACCCAAAGGTTATTAAAATTAGGATTCAGTCTTATTCCTAGAATATCAAAATCCCCATTATGCCAACCAAGCTTAAGATCCTGGCATAAAATCATGCTATTACCTGATATTGAGCCTATCCATACTGCTTTCGTTTTATCTATATTTATTCTTAAACCAGACATTTTGTAGAAATTATTGAGAGTATCAGTGGCTGCCCTTAAACTTTCTGTCCAATTTTATGTTCAGTGTTATTCAATGTAATTCCTTTTACTGCAGTGTTGTTACGGATCATTATTCCTAAAATTTCAGCCACTAAGATGAATATATAGGGAGAGACTGTGTCCCCTTGTCTACAACCCCTTTCATTGTCAAAAAATTGTGATAAATGACCATTCTGTATAACACATGCTGAGCATTATTTATTAATATTTTGATCCATTTTTCCATATTTGGTCCAAAGCCAAACTTTCCAATTGTTAAAATTATAAATTCTTTAGAGACAGTGTCAAAAGCTTTTTCAAAGTCAATAAGTAACAAGAGTCCCTTTTTATCTTGTGCTTTTGCTCCAAACATAATGTCGTATAATAATCTAATGTTCTCACTAATACACCTTCCAGGTACAAAACCTCTCTGAGTTTCATGAATAAGAGTATTCAATGTTTTTTTAATTCTATTGGCTATACATGTGCTGAGTATTTTATACAAAGAATTTAGTAGGGAAATTGGGCGCCAGTTTTTTAACAACTGTCTATTTTTGTTAGCTTTTGGAATACATGTGATGACGCCTGTGTTTATTGTTGGACTTAACATATATTTTGCCTGAATGCTTCTGATATATATCTACAAACCCAAATATGAAGATCTTTCCAGAAAAATGTAAAAAATTGTATTGGGAAACCATCTACTCCTAGGCTTTTGTTATTTTTCATTGATTTAATGGCTCGTGTTATTTCATCTATAGTAATATCACCCTCAAGATTTTCAGCCTGTACAGTGTGCAGTTTGGGTGTAATAATCTCATCAAATACATTACTATATTTATCTGTTATTTTACCACCTGATGAGTAGAGATTTTCATAAAATTGTCTTTGTTCATTTAATATAGCCTTACCATCTGATATTACTTCCCCTTGTCATTGATAACACTATTCAAAAGCTTACTGGTATATTTCTATTTTCCAGATGACAGAAATAGTTGGTTGTTTTTTCTCCTTCCTCATACCACTGAATTCTATTTCTTATCTGTATACCTCTTATTTCATCTTCTTTTAATTTTTCAAACTCTAATTCACATTTGGATAGTTCAGAAAGTTTAGTTTCACATATGATTTGAAAATTTCCTCTGATTTCTTTTTCCATTGCCAAATTTTTCCTTCTAAATTTTTGCTTTTTTCAGTTATGATTTTTTTTAAGTAGGAAGAGAATGATATTGTTTTCCCCCTTACTTTCATTAAAAACGTTTCTAAGAACAAAGTGTCGCTTATATTAAGTTGTAGTTTTGAATCTTCAATATCACCTAGTTCATCCTCAGTGCAGTTACAGTATTCTAATTTTGTTTCAAAAAGCATATCCTTGACTATGTTTACATATTCTTGGTTATAAAGTAATGATGAATTTAATTTCCAGTATCCACCACCCCGTTCCTTATTAAGTTGATTAGAAAAAGACATGGTAATTGCTAAATGATCAGATTTATATACTGGAAGTATTGAACAGTCAGTTGTCATGTTTGCTAAATCTTGAGAAGTTCTAAACTAACTTGACATAATACTCGGAATCAATAACAAGGCATGATGAAAATATGCCATGAACAATGTCAGAAAAATACTAAACATCCAATGTCTCCCTCAGAGAAATTTGTTTCCCTTTGTACAGGCGAACCTCCATGTAAAAGAGTTAGGATTTCTTGAAAATATTATGTTGCATATGTAAAGAATTTTTTCCCATCTCATACTGTGCGTATGCACGTTTTCAATAACAGAGGAATTCGACTATTCAATAGACACTGAAACATTCATTCGTCACGCCGACCTGAGCATGTTCATTCACATGAGGGCCTTTGTGGAAAGTCTATACGTAAAACAATATTTACTCACACGCCAGTTACAACAATATGATCTGTGAGCTTCTCACCTGCAGTGACGACAACGTCTTTCTCCCCGGCCAAGTCCTCGTACAACGGCCCCGACACCCTGCCTGCACCCAACACCAACACTCGTTTCTGTATCGACATGATTTGTTGTCTGTAATGGTAAAGGTAGGTATACAATTCAGCGTCCGGTTTGGTGAAAATGACGCGGGGTTATGAATGATTCAGCAAATATTGTAAAGAGAATCGTGGGGGACATTCAAATAGAAGGTACAAAACCCTTTCCACATTCATAAGAGATCTCTGCCAAAAGCAGAGTTGATAACAATTGTGAAAATATCATGAGCAGATATTTGTTTCAGCATTATTACAACTGTAAGATGTTGTTTGTAAACAAATCGAGTCTGAACCAGACAATTAAGTGATTGTCACCGTGCGATACGATAACAGAGCATGTGTTTATGAATCACTATGAAATAATGATGATACCAGGTGTTCGCGAAAAGGTGAGCGTATCCTGTCCCACCGGTGGCACCCGTCATAAACATATCTCTAAGTCTAGTCAATTGTTCACCTGAAATAATTCGGGATCGTACGGTATAAGTCAAAATATGGAATTGCATCGGACATCATTTTTGTCACTGTCACAAACAAACGAGGATTTCAGCTATTTTAGTAACGGAACCCTGATCAAATCTGTTTTTGAAATAAGTGAGAGCATGTTCTCAGAGACAGATCCCTGTCCCCGTTCCGCAGAACGATTTCAGCGCCACTGTGATCATACTTGCCATACTTTCACCCAGACATACGATAGTCGTGGTGCTGCGATGTGCCCAGGATGTCATATGTGGAGCGAGTGAGTATGGTTTTACGCCACTTTAAGCATTATTCCAGAAACATCACTGCAAGAGACACCAGAAATGGGCTTCACACATTGTACCCATATGGGGAATCGAACCCTGGTTTTTGGCGTGACGAGCGAACGCTTTAACCGCGTCTCATGTGGACATCACAGTTGATGATGACACGTACAACATGACTAACCATCCACTCATCACGATTCAGCCACTGATTGAACTGTGTGTATTATCGATATAAGAGAGGTCGAAGATTCTGACTTAGAGTGAGAGAGTATGGTTTTACGAAGCTTTTAGTAATATTCCAGCAATAGCATGGCTAATAACAACAGAAATGGGCCTCACACAGTGTACCAATATCTGGATTCGAACCCGGGTCTTCGGCGGGATAAGCGAACGCTTTTACCACAAGGCTACCTCACCTCCCCTTCTGACTTTAACACAGACCGAATAAGGCGAAGAGGCTTGTAGGACATTATGAACATATCTATTGCTGTAACTACAAACTGAGCTAGTTTTCAGTACATCATACCATCTGTGGAAGGTAACCTGAAGGATATCTAATATATCGATCACCGAGCTAGTTCTTCTGGATCTGGCAAACCGCATACATATACACATAGAAAATGCATTGTAACACCCCCTATTTTTCATAGTATCAATATGTGACCATTAACCACAGCAAAGGAAACGATCCAAACCTCAATTTAATTTACTATCTGAATAAGCTTACCCTCAGTTAAAATAAATTGGAAATCTAAACACAAAAAAGTGAAGAAACGATTGTGCATTCAGAGAAGCAAACAGTGCAACAATGACTCAGATTTGCAGTGCTAGTAACAATGCTGATAACTTGGTCGTGTGACGCAAGAAAGTCCCGTCATTTTCAAGATTCTAGCATATAAAGTCAAGAAATCATATAAGTCTCAATAACCGAGCACAATGTCAATAGGTGTAGAACCTCCGCCAACTGTGATAAATTCCCTGCCTCACCCAGGTCCCCTCCTCTCCACCCGCCCGTCCATCCTCCTTGCCTGTATCAGACGCTGAGGTATTGCTTTCCATTCTTGATGGAGGGCTTGCCCCAATGCACCACGGTTTTGTACCAGATGATTTCTATGTGGAATTCGGCTACCCATATTGTCCCGAACTTGTTCTGTGGGATTGAGATGTGGACTCAATGTAGAGTTACTACCGCTTTCTTGACGTAAGCCATCACCAACGGCACATGAACGAATTGGCTTTGCATTGATGTCCATAAAGACTGACCTTGTGTTCACAGGATGGTCATCAAGGTGTGGTACAGCAACCCTGTCATCAGTTACATGAAGAAGGAAAAATCTTCGCCAGATCCTCAGATTACAGCTTTGAAGTGATGAACACCAAGCTTAACTCAGTATTTCTTGACCATTCTAGAGTGGTACCCGGCTTTCCTCAGGCGATTCCAGACTGTTCCCATAGATTCCTGGCGAAATGGCACCTAATGGTGCTTCAGAACAGTGCTTGTGGTTGTATTCACAATCTGGGTTCTCAAGAACGTGGGCGATCCTTCAGCTCACTGGCTTCCCTGCATTTTCCGACTAAACGACTGGCAACTGTCACAGGACCTAAAGTCGGAGTTTACGCATTTGAAATAAACGCAGACACAGTAGGAAATGCATGCTATGACCGGATTGGCGTATGTTTTCGGGCATGCATGTTTCATACAAAGTTACACCTTTGAGTGAGTGATACATCAACATCGAGTAAATGACAAATCCTTTTGAGTGGTGGTCTCTTTCGCGGAAGATGTTGAACATGTTTAGTGAGTGAGTATGATTTTACGCCGCTTTTAGCAATACTCCAGCCTTCGGCGTGACGAGCGGACGCTTGTGACAATTGGTGGGTTTGCATCTGGACATGCACCAAAGAGTGTGTTTGGGAGACACTTTCAACTTGCAATAGGCTCTTAAATTAACATTATCACTTGCATCATCCATCATGAAGGAAAACAAATTATGAATGCGACGTTTCGGTGGAATAAAGAAGATGACAATCCTTAGAACTTTTCCTTCATCGTAACTTCTAAAATGCCTAAAAGAAGAAATCATCCATCATATCGAAGCTGAACTTGAACATAGTTCTGTTAGCGGTCAACATACATGGGGGTGCTTAACATTTTCCAGGTGTACATTTTCGAAGAAGTGAGTGAGTATGGATTTACGCCGCTTTTAGCTATATTCCAGCAATGTCACGACAGCAAGGGGCTTCACACATGGTACCCATGTGGGGAATCGAACCCGGGTCTTCGGCGGGATGGGCGAACGCTTTAACCACTAGGCTACCCCACCGCCCACATCCTTAGAGAAGGGAACAGACCAACTCGAATTTGTACTGTTCGAGGTCCAGTGTAGTGCAGTGGCAAGGGGTGAAAATAGATACCGGTACTTGGCAGACTAAAGCACGAAACTTTGAAAAGTGGACAGAAATATTATATTAGAAATAGCCCTTTGAACGACGAATATATCTAACATATTGCAACAAATGAAGATTTTTTATAGTCGCGACAATTCTGAGTGGACTTCAGCACTCTTTGAGTTTTGGCGGCCGTCTTGAATGTTTCGGAAAATAAGCCCCCAAACTCGGGCACACCCCACAAACATGTGTTATCATGATGTTCCTTACTTCTGTTGAAGGTTTTGTGCTTCAATCCAGCTGGGAAAGTCATATAGTGTTAGAATTGGAAATCCTTGATTTTGGGCGGCCATCTTAAACACCATCGTGGATTTTTTCGGAAAATGGACCCCAAAATCGGGCACACTCCAAAAATATGTTTTATCATGATGTTCCTTAGCACTGTGCAAGGTTTTCTGCTATGATCCAGCGGGGGAAAGTCATATAGTGTTTATATTGGAAATACTCGAAGTAACGAGTCAATACTCGAAATTTCAAGTTTTTGACACAAACTTGAAGTCACGAGAAAATAGTTGAAGCAACAAGCAAATAGTTAAAGCAACGAGGAAATATTCGAAGCAACGAGAAAATAGTTGAAACAACAAAATAATCGAAGTAACGAGAAAAACAGTTGAAGCAACGAGAAAACAGTTGAAGCAACGAGGAAATAATCGAAGCAACGAGAGAACTATTCGAAGCACTTTTGCTGAAAAAATACTTTATGCTACAAAGGTGGCAACATTAGTGTTTCGTATAAATCAGCAAGGTGTTCAACAAAATATCGGTTTGTCAAAGTGTAAAATTGTTTAAACAAAACAAACGTAAAGGCTGATAAACTGACAATAATATGTTTATGTGTAATCTTTAAGTAATGAATTGTTTGATTGTGTTCGTCCAGCTGCAATTTAGAGTCATCTTAATGTTTGAGTTATGTAGATTCAACAACAAATGGCCAGGTGTGACACAAGCATAATATAAAATAGTAAAAGACATTCAACAGGTCAACTCAGACCGAAATTTGAAACTTGCCACATGTAAGAATTGCTATATTTGCGATTACACTTTCTAAGTACTTGGGACTACACATGCTCAAGTGCTGGCGATTTGGTGACTATGGAATCCTAGAAGAGACATTGTCGCGTTGTCGCATTGTCGCACTTTGAATGATATTTTTTTCATTCATCCAAAGGGAGACAATGCGACATACCGACAATGCGACAAATGGCTAAAATGTCGCGTTGTCGTACTTTGATCAACTTCGCCAGTTTTTGCTTGTTTTTGTAAGGGCGACAACGCGACAATGTCCCTTCTAGGATTCCATAGGTGCCTGTGACAGAGAGTGAAGTTTCGCATCACGGATGGGCCTCGACCCGAACAAAAGCTAGTTCCAAATTGCCCTCTAGATCCAAAATGTATTAGTCTTTAAGAGGAAATTAGAGTGTTTAATATGCGTATAACCGACCGTACTCCTTCCGCAGCTACGCAGAAACACCACACAAGTTACGTTTAGTTCTCGAGTCCGTGAAAGAAAAATTCTGCAGAATTCCAGACTTTCGGCAGACCCTCTGCGGAAATGTGCGAAATTCAGTAAGAGGCATTTCCGATGTAGCTCCCATTTTAACATATGATCCATATGTAAGTACCTGATTTTGTGGTGAATGATTTTATAGTTTCAATTGCCGCTCTTCTTTTCGTTATATATAAATATATTTTAAAAAAATATTTTAAAAATATATTACATTTTTTTCTGTTTTGAGTCATACTTGCAAAGACACTGGGAATACAGATATAAAAAATGTAATTTTATCTACTTACTGCGTCAGTGACGGAGTGATGGTTGCGATGAAGAGGACGCTGATATTGGTTGTGCATGATGACAACCCCAGATGGCTTTATAGCACTTAAAATGAATGCATCACTGCATGCATTGGCAAGCAACCGGGAATAATTGCATACACGAGATTTCTGCAACGTAGACGTAGACAAAAGGTGCATACACCGATACTTTTTAACAGCCTTGGCTTCCCCAAGCCGACTGAAGCATATACCCCATCCACAAGCGTGAACACGGTTGGCTTGCCAATGAACGAGGTCGTTGTGTGTCACACCGATGATACTGGGTGACCTCCTCTTTCCTTGGGTATCACTGTGTGTCAGTAATTCAGTCCCGAGGGGCGGTTCACATTTATGGAATAAAAAACCGTTTTTACTACCTACTAAACATTAGAGATATTGTCACTATAATTATAGTCTTGCGACAACACAATCATGTCTATTTTTTTATTGCGGTTCAGCATGAACAACATAAAAGCGACGCAAACTTTACCCAAGGTTTCATGTCTGATGTTTCACAAAATGCACAAACTGTAATGGACCATATGTACTGTTTTATGACATTTAAGGGCTTATGACATTCCAAGGGCTACCTACCTACTTAAGACAAGTTAATATTCGGATGGAAATAGTGAGTAAGTTTAGTTTTACGCCGCACTCAGCAATATTCCAGCTATATGGCGGCGGCCTGTAAGTAACAGCATGAGCATCGATCTACACAATTGGAATACGACATGTCAACCAAGTCAGCGAGCTTGACCACCCGATCTCCTTACGACAGGTAAGGGTTATTGATGATCAATTCTAACCTGGATCTTCACGGGTCGGATGGAAATAGGTATTAAGTAACCCATGCCTGTCGTAAAAAGGGACTAACACTATGGTCAGACTCACTCATATACAAAAAGTGAAGCGCATGGTGTTAATCACTGGATTGTCTGTCCCAGACTCTATTATTTACAGACCGCCGTCACATACATGTAAATCGAATATTGACGAATGCATTGGTTTGAGGGGTCGTTTATCTTTTTATATAACAGTTTTTAACAGACAAGCAATTTCATGTCCGAGTGGGTTCAACCCTGTCTAATCATTACAATCAGGATCAGGGTGTCCCACAAGGCAGTATTTTGTCTGTCACATTGTTTAGTATTAAGATCAACAGTTTATCCAAGATTTTAAATGATTCAATCGACGGAATGACATTTTCGAAATCAAAAACTAATTGTATGCATTTCCGCCGTAAATACAAGCCACATAAAGACCCAGAACTATTTTTAAATGACACTCCCATCAATGTCGTCAAGGAGGCCAAGTTCTTGGGTCTAATTTTTTATTCACATTTAAGGTTTCTGCCACATATTAAAGCTAAATACCTCAAGTCACTTGATCTATTAAAAGTCGTTTCCAATTCTAAGTGGGGAAGGGATCAAACTACCCTCCTTCACTTATATAGATCCTTGGTGAGATCAAAACTTCATTATGGCTCCATCGTATATGGTGGAGCCTGCAAAAGCAACCTAAAACTACTTGACCAAGGTCTAAGACTTTGTCTTGGGTCTTTTAGAACTTCTCCTGTTGACAGTCTCTGTGTCGAGGCAGATGAGCCTTCTCTTACCCAAAGCCGTATAAAATTATCTTTACAATATGTTACCAAACTATATTCTTACGAGTCTAACCCTGCATTTAACTGCGTTTTAAATCCTCTTTATGAGGAAGAAGTCATCTCTTATTCCGCTTCTGCTAACACTGACAAAGTATAAAAATTAAAAAGTGAACATAACACATACAAATCCTTTTTTACAGATGGATCCAAGTATGCTGGCGCGGTGGCTTGTGCCACTGTCATTTGATCCAAAACAGCATCTTATAGATTGCCTGATAACACCTCTATTATCACAGCAGAAGCTTACGCCATATTAACAACCTTAAAATATAAAATAAACACCCTAAATATAAACAATAAATAATCTTTTCCGACTCTCTTTCGTGCCTTCAGGCTATTAAAAATCTTTCTTGTAAACATCCACTTTTAACAGAAATTAATGATGCTACTGGCCAATACGACATCGTCCTTTGTTAGTTACCCAGCCATGTTGGAATTTCTGGGAACACAATGGTCAATCTTGCTGCTAAGGCAGCACTCAACAAATCTGTGACACCACTTCTTATTCCATAATCAGATTATAAAGCTATCATCAGATCTTATACCCTCGATCTGATGCAGAAGAAGTGGGTCACCCAAGTAGGTATCAATAAATTACATCAAATAAATCGGTGATACCTATTTGGGCTGTCAGTCCTGGTTTGAGGAGGTCATTATGCGACGATGTCGTATTGGCCATTGTAGATGTACATAGAGAATACTACACGAGGTCTCATTACATACGAATTATACGAAACAGTGTCCTTCCTATGGTGTCTGACCGAGCGAAAGCGAGGTCAGAAACAATAAAAAGGTCACGAGTTTGAGTTTGAGTAATGAGACCGAGTGTGGTATTTTATTTACTACCCACGTCTTACATGCATTAAATTGACAAAATAGCGTATATTTGTTATTGTTATGGCTTCAAACCAAAACCGGTTTCATAAAGAGGTTGCGGAAGAATTTTGTTCTGTTGTACACTTTTGCATGACGTCACACTGTATTGACGTCACTACGCCATTCTGGTCTGTCCCCTTGGTAACCGACGTCACGATGCATGTCATTTGTCATCGCCTCTCGTACAACCTGCTACAGTAAACTACTCCGTAGCACCCCGTTTCTTGGTTTGCAACTGCTTCACTCGGCTAACATCACGGGTGGAAACATTGCGTTTATGTTTTTCGACGGATACAATGTCTCAGTTCGAGTCACAATTAAACAGCGACACGGCAACGTTCGCAAAGTTTACATTCCCAGAATGCATCTAAGTTGTAGAATGAATGAATTCACGTGTTTTTTATGAATGAACAAGTAGTTCCGTCACAACGTGACCTAACTGAGAGGTCATCGGTTATCCAATCAAATCGTTAGAATCTCAGGTCAAGTCGGTACGACACAGGTCAACGCGATACGACACTCGTGTGACGTACTAGATTAGTATGCAAATACCCATAGGTTGACCACGTGGGTAATACACACGAATACTTATTGAAAGGTGAAGGTCCTCCGTTTCGCATCCCTTGTGAGGTGAGAATCACTGTCGAGCATGTCCTGCTTGACTGCATTGATTTTTCCATCACAAGGGATAAATATTTCAGTGTTAAAACTGTTGAGGATCTTTTTAATAGTGTTAATCATCATCCTATTATCGAATTTTTACAAGAAATGGATTGATAAATTTTGAGTCATATGTTTTGTACATAGATGTAGTTTTTATAATTTTCAGTTTGAATTAGCAGCTGAGATTGTTATCCTCAAATGGGTTAAAGTACTGTAAAATATTGTCCTCCTGAGAGGGTACGTAAGTCCCAAAACTTTCAAAGTGAATCTAAACTGACCAGAGTTTTAAAACGTTACATTTTTGTAATTTAAATTATGGCTAGATTTGACTACAATCGCCAGTGGCTGAAGAGATAGTGTAAATCCAGCTAGGGTCCATGCAGGTAGCAAAAGTCCCCATGGCCCCTAGTATGGTGATCTACCTGCAGTTGCTGGTGATCTAAGCCCATTTTTATGTTGTAATGTCCTAAATAGTATATAATTTTAAGTTTCATTCTAGTTTTAAATCTCCAACTGTGATATACTAGTTGTTTTACTGCCCTTTGGCGACAGCTTTTATAAAATAAAAATAAAGTATTACTGTTTTAGTCACGATATGGCTGAAATATTGCCAAAGTGACTTTAAATGTTAACTCACTCACTCATTCATTGTCGGGTGCAGAGGTAGACAACAAACAGACAAGCAGACACTGTAGGTTACATGTACCTTCACCTTGTCTGGCAGCAGTTGGATATCCCTCGCTAGTGTACGTAGCATCCCTTGTCCAAGTTAAAGAGCTGTAAATTTGATGTCCTTTCAAACACGTGGTATAGTTTCTTTAGGACATTAGTTAATAACAATATTTCAACAAATCAAAAGCATTGGGTGAGATTGTTTGCTCACAGGCGCTCAAGGGACATCTTTATTGACATATAACAATATTTTAACAAATAAAAAGCATTGGGTGACATTGTTTGTAATTTTGATGACTCCACAGTGAGACCGAGCAGCTGCTGAGATAAAAGTAGTTATAAATAGATGTTCTTATATTTCATGGATATTTCACATGGTTTGAATTTAGCACTGATGCCTGCTGATGGTCATGAAAGGAAATCAAATGATAAATAACCCATGGAATTGGCTTGTATTTCTATTATATTTATCAAACGTATAAATGCCAACATTTGAAATCGTACATTTTTTGTAAAAAATTCTGCGCCACGAAATGTATTGCAAATGTACAGAAGCGTAGTAGGGCCACGGTTAAAAATATTTTTGGTCTCACTATCTCCTACGTAGGACTTAATATGTCCTTCGTAGGAGTTAGTATCTCCTACGTAGGACTTAATATCTCCTACGTAGGACTATATATCTCTTACGTAGTACTTAAGTGAGTGAGTGAGTTAATATTTAACGTCACATCGGCAATATCTCAGGCATATCGTGACGAAAACAATTTATACAATACAAAAATGATAACTATATGAAGAGTTAAACCTGTCGACGATGGACAGTAAAAATACACGTAGTACTTAATATCTCCTACGTAGGACTTAATATCTCCTTCGTAGGACATGGTATCTCCTGCGTAGGTGATACTATCTCCTTAATATCTCCTACGTAGGAGATGATAAATATATATTAATATTTCTGTATATACACAACTGATGTTCCGTTAGGTGAAAGGGAAATTGATAAGAATCCTGCAGTTATTTGGAGCAACCACTTCCGGACTTAATCATATGATAATAATTTCTTCCATTTTTGTAATATTACATTTTATGTCTACTTAGAGGCTACTAACGGCTAGAAAGTATTTACATTTCGAATCGGAGTACTGAGTGACGCTCAATGTTGTCATTGCGATCTTTGACAAGCGTATGCCAACCGTAGCAACTGAATTATTGCAGAAAAAGTACCCTTTTTTAGGTTCGGATTATGAAGTATGGGTATTAATTTGAGAAATGTTTGGTTATGCAGGACGTTAGATAGTAGAAATGTGAGTCAGTAAATATTCATGACACTAACGCCGTGTTGCTGTACAGTGTTAGTGTGTATGTTAATTACGTTAGGGTGAAGTGAACCTTCTATTGATAAGTGCAGTAATGGCAATTTGGGTATGGTTATGTTTGATCTTTCATATAGTATGACCAGAAATTATTGAGAATTTAAGGAATATGTTTAATTCGATTTCTAGTATAAACAACCTTGACCAGCTATCAAGTGCTTGGTTTCATTCAAGAGAGACACCTCCGTTAATCCTTATTCATTAGTTTGTGGAGAGCTATCCCCCTTTGTTTACTTGCTAGCAGATGACATTTTCAGTGATCCTCAGTATGGATGATTTAGAGAAGAGGAAGTTGATTTTAGAATATTATAACAAGGACATCAGATCAGCTAAAGTGATTTCAAGTAGAACAGGCATCCCTTTGTCCACTGTTTATCGTGTTTTGAAAAATATTGCAAATGGATATGGCATTGAGTACCAGGGAGGCGCAGGTAGGCCCACAAAATTGACTGTCGGTGACAGGAGGCGGCTTGATATTCTTGTTTCTAAAAACAAACGAAGGAGTTTAGAAAACTTAAGGCTGGATATGATTGATAGAGGAACTGTGGCTGTCTGTAAATTAATTTTGATCCAGCTGGATGAAGATATTAAACATGACTCGACACGATGATATTCTTATAGGGAGGCACAGGTCACAAATTCCCTTGTAAAGAAATATCCTTCTCAGGATATATCAGAATGCTGGTCTGTAGAAACTCAAGAAAAAATATAGAATGGAAATTATAAATGTGATTAACTGAACGATGTTTACACACGTATACCATTTTTATTGCATGGTTAGAGTTGCCCCTATAAGGTCCCATTGTTTGAATTAAAATCCTGGACCTGACCCACTGGGTGCAGGGGAGACGTTCGTCCCCATTTTGAGAACACGTAGTGTTAGCATTGATCTTCAGTGTTCCAGCAATACAATTTGAACCGTTATTCTGCCTGAACGCCAAAATGAATCTAGGATGGTGGTTACTCGGCACTGGCGATTCTCTGGTGTTGTCGGTATATATTATGAATGTACTTGCTTCGAGTAGCTTGCTGGTAATAAATACCTAGAGGTCCTTTTGTAGCGTGCACACCACTAGTGACGCGACTTAAATCAATAGCGCGTGGTTCCCCGATCGAACGTGGATCGTTGGTCAGGCCGAGACCATTGGGACACGAGTGAGTGAGTTTAGTTTTACGTCGCTTTTAGCAATACTCCAGAGGGGGACACCATAAATGGTATTCACATATTGTACCCATGTGGGGACTCGAACCCGGGTCTTCGGCGTGACGAGCGAACGCTTTAACGAAAAGGCTACTTCACAGGGACACGAACAGCCATCAGGAACGTCTTCATTAAAACTGAGCATACTGTATGGTAACAGCTGAGTTTGATTAATATAATATTGCAATGTCACTCTTACTAAAAGGGCCTCAATTTATGGTAGACATTACAGTCATAGTATTTACCATCTCAAAATGTTGTATTTTCTTACAAGGAAGTGATTTTCTTACAAAGGCGGTTTGATGTTGTCCGGAGTGTTTTCATCACAGGATATGTTCACTCTATAATTTATCAGGTCTTTTATCAGGTCACTCTCGAATGTATCAGTGCTAGGACCAGGTCACTCTCGACTGTGTCAGTTCTAGGACCAGGTCACTCTCCAGCGTATCATTTCTAATATCAGGTCACTTTCGAGTGTATCAGTTCTAGGATAAGGTCACTTTCGGGTGTATCAGTTCTAGGAGCAGGTCACTCTCGAGTGTATCAGTTATAGGATCAGGTCACTCGCGAGTGTATCAGTTCTAGGTTAAGGTCACTCTCGAGTATATCAGTTCTAGGATCAGGCCACTCTCGAGTATATCAGTTCTAGGAGCAGGTCACTCCCGAGTGTATCAGTTCTAGGATCAGGTCATTCTAGAGAGTATCAGGTATAGGATCAGGTCACCATGGAGTGTATCAGTTCTAGGATAAGGTCACCCTAGAGTGCATCAGGTCTAGGATAAGGTCACCCTCGAGTGTATCAGTTCTAGGATCAGGTCACTCTAGAGTGTATCAGTTCTAGGATCAGGTCACCCTCGAGAGTATCAGGTATAGGAACAGGCCACTCTCGAGAGTCACCCTAGAGTGTATCACGTCTAGGACCAGGTTACTCTAGATATTGTCAGTTCTAGGATCAGGTTACTTTAGAGTTTGGCAGTACTAGGATCAGGTCACTCTCGAGCGCATCAGTTCTAGGATCAGGTTACCCTGGAGAGTATCAGCTCTAGGTCCAGGCTACTCTAGAGCGGGTCAGTTCTAGGATCACCCCAGTTTTAAGGTGTCCCAGGTGTAACATATCCCAGATGTAAGATAACCCCAGGTGTACGATATCCCAGGTGTAAGGTATCCCAGGTGTAAAATATTCCAGATATAAGATATCCCAGATGTAACACACCCGAGGTGTAAGATATCCCAGGTGTAAGATATCCCAAGTACCTGACAGACACCGCAGTTGTTGGATACCCCAGTCAGGTGTAAGATACCCCACTTGTACGATATTACAGGTGTAAAATACCCCTGGTGTAAGATATTCCAGGTGTAAGATAACTCAGGTGTAACATATCCTAGGTGTAAGATATTCCAGGTGTAAGAAAACCCAGGTGTAAGATATCCCAGATGTAACATACCCCAGGTGTAAGATATCCCAGGTGTAGGATACTCCAGGTGTAAGATATCTCACATGTAATATATCCCAGGTGTAAGATACCCCAGATGTAAGATACCCCAGGTGTATGATATTCTAGGTGTAAGATACCCCAGATGTAAGATATTCCAGGTGTAAGATATGCCAGATGTAAGATATTCCAGGTGAGGATAATCCAGGTGTAAGATATCCCAGGTGTAGGATACCCCAGGTGTAAGGTATCCCAGGTGTAAGGTATCCCAGGTGTAAGGTATCCCAGGAGTAAGATATCCCAGGTGTAATGTATCCCAGATGTAAGATATCGCAGGTGTAAGATATCCCAGATGTAAGATATTCCAGGTGTAGGATACCCCAGGTGTAAGGTATCCCAGGTGTTAGATACCCGTCAGAAACCGTAGTTGTTAGACACCGCAGTTGTCAGATATCCCAGGTGTAAGATACCCCAGGTGTAAGGTATCCCAGGTGTAAGATATCCCAGGTGTTAGATACCCGTCAAACACCGTAGTTGTTAGACACCGCAGTCGTCAGATAGCCCAGTTGTTCGATACCCCAGTCAGGTGTAGGATACTCCAGTTGTAGGATATCATAGGTGTACGATACCCGAGTTGTTGTTAGATACCTGTCAGACACCTCAGTTGTTAGATACCCCAGTTTTTAGATGCCCGTCAGAAACCCCAGTTGTTAGATACCCCAGTTTTTAGAAGCCCGTCAGAAACCCCAGTTTTTAGATACCATGCGGCGGATACAGCTTTTTGAGAAAGTGTGTGTGTGTGTGTGTGTGTGTGTGTGTGTGTTTGCACACTATTGAGAAACGGGGGTGCACACTTCATTTTCACCCGAGTTTCAGGATCCCCGGGGATACCCCCGGGATACCCGTCAGAAACCCCTATTGTTAGATACCCCGGCTGTAAGATTTGGTATGCATGCATGACAGCAATGACGGTTGACTCAACCAGTGTACAAGTGTCTACCTGTCAAGGTTCACATACGATACAGTCGTATCAACAATCTCTGTCAGTCATGCGAACATCATGTGCAAGAATCTGAATCCGGGGTCATAAGTCTAGTCTAAAGCGTGGCTGTTTAGTGTTAACGACCTTGAAACTGTAAGATCGTGTATGTTCGACCATTGAACCTGTTCCTATTGTTTAGCTCCTGAAAGGTAAAGTCAGTCAACGCTTAGCGGAGGATGGTGGTGGTGCAGGGGAGACTGTTTGAGTGATCAAGGTCACCGTCAGCAGCTCCGGTAGTCCTCGACAAAAGTAAGCACCCCTTTTAAACCTTGAATTAAACCTTTTAAAACACAATTAACAAATGTTCGTTTGTACACTGAATTTACTTCATATGAGTGGGATTATTAAAATGTACCCTCTTTCTTTCAACACATTAAATGTCCATTATGTCGCAAACTGAGTTTACTAATCGCTCAGAAAGATCGCCGAAACAAGCCAATTGTTCAATTCTTACGTGTGTGAACCTATGGCCGACAATAGTGACGAGTGTCAGAGTATGATTTTAAGCCACATTTAGTAATATTCCAACAATGTCACGTAGGGGGACACGAGAAATGATCTACACACATTGTACCCATTATATCTAAATGATAGATATAAATAAAAGCGACTAAACACTTTCTTCATCCACAATAAATCACTGCTAAAAGCTGAGTCGATTGTACAATTCCGGCTGTATTGGGAGTGAGTGAAGTTTACGCCATTTTAGCAATATTCCAGGAATATCACGTCGGAGGACACCAGAAATGAGCTTCACACATTGTGCAGAACCCGGGTCATCCTTGCGACAAGCCCCCGCCCCTTCCCCAACCTTATATTACGTGCAAGTTTTGTTTCTTTGCTTGCATGATAAACGTCACACAGATTCACACTCAGCATTATTTGAGCTGTATTACGGACCAGACAATTCAGTGATTAGCATCATGTGATTAAATGACAGAACATGTGTTTGTGAATCACTAACAGATATTGACAATATCAGGTGTTCGAAAATGTGAACGTATACTGCCCAAACTGTGGCACTCATCATAAAAACACGCAAAAGCATGCAATTCTTCACCTGAAACAATTTGGGAACGTATGGTAAAGTCAACACATGGAATACCCGACATTCATTTTGTCACTGATGCATCACGTATTGAAATGCCCGTCACATGTCCTCCATAAAGGTTTCTAAAAGCAGTACTGAGGCTGGTCATGGCGTTCTAATCATGATCACTTCCCACGCTCCAACTTGCAGCATGCTTGACATGCCTGGACTCCATACCACCATATAGTATCCGTGTCTCCATGAAGCAGTGAGAAGGTCGCCTATTTACGTCACGGTTGACTGTTGTAGCCAATCACTTAAGCCTCGCCTGTCGCTTTATTTTTTTTGGTTGTTAAACAAACCTCAAATAAGTGCTATTGTGCAGACAACGCAGAATGATGCTCCATCGCACTTCGGACACCATCAAACACGTAACACACAAAAAATAGTGAAGATGATTCCCGTCTTTTCCAGGTCTGAAAATAGAGGTCTGTAGATGCTTGGAGAGACAGGAAGCTCGACCCCTCGCTCAGTTATCTCTCCTTGAAATGAATACAATAGGTTTGTTTGTTAAATTAACTCTCACATATTTTAGCTATATGGCGGCATAAAACTAAACTAAACATAATCAAGTCTGAACCAGACAAACCAGTGATTAACATCATAAGCATCGATCAACGCAAATAGGATGACATACCAGCTGAGCGAGTCTCACCATTCAATTCTGTTGGTCGCCTCTTACGACCAGCATGGGTTGGTGAAGACCAATTCTAACCCGGATCTTCACGGATAATATACAATAGGTAATTTAAATCAAGATGGCCTCCATCGGCACTGGGAATGCCGATATCTATATTCTTTGATAAATCATGAAACAAAGTATGTATAAAAGCTATATAAAATTGTCTTGTTTCCAGCATACACATTTGATAAATCAGTTTGGCCAATCGTTGTCATATCTGAGTTTTCATCTTGTCATAGCCTGGATGTGTCTTCTTTTTGTCAATATTGATAAATTAGCTCCTGAATATGTGTCACAAATTATGTTTCACAGAATCAATTCTCTATTTTTGTTTTCAACAATTCCCTATATTGAAATATACATGATGCTAATGTGTTTCTGTAAACATATACATTATGTTTTCCTGTCAGTGAAGATGATTCCCTTCTTCTCCAGGTCTGACAATAGAGGTCTGTAGATGCTTGGAGAGACAGGAAGCACGACCCCTCGCTCAGTTATCTCCCCTTGAAATGAATACAATAGGATTGTTTGTTGATTAACTCTGACATATTTTAGCTATATGGCGGCATAAAACTAAACTAAACATAATCAAGTCTGAACCAGACAAACCAGTGATTAACATCATAAGCATCGATCAACGCAAATAGGATGACATGCCAACGAGTCTCACCATTCAATTCTGTTGGTTGCCTCTTACGATAAGCATGGGTTGGTGAAGACCAATTCTAACCCGGACCTTCACGGGTAATATACAATAGGTAATCAAGATGGCCTCCATCGGCACTGGGAATGCCGATATCTATATTCTTTGATAAATCATGAAACAAAGTATGTATAAAAGCTATATAAAATTGTCTTGTTTCCAGCATACACATTTGATAAATCAGTTTGGCCAATTGTTGTCATATCTGAGTTATCATTTTGTCATAGCCTTGATGTGTCTTCTTTTTCTCATGTTTTGTTATAATCTTCAGGCTTTGTTTCATGGATATATTCACAAATGAAATTGACATAGAATATCAACATGAAAAACAAATGTGAAGGTTTGGGTTAGGGTGAATGGCAAACAATATACTAGGGACGGGACCAAACCCCAGTGTATTTGGGGATTCAGATATTCACTATGACCAGTTGCTTACCATTCAACAGCAGCATTGCTCCACTGGCTACTGTGTGACCAACTGTTTTGGCCATGGCGGAATGTTTTCCGACATCTCCATACACCGCCATATCCAACTTCCGGTCCTCACCGGAGCCGTCAGGGAAACTTCCGGTCACCTCGATGTGCATCACAACGAGGTCGCGTTCATCCGGGCCTGGAGCAAAATCAGGATGTATGGAGTCAAATTGTCATGTGCAATATCATAGATCTATTGAGAGCCACCGACATATAGATTTTTATGCATATAAAGTCAGCAGAATGGTATATATACATCTGACCCCGACTACTGGGTGAGGTAACGGTGTTTTTCCGTTGGGTGTTATGAGAGATGGCCGAAAGGTATCGACTATGGTGGCCTGAACTGATGGTGTTCGTTACTTCTTGCTATTTCAACACAGTCTCCGCCGAAGTCCACACACTTCTGCGGGTACAATGTCAGTTTTTCACGACTTCTAGCTTTAATATTATGACGCATTTGCCAAAGCAGAGAAGCATCATGTTTTCCATTTGTTGGGTTGGTCTTTTGAGAGGAGGTCAGTCCACCAGTATGGTTTCTGTGGAAACACCCCCCACCCACCCCCACCCTTAAAAACATAAGCTATCACCTTGACAGCTAATGGAAAATGCTTTGTCGTCTTTTCTTCACCGTCCCCAGACGCTTCCTCTCCTTTGACTGTCATTCAGGCTCCAGTCTGAACCCACGACTCGACGATGAGTCAGGAGCGTTTCTGATTTGGGGTTAGAAACCATGAAACCGTGCGTTCTGAATTCTTTGAATGTCCATTTTAATACCTCAGATTGTTCTCAGTTCTCTTTGACTCCATCTTAAATCATGCCCTATATTTTATCAACATTATCATTCTCCTTGTCAATGGTGTTAGGTGAAGGTCTTTCTGATCTTGAATCGAGGCTCCAGCCTCCTCTCTGGAACTCATCTGACCAACACTTCACAGGGGCGAAGGAAGAACCTTTGTACCATAAAGCTGATGTCATGTCCACATGAATGGCTGATGAAGTTTTTATTGAAGATACTTGCTGAAAGAGCGACATCCAATTACTTCAATTGTTATGTATTTGGATCTAATGCCGCCTGTGAGAACAAAGCATTATACTTTCCAAAATGAGGTGTACTGTACATCCTTCGTACTTAGACTCAAGACTTCTCAGCCTAACTTTGTATAACTCGAGAGGATTTCTGCATGCGTCTTTATAACGCTCCCTGGACCTAACGTTCATTGATAGTAAAATAATGTATATAGTGGGAGCACAATTCGGGGTAAATGCACAAGACCTTTCTACCTTGTTTGTTAGGGATATTCCAGCTATATGACGGTAGTCTGTAAATAATCGAGTCCAGACCAAACGATCCCATGATTGTCATCATGTGCATTTACCTCTGTAGTTAGGATACGAAGCCATGCAGTGAACAATTCAGTGAGCCTGACCTTCCGATCCCGTTAGTCGCCTCTTACGACAAGCATGGTTTGCTGAAGATCAATTCTAACCCGGATCTTCACGGTTGCTGTCTTATAATTGCCGTGAAAAGTTATATTGTGTATGGGTCGAGTGCTCCCCATATTTCGCCCTGATATGGGGACCTCAAAGTCCTTGTCATTCCCAAAATGTGCGTGCCAAACATGTCGGAACTCACCAAACATGAACTCCGATCTCTTCTCCAGATAATCAGCCAGAGTGTCAAGCGGTGTGTCTTTTGTCTCGATCTCTTCAGATTCGAGTAAACCCAATCTGTAGGATCAAATGTATAGTTCTCAAAAGTGAGTTAAGGCATAATTAGTTTCATATTTATTTAAATTCTCACACAAGATTAGCACAAGGCAACGCCGTTAGACAGGGACGACATACCGGTACCCCTCGCACTGATGGTTGGGTGAGTAAGATGGGTTTAACACCTCATTGACGTTTACCACTTCAATTTAACCTATAAACACGGCGTTGCGCTGATATCCATAGAAACATAAGGGCAAAACTGGATTCGATCTGACAGTCGTTGGTTTTTGGCGTGCCCAAGGGAAGCAACACAACACAGAAACTTGCGGCGCCATATACTACTGGGCCACCTGCCCCACCCATGTCATAATCGATCCTGACCATACGGACCAATGGTTAATAGCAAGAACACAAGGAGACATTCTTTGTTATTTGCACGATATCACAGAAAATGCTAACTCTATATTCTTTGATGGGGAGGTTCAGTGGTTACCAATGGACCAATGGTTAATAGCAAGAACACAAGGAGACACTCTTCGTTATTTGCACGATATCATAGAAAATGGTAACTCTATATTCTTTGATGGGGAGGTTCAGTGGTTAAAGTGTTACCTCGTCACCCGGGTTCGTTTTCCCCACATAGGTACACTGTGTGTGCCAATCAGTAGAAGGTAATGTTACCATAGCTACACAATGTTTTACACAAGGCGCAACGCCAAGACGTGCACTGCGGGGTAGCTCGTCACACGGGTTCGATTCCCCACATGGGTACGATGTGTGAAGCCCATTTCCGGTGCCCCCGGCTTGATATTGCTGGAATATTGCTGAAAGGGGCGTAAAACCATACTAACTCGTTCACTGGTTTCTTCCCGCTTATATTGTTAGGGCATCATTTTTTTTTTATGTGTTTCACGTCGCCACCAAATTCTGAACACGGGTCGGTCGTTCGGTCGGGAAAAAAAATAAAGACAAAATTATCTGAATAATGTTATTGATTCTCATTTACTGTAATTCTTATTACAATTCCTCGCGTTCTTTGGACTTGTGGCAGCTACTGATTAGAAGATAAACATTTTATATGACGAGGCGGTACGTTTTAGGTTCGAGTCGGCGGTTTTTGAATGAAAAAATGTTTTTTTTAAGGGGTCGGCAATAAAATTAGAAGGGTCGGTCGGGCGATGAGAAACACCGAAAATAAAAATGCTGGCCTTATACAAGTGTGAGAAATTACCTTTTTATGACCTCCAGTTGGCCTTGACCTCCAGCTTGATCTTTGACCTTTGACTCCAGATTTTCTGCCGAGATGTCTTCACTCAGCCCTAGCTCGTTGCAAATAAAGTTCCTCTTTTAAAAAAAAATGGCTGTGAATAATTTGAAAGATTCCAAGAATGATGATCACTATTACTGCAGTACAATGTTATTCAGTCATTGGCGCGTTGTCAAATGACTCCGTTCAAGTTTTTTAGACGTATCTGATGGAAAAAGAACATCGTTCGAAATTCTCAAAATTAGAACGTCGTTTAGAATGTTGTATGTCCTTGGACCCGAGTTGTCTTGAAATAAAGTGAAATATTTTATTTTTTTATTTTAAACTGAACTAAAACTAGTATCTGGTACTATCTGAAAAAGGTCAACCCCTTTAGTTGCAACGTCCTTGTAATGCCGTCGGGTTGCGCCAATTCTTTTCTGTAGACTGGTTTGCCCGCCCTTAGGCGCTGGCGCTCCTCTCTGTAATTTGGAGACGAAGGGGAGCATACCAGTCTTGCCTTGCTAGCTTAACAGCAACTGAAGTGTCGCTGCGAAGAAGCTTTAGTTTGGACGATAGGGGGCGTGAGTTTATCGGTCATTCCCATGGAGTGGCTGCTACCTACCCACGTTACTCCACGTGACCCCGCCTTTAGCAGACTCACAGGGGAGACGGAGAACAGACCCAGTTTCATCAAGCAAAGGACTCCAGCGCCGAAACCCTGTAATAGAATGAAACCATAAAACATGTCCACACGTACATACTTCGGGCACCTTGTGTTCGTTTTTGTGCTGACTCTTGCCGAATTCAACTGACATTTTGTAATAATTGATTCAAATACTCCAGATTGCTTGTGGCAAGTGTCCCTTCTTTTCATAATAACGTATGTATTTGTGCAGGAGTGGAGTTATCGATCGTTAATTTGTCAAAATTTCCCGGAATTTGGCGGAATCGATTTTGAAAATAATCATAGAAAGGATCCCTCAATCTGCAATACGTGAAGTGCTCGTTTTTCACATAAAACCATAAACCTGTGGCCAAAGGTGCAGTTATACAGTGCTATACATATACACCTTGTACCTGACCTGTCAAGGTACAGTACTATACATATACACCTTGTATCTGAGCTGTCAGGGTACAGTGCTATACATATACACCTTGTATCTGAGCTGTCAGAGTACAGTACTATACATATACACCTTGTATCTGAGCTGTCAGGGTACAGTGCTATACATATACACCTTGTATCTGAGCTGTCAGGGTACAGTACTATACACACCCACCTTGTACCTGAGCTGTCAGGGTACAGTACTATACATATACACCTTGTATCTGAGCTGTCAGGGTACAGTACTATACATATACACCTTGTATCTGAGCTGTCACGGTACAGTACTATACACATACACCTTGTACCTGAGCTGTTAGGGTACAGTACTATACACATACACCTTGTACCTACAGCTGTCAGGTCAGGTACAGTACTATACACATACACCTTGTACCTGAGCTGGGGTACAGTACTATACACATACACCTTGTACCTGAGCTGTCGGGGTACAGTACTATACACATACACCTTGTACCTGAGCTGTCAGGGTACAGTACTATACACATACACCTTGTACCTGAGCTGTCAGGGTACAGTACTATACACATACACCTTGTACCTGAGCTGTCAGGGTACAGTACTATACACATACACCTTGTACCTGAGCTGTCAGGGTACAGTACTATACACATACACCTTGTACCTGAGCTGTCAGGGTACAGTACTATACACATACACCTTGTACCTGAGCTGTCAGGGTACAGTACTATACACATACACCTTGTACCTGAGCTGTCAGGGTACAGTACTATACACATACACCTTGTACCTGAGCTGTCAGGGTACAGTACTATACACATACACCTTGTACCTGAGCTGTCAGGGTACAGTACTATACACATACACCTTGTACCTGAGCTGTCAGGGTACACAGTACTATACACATACACCTTGTACCTGAGCTGTCAGGGTACAGTACTATACACATACACCTTGTACCTGAGCTGTCAGGGTACAGTACTATACACATACACCTTGTACCTGAGCTGTCAGGGTACAGTACTATACACATACACCTTGTACCTGAGCTGTCAGGGTACAGTACTATACACATACACCTTGTACCTGAGCTGTCAGGGTACAGTACTATACACATACACCTTGTACCTGAGCTGTCAGGGTACAGTACTATACACATACACCTTGTACCTGAGCTGTCAGGGGTACAGTACTATACACATACACCTTGTACCTGAGCTGTCAGGGTACAGTACTATACACATACACACCTTGTACCTGAGCTGTCAGGGTACAGTACTATACACATACACCTTGTACCTGAGCTGTTAGGGTACAGTACTATACACATACACCTTGTACCTGAGCTGTCAGGGTACAGTACTATACACATACACCTTGTACCTGAGCTGTCAGGGTACAGTACTATACACATACACCTTGTACCTGAGCTGTCAGGGTACAGTACTATACACATACACCTTGTACCTGAGCTGTCAGAGTACAGTACTATACACATCCACCTTGTATCTGAGCTGTTAGGGTACAGTACTATACACATCCACCTTGTACCTGAGCTGTTAGGGTACAGTACTATACACATACACCTTGTACCTGAGCTGTCAGGGTACAGTACTGTGCACATTAAACGTGTATCTCAGTGTGTCTTGGTACAGTACTAAACATATCCAGCTTGTGTCTGAGCGTATCTGGGAACAGTACTACACATAATTAACTGCATCTCAGTGTGTCTTGGTAAAGTACTAAACATATTCAGCTTGTGTCTCAATGTGTCTAGGTACAGCACTACACATAATTAACTTGTATCTCAGCGTGTCTAGGTACAGTGCTAAACATATTCAGCTTGTGTCTCAGCATGTCTAGGTACAGTACTACACATAATTAACTTGTATCTCAGCGTGTCGGAGTACAGTACCACACATTGGATGTACAGTACTACACACAATTGTCAGGTTACACTACTACAATACAACCAGAAATTATTGAGACTTTAATGATTGTAAATTTTTATATTTTTTTCACTCATTACTCACGTATTAAATGTGAATATTAGCAGAACATAACTCCAGATTCAAAGACAGGTGAACAGTTAGTATTTTGTCAAGTCACCATGGGCAGCAATGCAGGCTTCAATGCGGCGGGGCATACTACTGATCAAAGAAGTTAGAAAGTCGTGGTCCATGCTGTCCCAATATCGGACCACCTCTTCTTTCATTTCAGCAATATTTGTCAGATTTTTCTTATTGACACTTTCCTTCATAAGTCCCCAAACAATTTCTATTGGATTTAGGTCAGGGCTATAGCTTGGCCAATCTAATAATGTCATATTTTGGGTCCGAAACCAGTCCTGTGAATGCTTTGAACGATGTTTTGAGTCGTTGTCCTGCTGGAAAATCCAAACATTTCCATAGAACACGTGAGCAGATGGAAATAAATGTCCCTCGAGAATATCTATGTACCGCTCACTGTTCATATTCCCTTCAAATACACAGAAGGGCGTTGCCCCTAACATAGATATGCCACCCCACACGTTAAATTTCGGACTGTACTTTGGGCGCTGATACAAAGGTTTTTCAATTTGTTTGGTCCAGAATTTCAGTGGATTAGGAAACAGCCACACAGAACTTTCATCTGAGAAAATCACATTGTCCCAGTTAAAATGTCTATGCTGTAAGCACCAGTTCAACCGTTGCTCCTTTTGTTCAGGTTTCATGATCGGTGATTGAATTCCTCAACTTTTCATGCCAACCCATTGCATGCAGCTCAGTTCTAATTGTCTCCTTACAGACAGCCACAGTTCCTCTATCAATCATATCCAGCCTTAAGTTTTTTAAACTCCTTCGTTTGTTTTTAGAAACAAGAATACCAAGCCGCCTCCTGTCACCGACAGTCAATATTCTAGGCCTGGGTGCTCAATGCGATATCCATTTGCAATATTTTTCAAAACACGATAAACAGTGGACAAAGGGATGCCTGTTCTACTTGAAATCACTTTAGCTGATCTGATGTCCTTGTTATAATACTCTAAAATCAACTTCCTCTTCTCTAAATCATCCATACTGAGGACCACTGAAAATGTCGTCTGCCAGCAAGTAAACAAAGGGGATAACTCTTCACAAACTAATGAAAAAGGATTAACGGGCTTGTCTCCCTTGAATGAAACCAAGCACTTGATAGCTGGTCAAGGTTGTTTATACTAGAAATCCAATTAAACATATTCCTAAAATTCTCAATAATTTCTGGTCATACTATATACACACATTTACCTTGTATCTCAGTGTGCCCCTAAGGAAGTTGTCGACAGTCTGTATTCCGTACAACGTCAGGTAAGCGGGCTTGAATACATTGGGGAATCCCTCCATCTTTAACTCCGGAATGAAGTCCAGATCTTGCGCAGACTCTACAAGGAAGGGGCCTTCGGGGATATGTTCAACCTGGAGAAAATGAATGACACTGAAGTCAGCAATGTTCTGGTTATATCAAGGGATGTTGTCGGAGTTTGAGCGAGGGAAACAAACAGTCGATAGTACGAGTAGAAAAACCTGGATCAACGATTATATGTTTGTGTGTTGTTTTACGCTGCACTCAGCAATATTCCAGCTATATGGTAGCAGTCTGTAAATAATCAAGTATGGACCACACAATCCAGTGATCAACAGCATGAGCATCGATCTACGCAACTGGGAACCGATGACATGTGTCAACCAAGTCAGCGAGCTTGACCACCCGATCCCGTTAGTTGCCTCTTACGACAAGTATATGCATGGATTGTTGAAAACCAATTCTAACCTGGATCTTCCGGGTTGGAAAACATGTGTAATACCTACCAAAATGTGTACACATTTAGAGCATGTGTTAAGATACATCTTGAATGTGAATAACTGGCATGCATGTCATGCATTTTATTGTTATGGATGTCTTTGAGGGGTTAGATACGCCCTTTCTGGTATTGTCATATTTATATAGGCATTCTTAAACCCCATTTGAAGGTGATTTTCCCAGTGAATAACTGACTTGCCTTGTCATGTGTTTGTGACGGGGTCACCGTTAGGAACTCACCTACAACGGACTTAGTGATTTCGAAAGTATATGTAAGTACTGTTTGTTGCTTCAGTGCCAGTGTTTCCTTTTGAAATCTTTGCATTTACCAAATCTACTAATATGTAGGATCTGGTCTGTGATTCAAATTCCATCTTCGCCCCTTTCATGAACCCATGTTCTTCAGCACCTTTTAACAGTATGCTTATAGGTACAGGTTTTAGCCTCACCCCGTTGTGCACTGACACGCTCTGGCATAATGTAGAAGATGTTCAGTATAATAATAATAATAAGAGTACTTTATAGCGCCTCATCCACATCACCCAGAGACATGCTCTAAGCGCATAACATATATACAGGTTATATGTACAGGAAAGTTGACGTCATAGATATTTCTTGAAGAGGTGAGTTTTGTGCTTGGACTTAAAGACTAGGAGTGATGGAGATGTTTTAAGATCCGATGGTAGAGAGTTCCAGAGAGTGGCAGCAGCATGAGAAAATGAATTTGCACCAAAGGTTTTGAGTTTGCACACAGGAACAACTAGCAAGAGTTGATCGCTGGAGCGGAGAGATCTTTCAGGTTTGTACAGTGTTATCAAATCATGGAGGTATGCTGGACCAATGCTATAAACAGACTGATAAACAAGGGAGAGAAGTTTAAATTCAATCCTCTCGCGGATCCGGAGCCAGTGAAGAGAATTGAGAGCTGGCGTAATATGGCGTTGAACCTAACTCACTGACTCACTGATAGCCCAGAATGAGAACAGTACATGTTTAAGACAATCAGCAGGAACTACATCTTCGTTAATTGGCCCCATATTTGTCTTTGGGTGGCTTAAACACCATTATTGTGGCCATTTCGTCATTGTGAACCTGGACCATCGGGAATATTGTTGTCGGGTTTGTGTAGGTTGAGTGTGGTTCTACGCCGCATTTTGACAAATATCCACCTAATCCCCAACACATCAACTGCAACAGCTCCCTCTTAAATATCCCAGCCCTTCACCAAATTACCCAACTCCTTACCAAATAACCTCGTCTCCTTGCCAAATACCCACACCCCTTATCAAATAACATCGTCTCCTTGCAAAATACCCTTACCCCTTACCAAATAACCTCGTCTCCTTGTCAAATACCCACACCCCTCATACAATACCGTCACCCCTCACCAAATAACCTCGTCTCCTAAATAACACCCTTTCTTCACCAAACAACACCACCCACTCACCATACATCCTCATCGCTTCACCAAGTGTCTGTGTCTCCTGATGAAATATCCTCGCCTCTCACCACATATACCCACCCCACCCCGTGCAACCCCCTCACCTGTCCGTCTTTAATTTACCATCCTCCCCCTGCAACCCTCTAACCTGTCCGTCTTTAATGTACCCTCCTCCCCGCGCAACCCTCACACCTGTCCGTCTTTAATCTACCCTCCTCCCCCTGCAACCCTCTTACCTGTCCGTCTTTAATCCCCCTCTTCCCCTGCAACCCTCTTACCTGTCCGTCTTTAATCTACCCTCCTCCCCTGCAACCCTCTTACCTGTCCGTCTTTAATCTACCCTCCTCCCCGCGCAACCCTCACACCTGTCCGTCTTTAATCTACCCTCCTCCCCGCGTGAAACCCTCACACCTGTCCGTCTTTAATCTACCCTCCTCCCCCTGCAACCCTCTTACCTGTCCGTCTTTAATCTACCCTCCCCCCTGCAACCCTCTTACCTGTCCGTCTTTAATCTACCCTCCTCCCCTGCAACCCTCTTACCTGTCCGTCTTTAATCTACCCCCTCCTCCCCTGCAACCCTCTTACCTGTCCGTCTTTAATCTACCCTCCTCCCCTGCAACCCTCTTACCTGTCCGTCTTTAATGTATCCTCCTCCCCTGCAACCCTCTCACCTGTCCGTCTTTAATCTACCCTCCTCCCCTGCAACCCTCTTACCTGTCCGTCTTTAATCTACCCCTCCTCCCCTGCAACCCTCTTACCTGTCCGTCTTTAATGTATCCTCCTCCCCCTGCAACCCTCTCACCTGACAGTCTTTAATGTATCCTCCTCCCCCTGCAACCCACTCACCTGTCAGTCTTTAATGTATCCCCCTTCCCCTGCAATCCACTCACCTGTCCGTCTTTAAAGTCTCCCCCTCTCCCTGCAATCCACTCACCTGTCCGTCTTTAATGTATCCCCCTCCCCCTGCAATCCACTCACCTGTCCGTCTTTAATGTATCCTCCTCCCCGGCGGCATGCGTACAAAGACCCCCGTGGATACCAGCTGAAACTCGGGAAACAACGATTACTCTTTAACCATAAATCTAAAATACGACGTGGTTTATTAATGGGGAAGAAGCAAACCAACTTGGCTCATACAGGTCGGCGTGCACCAGTTGCTTGCGATGTCAGTCACTGGATTGTCTGGTCGAGACTCGATTATTTTTTAGAGGAGAGTCATAAAACAATAATAATCTTGTGTTTTGTGTTAAGCAATAAGCAAACATTTTATAAAGCTATCAGTATCATTTTTTTGGATTTTTTATATCCCGCCTTCCCTCGGTTTTCATTTCAACGTAAGAAAAAAAACAATGATCTCATTCTTCCCCGCCGCTGTAGAAAATGTATAATTATTCTGATATGTTAAAACATGCTCACCATTCAATCCTAAAGATCAGCTTGATCTTTCTTCATCTACATCTAAATAATAAATGATTGTTTACGAAGCCAAGCGACTCGACCTACACCATGAATTAATTCAAAGACTATTACAAGTGATCTAAATATTGAATAAATAAATAAGTTATGCTATTAGTGACGAGCATGGTTTTTTTAATATTTTAAAAATATTTAGGTTTGCCTGTTTGAGAGAGAAGATATACATGAGATACATAAACTACGGATAGTGAGTGAGTTGTGTTTTACGCCACTTTTAGCAATATTACAGCAATATCACGGCGGGGGACACCAGAAATGGGTTTTACACAATGTGCCCATGTGAAAATACGGATAGCCTAATCCCTAAGACTACATAGGTGAGATCTATGTCGCATAAGTTGGAATATAGAAGAAATGAAATGTAGTCGTGTTATGCTGGTGGCGCATATATGAACGATGCCTTGGTTGCACGTGTGACAGGCACATGTAACGTTAATAAGACCACATAAAAAATATTCGTGGCGGGCGGATTATAATTTTACATTTTATTTTATGTAAAAAAAAACTGATTTTTGTGGAAATGTACACTTTTTCTTAGATAGAAAATTAAAAAAGGTCATGCACATTTTGAGAGTCAAAGTTGCATTTTCTCTAGTGTAAAAGAAAAATCTCAGGTCGGGTCGAATGTTTGGTTCGGGCGGTAATGAGAAACAAGAATATTTCTATATATGGCCAAATGATAATTTGCATATTCCTATATGCAAGGGGTCGGTGTTCTCGGTAAGGAGTGACATGTCGATGCCGGTGGCTTGCGGTGTATAGACGTTGACTTTGGTTGGTTTGTTGATTTAACGCCGCACTCAGCAATATTCCAGCTATATGGCGGCGGTCTGTAAATAATCGGGTCTGGACCAGACAATCCAGTGGTCAATAGCATAAACATCGATCTGCGCAATTGGGAACCGATGACATGTGGCAACCAAGTCAGCATTTCTTACCACCCGATCCCGTTAGTCGCCCTTACGACAAGCATGGAATACTGAAGATTAATATTCTAACCCGGATCTTCACGGGTGCATTATTAAGTGATGGAGACAAATATTTGTCACGTATTCTCAGCATTTAGGTCTTGGAATGAAATGTTCAGTTGGACAATGGTTGTCGTGAATCAGTCGCATGATAACCTTGACAAGTGAACGCGTGTCTGAGAGAGTATCAGCCAGTGACAGAGCGAGATGGGTGGGTGCATGCGTACATGCGTGAGACAGCAGATTAGAGATGAAGTGAGCGATGGCAGGTGGTCTCGGGGGCAGAACCTAAGACTACAGCCCAATATGTTACAAATCTAAAACGCGTGCGTGAGTGCGCGAGTAAGTGAGTGAGGTTTAAGGTAGTTTTGAGCAGCTGTATCTCGGCATGTCGAAGTGATGAGGATCTAAGACATTTCCCACTTCGGATCGAAAAGAACGCAAACCTTTGCCACACCCGCGACAACCCCATTGAAAGATGAATGTTTGGGTTTTACTGTGAGCCATTTAGACGTTTGGTGGATGTAATCAGAACTTTAACCCTTCTATATTTGGGTCCACCTGGGCTGTCGCGATAAGTGAAATGTCCACCTTCCTGTGTGCACTTTCACCGATAGTCTTAGGCTACCAGCTGCTGTACCAATGCTTGTAAGGTCCTGCTTCTTGTATGCGCATCCGCTCGACAGTCTGAGGGTTATCGCGGGGTTGCGGTGGCCTAGTGGTTAAAACGGTCGCTCATCAAACCGAAGACACGTTTTCGATTCCCCACATGGGTACAATGTGTGAAGCCCATTTCTGGTGTCCCCCGCCGTGATATTGCTGGAATATTGCTACAAGCGGCATAAAACCTTACTCACTCACTCACTGAGTCTCATCTCATCTCACCTGAACTTGTACTTGAGGGGATTGTCCGCACACTCCGGAGCAGGGAGCCCGCCACACCATAGCTGATACGACGTCACCTGTAACACAACATTGCCGACAGTGTCACTTTTCAGTTATGATGTTTCCCTAAAGGAATCTGAAGACAGCATACATACAATGTAAGGAAGGATGTTGTAAAAGCAGGCACTATTCCCCCAATACTGTGTATTCCACGAGCTTGTCACAATTCGGTGTTTACGCTTGACGATACAAGGTACGCCTACAATGTATTCATGAGGCAATCATCTCCACTAACCTATATCATAGTCTACTTTCTCTTGACTTTCATATTGTCTAAGGGGCGGTGTGGTAGCCCAGTGGTTAAAGCGTTCGCTCGTCACGCCGAAGACCCGGGTTCGATTCCCCACATGGGTACAATGTGTGAAGCCCATTTCCGGTGTCCCCCGCCGTGATTTTGCTTGAATATTGCTACAAGCGGCATAAAACCCAACTCACTCACTCATATTGTCTAGTGGACGACTTTGTTTAATTTGTTTACATTCCGTCGTTACACGACATGAGTTCTGCTGCACAGCGTCAGGCTGCCAAATCTGATTTCTTTGAGCCAAATAGTGTGAAAGGGCAGGACAAGATAACACCTTTCCCGAACACCTGGTGTCATCACTGATTTTCAGTGGTCGATTCATATCATTTTCACATTTATTTTACACCAAATGGAATTCTTTTCTCAGGACAGTCAAGCCTGGATATTCCTTCGCAGTAATGTTTTATACTCAAGGTTGTTTAAATCATTAAACGCAAATATTAGCGAGGTTTCGGAATGGAATTTGTTGTTAATCACTTGTTCAAGAAGTACCTCACGGGCAGTCACACAAAATACGTCAACTGACTGCGTAATCTGATAGTGTACAAAGGAGCCTTAATTGACAAGCCGTTGAGTCAAACGTGAATGTTAAATTGAAACATCTATTGTTGGAGCACGGAGGCGTACACGCCAAACTGGCGCAAGGCATCATCACTGCGTGTACCTACCGCTTGGTTACAGCCCACGTTTCCGGCAAAAGTGGATTTATTTCTTCCAGTAAGCAGCAAGCACATCTTATAATCTGAAGTTTCTCATCCAAATACGAACATTTGTAAGAAGTGAAACATTACCAAACATGACAAAGTTGTTTCGAAAAGTTCAAACGCAAATAGTCGTGTAAATAACGGTGTGCTCCATCACTAGACAACCCTGATGAAAAGAACACAGAAAACGAGTCCTTGACAATGAAAGCAATTAAGAGTGGGGATTGTAATTTGCATAACCACTGCTTTATACAATCACCATTCATCATAACAGATACTGCTTGTCTTACAGTTCAAAGGTTTATTGGCTGAACATGATTGATAAAACTGAGCGATATCACGTCAACGATCTCTCATATCAGGAACCCGACGACCAACCTATTGACCGATTATTTCATTTTCCTACATTTATAGACCAGATAAAGCCCAAAGAACGGAATAGATCATTCCGCGAATAATAAGTACATTTATCATATAATAGCACGGTTTCTGGACAGGATAAAGACAACGTATAATAACGGCGGTGTTCGTTAGAGAGTTCAAAGATCAATATGCAAATCTAACGATAGCCTTGCTCCAAGGCTGTACTGAATGCTAAATGTATAATTATGCATAGTAATTCTATCCTTAAAGATCCAAGTCTAGATAAGTGGACAGTCTAAGGACTGTTAGTGCCCTTTCTTTCGCTCATTTCTTTATAAGTTTTCACTACCCGTGAAGGTCCGGGTTAGAATATTGATCTTCAGTAACCCATGCTTGTCGTAAGAGGTGATTAACGGGATCGGGTGGTCAGGCTCGCTGACTTGGTTGACACGTCATCGGTTCCCAATTGCGCAGATCGATGCTCATGCTGTTGATCACTGGATTGTCTGTTCCAGACTCGATTATTTACAGCCCGCCACCATATAGCTGGAATATTGCTGAGCGCGGCGTCAAACTCAACACACTCACTGTAATTTTTCGCAGCAACATTACAGCTATAATTATGGCTTGAAAACTTGTTACTAATTGGGTCTGGACCAGACAATCCAGTGACTGACATTACGAACAATAGTACAATCATTCTTCTAGATTTAAAACCCCTGTGGAAAGTTAGTTACTTGTTTCATATGTGTTAACGCCTTTACCATATGCCCCAGTATTTCTGTAAACACAATATTTGAAATATAACGTTGATTTTTGTTGAATGGCAGTTTCTTTAGACATTACACACTGTTCACTACAAACGTAGGTGAAATACAGTGCCGAGGCACTATTTCGTAAATAATTGTAGTTTCAAGCAACCGTACATTTACAGGACATTTAGTTTTGAACGGTCGAATAAACTCGTACCTTCCGGGAAAGAACGTATTGGTCTGTCTAGACATCGATTATCAATCAGAGCTTGGTGAAGCGTGATGTGTATTATACAACTGACCTCACGAGTAAATTGGGGCAGGTCGATTGGATTATGTCGGAAATAAATAATATTGTTATACTGGATCAGTTTGCTTGGTGTAAGTGTGTTATGTTAAACGCTTCTGTGGACCTTGCAGCATATTGGAAGCACCACTGTCTGCTGGCCTCCTGTGGGGGACTTGATGGACCGGTCGGACAACTTAATGGATTAGGTGGTCAGGCTTAGTGACTAGGTTGATTGGATGTCATCGTGTCCAAACTGAGTATCACGAAGGGCATGATGCCAACGTCACTATTTTCTTGTATATCTTATGCCGAGGAGGACCTTTCTACTGCCATTCATACACAGCCATTTCATTCTTGCTGATATAATACTTTTTCTGTTAGTTGTTTAACGCCGCACTCAGCTATATTCCAACTATATGGCGGCGTAATCAAGTCTGGACTAGACAATCCAGTGATCAACAGGATCAGCATCCATCTACGTAATTGGGATACGATGACCGTGTCAACTATTAGGACAAGCGTGGGTTGCTGAAAACCAAATATACGCTGATCTTCACGGGTTTGCTGTAATGCAATATAGAACGCCAGTACAAAGGAATATCCAGTCTTATATCCAATAATCAGAAACAAATTCCGTTTGTTGTCAAGGTGACAAACAAAAATCAAATCACATTCCGCTAAACATATTTAGAAGTATTTGAAGTTTCAGCTGCACTGTTTCAGTGGTTGTTGATGAGAAGAGACGTAGAAAATCTGGCCGCAGACAACGCCGGGTACGCTGACCTTGACATTTGTTCCACTGACGCTCAGACTGTGAGCTGAGTCTAAACTACTGTTGAAAATGCCTCACCCTCCCCCCTCTTTGCTGGATGTCATCGAACGTCCGCATGGCCAGCATATGGTCAATCCCAGGGTCTAGACCTACTTCACACAGGAAGGTGAGGCCCGCTTCCGACGCTCTAGAAATTAAAACTACCTTTATCTTTAATTTGACATCAGAAGCAAGGTAATATAGAAAACATAATAAACAGACAGTGTAGAAATTTACATGCTTTGAATATGTCTTACTCAACATTCATGGCTTGACTTTCATACAGCAGCAAGAAACATTTTATAGTTATTTGGAAACAGAAATACGTCGTAGTATATCTTGTTTGTTTGTTTGTTGTTTAACGCAGTACTCAGCAATATTCCAGCTATATTGCGGCGGTCTGTAAATAATCCAGTCTGTAAACAGTCCAGTAATCAACAGCATGTTCGATCTATCCAATTGGGATACGATGACATGTGTCAATCAAGTCAGCGAGTCTGACCACCCGACCCCGTTTGTTGCCCCTTACGACAAGCATGGGTTGACCAATCTACTACATGATTTATACATGGTAAGGTTAAACGTAATTAATGTGTTACTGTTGGTGGAGCTTCTTCACTTCATCATCCACGTAGCTGGCCGTAACCAGATGTTTCCGGAGTGACAGACAAGCTCGGGCGATGTCAGGTAGCAGGGAGTACGGCACCAGACTGAAACCCGAGAGACTGAAACATTGCTTACAGAAACAAGGCAGGTCGAAACCCGAGAAACTGGAACATGACTTACTGAAAGACGAGAGACTGGAACATGACTTACTGAAACCCGAGAGACTGGAACATGACTTACTGAAACCCGAGAGACTGGAACACGACTTACTGAAACACGAGAGACTGGAACATGACTTACTGAAACACGAGAGACTGGAACATGACTTACTGAAACACGAGAGACTGGAACATGACTTACTGAAACACGAGAGACTGGAACATGACTTACTGAAACAAGGCAGGTTGAAACACGCGTGTCTGGAACATGACTTACTGAAACAAGGCAGGTTGAAACCCGAGAGACTGAAACATGATTTACTGAAACCCGACAGACTGGAACATGACTTACTGAAACACGAGAGACTGGAACATGACTTACTGAAACACGAGAGACTGGAACATGACTTACTGAAACACGAGAGACTGGAACATGACTTACTGAAACACGAGAGACTGGAACATGACTTACTGAAACACGAGAGACTGGAACATGATACTTACTGAAACACGAGAGAAACACGAGAGACTGGAACATGACTTACTGAAACACGAGAGACTGGAACATGACTTACTGAAACACGAGAGACTGGAACATGACTAACTGAAACACGAGAGACTGGAACACGACTTACTGAAACAAGGCAGGTTAAAACCCGAGAGACTGAAACATGATTTACTGAAACACGAGAGACTGGAACATGACTTACTGAAACACGCGTGTCTGGAACATGACTTACTGAAACACGAGAGACTGGAACATGACTTACTGAAACACGAGAGACTGGAACATGACTTACTGAAACACGAGAGACTGGAACATGACTTACTGAAACACGAGAGACTGGAACATGACTTACTGAAACACGAGAGACTGGAACACGACTTACTGAAACACGAGAGACTGGAACATGACTTACTGAAACACGAGACTGGAACATGACTTACTGAAACACGAGAGACTGGAACATGACTTACTGAAACACGAGAGACTGGAACATGACTTACTGAAACACGAGAGACTGGAACATGACTTACTGAAACACGAGAGACTGGAACACGACTTACTGAAACACGAGAGACTGGAACATGACTTACTGAAGCACGAGAGACTGGAACATGACTTACTGAAACACGAGAGACTGGAACATGACTTACTGAAACACGAGAGACTGGAACATGACTTACTGAAACACGAGAGACTGGAACATGACTTACTGAAACACGAGAGACTGGAACATGACTTACTGAAACACGAGAGACTGGAACATGACTTACTGAAACACGAGAGACTGAAACACGAGAGACTGGAGCATGACTTACTGAAACACGAGAGACTGGAACATGATACTTACTGAAACACGAGAGACTGGAACACGACTTACTGAAACACGAGAGACTGAAACACGAGAGACTGGAACATGACTTACTGAAACAAGAGAGACTGGAACATGTCTTACTGAAACACGAGAGACTGGAACATGATACTTACTGAAACACGAGAGACTGGAACATGACTTACTGAAACACGAGAGACTGGAACATGACTTACTGAAAACACGCGTGTGAAACACGGCGGTCAGGAACATGACTTACTGAAACACGAGAGACTGGAACATGATACTTACTGAAACACGAGAGACTGGAACATGACTTACTGAAACACGAGAGACTGGAACATGACTTACTGAAACACGAGAGACTGGAACATGACTTACTGAAACACGAGAGACTGAAACACGAGAGACTGGAGCATGACTTACTGAAACACGAGAGACTGGAACATGATACTTACTGAAACACGAGAGACTGAAACACGAGAGACTGGAACATGACTTACTGCAACAAGGCAGGTTGAAACCCGAGAGACTGGAAACTACTGAATTACTTCTATAGCCGTTTCAAAGATAACGTTTCTGTCAAGAACCAGCATCCCTCGACCAGGCTGTGCGTACATTCTCGACATGGAAACAAGATCTGAGCACTAAACGTCAGTGCAAGAGAATGACCAGTCCTACGCCTCATCATGGAATGGGTCCATGACATAAACCTTATTTGGACATACAACACAGTATTTGTAAGTGCGAGGTTCGCATGGAATCACTGAATCTTGGCACCGGAACATATCACACCAATAACACTCGTTCCTTTCCCGGTATATTTCAACGAGTAATTTTATAAATTAAATCAAATCTGATTAGGATATTAACAAATACCGAGAACTCGAAAATCTGTTATTTCTGTACTTACTGACCCAATATACCCCTGGCTAGAATAAGGTTAATCTGATACTGCCTTCGATAACACAGACACTGATGAATACCACCGACTGACCGTATTTGAAATTCCTCACCTGGGTCGATAATCATGGCGTAAATCCCATTTTGTGAGGAAGTGTTAAATTTCAATCAACTGACAACTGAAGTTCCTGAAAGATATATCTATAATCTATCTGCGTCTCAAGAGCCCTCTGAGTCAACTAGATGCTCCGCTGATACGGGTGATCACACGGAGCGAGACTTGAGGACCTTCTTACCGGTTGTTTGATGGGCTATTACAGTCTCTTGGTGAAACTGGAGAACTACCCACAGTGTCGTGGGTGTGACGGGAGGTCATGTCCCCGACGATGTTTGTTCATACTAATTCCACTATCACAGTGGCAAAGGCAGTTTGAACTTAACACATCGCCGCCATGTCACAGACCACAGTTACCCCTCTTAAGTTTGACCCGGAAGGAAAATCGGAGAATATGTTGCCTCGTTTAATGGGCTGTTCTGTCGGTGCTAATTATTTCAGGGTGACTTGTATAGCTTAAATGAAAGGTCAGACATTGTACTTTATTGCAATTTGTTTTGGTCCACAATCTGCACATGGTATTGACGCCAGCCTTCCATGAGTTGACCCCAAGTTCAAGGCTGTTTAGTGTGTTTCGGCTCGAAACTTCCGGTGACCATAGTTGACAGTAGATACAGTAAAATTGAGATGGTCGATCCAGGCCGATATTTTGCCGATTAAGTATCAAGTGGCAGGGTGGTCAGCATGCAACAGGAGAACAGCCTACGACCGATATTAATTATGGTGCACTAGCATGTCACTATAGATAGCAGAGAAGGAAAATAATTGTGGGCTGAGGCCAGTTACAGTCCCAGTCTGGCCCCGATTTCTCGAAACAAACTTAAGTTTTTACTCTGGAACATGACTTACTGAAACACGAGAGACTGGAACATGACTTACTGAAACACGAGAGACTGGAACATGACTTACTGAAACACGAGAGACTGGAACATGACTTACTGAAACACGAGAGACTGGAACATGACTTACTGAAACACGAGAGACTGGAACACGACTTACTGAAACACTTACTGAAACACGAGAGACTGGAACATGACTTACTGAAACACGAGAGACTGGAACATGACTTACTGAAACACGAGAGACTGGAACATGACTTACTGAAACACGAGAGACTGGAACATGACTTACTGAAACACGAGAGACTGGAACATGACTTACTGAAACACGAGAGACTGGAACATGACTTACTGAAACACGAGAGACTGGAACATGACTTACTGAAACACGAGAGACTGGAACATGACTTACTGAAACACGAGAGACTGGAACATGACTTACTGAAACACGAGAGACTGGAACATGACTTACTGAAACACGAGAGACTGGAACATGACTTACTGAAACACGAGAGACTGAAACACGAGAGACTGGAGCATGACTTACTGAAACACGAGAGACTGGAACATGATACTTACTGAAACACGAGAGACTGGAACACGACTTACTGAAACACGAGAGACTGAAACACGAGAGACTGGAACATGACTTACTGAAACAAGAGAGACTGGAACATGTCTTACTGAAACACGAGAGACTGGAACATGATACTTACTGAAACACGAGAGACTGGAACATGACTTACTGAAACACGAGAGACTGGAACATGACTTACTGAAACACGAGAGACTGGAACATGACTTACTGAAACATGAGAGACTGGAACATGACTTACTGCAACAAGGCAGACTGAAACACGAGAGACTGGAACATGACTTACTGAAACAAGGCAGGTTGAAACCCGAGAGACTGAAACATGACTTACTGAAACACGAGAGACTGGAACATGACTTACTGAAACACGAGAGACTGGAACATGACTTACTGAAACACGAGAGACTGGAACATGACTTACTGAAACACGCGTTTCTGGAACATGACTTACTGAAACACGAGAGACTGAAACATGACTTACTGAAACACGAGAGACTGGAACATGACTTACTGAAACACGAGAGACTGGAACATGACTTACTGAAACACGAGAGACTGGAACATGACTTACTGAAACACGAGAGACTGGAACATGACTTACTGAAACCGACGAGACTGGAACATGACTTACTGAAACACGAGACTGGAACATGATACTTACTGAAACACGAGAGACTGGAACATGACTTACTGAAACACGAGAGACTGGAACATGACTTACTGAAACACGAGAGACTGGAACACGAGAGACTGGAACATGACTTACTGAAACATGAGAGACTGGAACATGAATTACTGCAACAAGGCAGACTGAAACACGAGAGACTGGAACATGACTTACTGAAACAAGGCAGGTTGAAACCCGCGAGACTGAAACATGACTTACTGAAACACGAGAGACTGGAACATGACTTATTGAAACACGAGAGACTGGAACATGACTTACTGAAACACGAGAGACTGGAACATGACTTACTGAAACACGCGTTTCTGGAACATGACTTACTGAAACAAGAGAGACTGGAACATGACTTACTGAAACACGAGAGACTGGAACATGACTTACTGAAACACGAGACTGGAACTGGAACATGACTTACTGAAACACGAGAGACTGGAACATGACTTACTGAAACAAGAGAGACTGGAACACGACTTACTGAAACACGAGAGACTGGAACATGACTTACTGAAACACGCGTGTCAGGAACATGACTTACTGAAACACGAGAGACTGGAACATGATACTTACTGAAACACGAGAGACTGGAACATGACTTACTGAAACACGAGAGACTGGAACATGACTTACTGAAACACGAGAGACTGGAACATGACTTACTGAAACACGAGAGACTGAAACACGAGAGACTGGAACATGACTTACTGCAACAAGGCAGGTTGAAACCCGAGAGACTGGAAACTACTGAATTACTTCTATAGCCGTTTCAAAGATAACGTTTCTGTCAAGAACCAGCATCCCTCGACCAGGCTGTGCGTACATTCTCGACATGGAAACAAGATCTGAGCACTAAACGTCAGTGCAAGAGAATGACCAGTCCTACGCCTCATCATGGAATGGGTCCATGACATAAACCTTATTTGGACATACAACACAGTATTTGTAAGTGCGAGGTTCGCATGGAATCACTGAATCTTGGCACCGGAACATATCACACCAATAACACTCGTTCCTTTCCCGGTATATTTCAACGAGTAATTTTATAAATTAAATCAAATCTGATTAGGATATTAACAAATACCGAGAACTCGAAAATCTGTTATTTCTGTACTTACTGACCCAATATACCCCTGGCTAGAATAAGGTTAATCTGATACTGCCTTCGATAACACAGACACTGATGAATACCACCGACTGACCGTATTTGAAATTCCTCACCTGGGTCGATAATCATGGCGCAAATCCCATTTTGTGAGGAAGTGTTAAATTTCAATCAACTGACAACTGAAGTTCCTGAAAGATATATCTATAATCTATCTGCGTCTCAAGAGCCCTCTGAGTCAACTAGATGCTCCGCTGATACGGGTGATCACACGGAGCGAGACTGGAGGACCTTCTTACCGGTTGTTTGATGGGCTATGACAGTCTCTTGGTGAAACTGGAGAACTACCCACAGTGTCGTGGGTGTGACGGGAGGTCATGTCCCCGACGATGTTTGTTCATACTAATTCCACTATCACAGTGGCAAAGACATTTTGAACTTAACACATCGCCGCCATGTCACAGACCACAGTTACCCCTCTTAAGTTTGACCCGGAAGGAAAATCGGAGATTATGTTGCCTCGTTTAAATGGGCTGTTCTGTCGGTGCTAATGTTTTCAGGGTGACTTGTATAGCTTAAATGAAAGGTCAGACATTGTACTTTATTTGCAATTTGTTTTGGTCCACAATCTGCACATGGTATTGACACCAGCCTTCCACGGGTTGACCCCAAGTTCAAGGCTGTTTAGTGTGTTTCGGCTCGAAACTTCCGGTGACAATAGTTGACAGTGGATACAGTAAAATTGAGATGGTCGATCCAGGCCGATATTTTGCCGATTAAGTATCAAGTGGCAGGTTCGTCAGCATGCAACAGGAGAACAGCCTACGACCGATGTCACTGTAGATAGCAGAGAAGGGAAAATAATTATGGTCTGAGGCCAGTTACAGTCCCAGTCTGGCCCCGATTTCTCGAAACAAACTTAAGTTTTTACTCAAATTTCAAACTGAGTTTGACAATTTGAAACAGCTGAATTTTTAACTCAACTGCATTTTTTAAATAAAAAAGACGAAACAACTTCAATAATCTATCCACCAAACTCAAATTGTCGACTAAGTTTGAATTCAGTTCCTTCTGGGAAATGCATTTTCTCAAATTTGAGTAAAAACTCTAACTTAAGTCAAAACTCAGACTTAAGTTTGTTTCGAGAAATCGGGGCTTGAACACACTAGCAACATGAACTCCTCACATCTTCACGAGTAGCCTAGTGGTTAAGGCGTTTGCTCGTCACTCCAAAGACACGGTTCGATTCCCTACATGAGCACAATGAGTGAAGGCTATTTCTGGAGTCCCACGCCGTGATACTGCTGGAATATTGCTAAAAACTAAACTCAATTATAATCTTCACACACATGCAATCTACAAGCAACAACAATTCCCCTCAACGTCGATATCGTTGCTCATGATTTCCTTCACCTATCGACCGCCTCCGTGGTGTAGTGGTTAGAGCGTCCGCCCGGAGAGCTGAAGGTCGCGGGTTCGATCCCCGACCGCGTCATACCAAAAAGACGTTACAATATGATACTTGTTGGTCCCTGCCTGGCGCTCGGCATTAATGGATACAACAAGGACTGGTCGACTCGGAGTCAGTATAATGTGTCTGGGTGGGGTATTCATGCTTCACTGCGGCATGGTATCTCAGTGGGCTAGCACTATAAAACCAGCTTAAGTCTGGGCTAGTACAAGCAGCCGCACATACACATGCACACTCATGTATGTCGTCATAAATATTCTCAAGCACGACGTTAAACCCAATTCCACCACCACCACCTTCACCTGTCGAGATTATTTAAATATGGAGTGCACATAACAACAGTGACTCCATTCACTCTCAGACGACACAAGCGGCGTTAAACCATATGCACTCAATCACTACAACTCGACAACGTTACCTACCCTACAACGACGTCGTGTTCGGCGATCAGTCTGTCTCTCCCGTCAGCGTCCTGAGTGATGTCCACACACTCCAGCCTCACCCCCGGGCACAGCTGACTGACCCGTTCCAGTTCGTTCTTTAAGACGGACACTGGAAATATACAGAAAACTTTTACGGTCCTTTCCGTCAGTCTGACATGAGAACGTATCAAACTGTTGGAACTACGACGGACGAAGTGCAATGATTTCTGTCTAGTGTCTTTTTGTTAGTTGCATTCAGCAATATTCCAACTGTATGGCGGTAATCAGTGAGTTAGTTTAGTTTTACGCCGCACTCAGCAATATTCCAACTGTATGGCGGCAATCAGTGAGTGAGTGAGTTAGTTTAGTTTTACGCCGCACTCAGTAATACTCCAGCTATATGGCGGCGGACTGTAAATAACTGGATCTGGACCAGACAACCAGGGATCAACAGCATGAGCATCAATCTACGCAATTGGAATACGATGACATGTGTCAACCCAGTCAGCGAGCCTGACCACCCGATCCCGTTAGTCGCATTTTACGACAAGCATGGGCTGCTGGATCTTCACGGGTTTTGGTATGTCTATATTGAGCGATGTTTCATGTCAGTGTTTCTTCGAATTCGCTTTGGAGTGATTTTCATGTCAAACGTCCAACAGAAAAACGCATCTCACAAGGGGGACATTAAACCTGTTTTTTCGTTCTTTGTTTTTAGTTACGAATGATTGTTTACAAAATGATATTGGAGGCCACGATGACATTCTAGTTTTTTCCATTCTGAGAAACTACTGACATCCACAAAACAGTGGAAACAAACACTTACAAGACAAAGACTCGCGACAGTGACATTAACTATAACTCTCGACAGTGTCCTACCCGTGAAGATCCGGGTTAGAATTGGTCTTCAGTAACCGGATCTAACGGGATCGGGTGGTCAGGCTCGCTGACTGGGTTGACACATGTCATCGTATCCCAATTGCGTAGATCGATGCTCATGATGTTGATCCCTGAATTGTCAGGTCCAGACTCGATTATATACAGACCGCCGCCATATAGCTGGAATATTGCTGAGTGTGGGGTAAATCTAAACTCACTCACTCACTCACTCGATATCGTCCCCGAGTGCCAGGGATGGATTTAGAGAATAACCAACTCGGTAAGAGTGATTACGGGAAATATGCCCGAGTTGAAATAGTTTTCACAGTGCCGAGCCTTGGCGAGGCACTGAACATTATTTTAACGAGGGCATATTTCCCGTAATCACTCGTACCGAGTTGGTTATTCTATTTATTACCCATAATGTAATTTAAAAAGAAGAACCACGAAGACAGGACCGGAGACAGGACTTGTGACCACAAACAGGTGATTCGTATTCATGCGCGTATTAAACCTAACTTCTCCAGCGGTGATAACATACATGTAACTACGCTATGACAAAAAGTACCTCGTAAAATAGCTAAAAATGAAATACAACAAAAATATTTTTTATGGATTCAATTTATTAGCATTTGTTAATATGATAAAGATGATCTTTTAAATGCAATATCACTGAACTAGATAACAGCTAAAACGTTATTTGATCAAGTAAGTGAGCCGGAACATCGTTCATTCACGACTGACGTATGTCTAGTGATGGTGTAGTGTTGAAACACACTTTGCCAAAAACCTGTCAATTTTTGGGAAAGTCAACGGTTAAAAGTTGGGAAATCTAAAAGACAACCATCCCACGAATACATCTAGATAAAGGTTTCTGTCAAGACACCCAACAAGTTTGAAGATTAAACAACATTTTGTTCTGTGGAAGGCGTGTTACAGTCACGTCATTGGTCCTAGTGGAGTACAGCAGTTCCAAGAAGGATAAGTCTAGTCGGAATCCGAGTCAATGGGAAGAATATGCCTTTTTGGAGCAGATGATCGACTGACAGAGGAGTCATTCGAGATGTTGAAGTGGAATACACTACCATAAATTGGACCTGAGAGTAGTGTATGTACAGAATGAAGATTTACGGCATGGCAGACTCACGTGTCACACTTTCAGGTAATAGCTTTAGTCGGTATGTTCAGCTTCTGTTTCCTCGAATTCAGTTTTAACAACAAACAGGTTGTAGGAATTCAAGGGCTGTAAATTCTTATCACTCTTCCTGTTAGGTCCCGTCAACTTTAAAGTTCTTAGTTCGCATAGTGGCCGTAGTTCATTTGCGACAAACACTAGGTGCTAGAAATAATGGAGTGACGTTTAACATTCAACAGGTTCGAACTTCGCTTTTGGACCATTATTGACATGTGCAGCACGGTGTCACGGTGTGATGCTGTTCTCAAAGAGACGCCGGTATGAAATTGCAACTGCTTCTCCGGCGTGATGCTGTCCTTACAGAGTTGCCTGTATGAAGTGACGTCCTTCTCCGGCATCACGCTGTTCTCAGAGTGACGCCTGCAGGAAGTGACGTCCTTTTCCGGCATGACGCTGTTCTCAGAGTGACGCCTGGATGTACTCTCCTACCCATTGTTCTATGCGGCTAGCAGGGCTCCAGATAATGTTTCAATATCAGGAGTAAGTACCCCTTATTTTTTCAATATAGGAGTACTGGGAAAATTGAGTACATTTAGAGTACTGAATGGAATTTAATGGAGTATCAGTAATCTTGTGTTTCGTTGCATATATGCACCACAACATTGCTACGCTTGTGTAAACAGGTCAATAAACAATTAAACAAAACTTTTTCAGATAAATACGTCTGTAAATGATTCTAAGACCATACACCATTGCTGTGGTGCGTATCTGCTACGTTTTCTAAATTATTTCCTACCGTATCGTGCATATTTTATATCCGTACATACGCCAATACGGCCCTTATCTGGAACCCTGGGCTAGCATAGTAACTCTGCCACAGGCCAGAAAGATGCGTCAGATCTTGCACCGTCCATTCAATATAATGTAGCTATTTCTTAACTCTTATATTTTTGACGAGTCTACACATCTAATTAATCATCTTTGATAGAATGGTTTAGTTCCACTGACAAATATCCTAAAACGTGTAACACCATTTCGATTTGCGTAGCGATCCTTTGTTGACATACGTTGTACGGCGCCACGTGCTGTCATCGAAGCCGACGGAGAGCAAACGATGCAGCCAGTTTGATATATAAATATGTATTGTCATAAATCTTACTGTCGCAGTTGTGGAAGATTATATATGTAACAATGGAAAACATTGTGAAGAGCTCGCCGAAAAGCTCGCGTAAGGCCAGTCTCTTCTTTTTATGAATATGCGCGTTTGTTTACAAACAAGAGAAAAGTCCGGTCACGTGATATGCAAATTAGCCTGTGACAGTGATGTTATGCTAAGTCATCAATGCGCCTTAGTTTGGCCTGTATGAAGTGACGTCCATCTCCGGGATCACGCTGTTCTCAGAGTGACGTCTGTATGAAGTGACGTCCTTCTCGGCGTGATGCTGTTCTCAGAGTGACGCCTGCATGAAGTGACGTCCTTCTCCGGCGTGACGCTGTTCTCAGAGTGACGCTTGTATGAAGTGGCGTCCTTCTCCGGCGTGACACTGTTCTCATAATGACGCCTGTATGAAGTGGCGTCCTTCTCCAGCATCACGCTGTTCTCGGAGTGACGTCTGTATGAAGTGACGTCCTTCTCCGGCGTGATGCTGCTCTCAGAGAGTTGCCTGTATGAAGTGACGTCCTTCTCCGGCATCACGCTGTTCTTACAGAGTGACGATGATGTGGCTTCCGGCGTGATGCTGTTGCCTGCCTGTATGAAGTGGCGTCCTTCTCCGGCGTGATGCTGTTCTCAGAGTGACGCCTGTATGAAGTGGCGTCCTTCTCCGGCGTGATGCTGTTCTTACAGAGTGACGCCTGTATGAAGTGACGTCCTTCTCCGGCGTGATGCTGTTCTCAGAGTGACGCCTGTATGAAGTGGCGTCCTTCTCCGGCGTGATGCTGCTACAGAGTGACGCCTGTATGAAGTGACGTCCTTCTCCGGCGTGATGCTGTCCTTACAGAGTTGCCTGTATGAAGTGACGTCCTTCTCCGGCATCATGCTGTTCTTCAGAGTGACGTCCTGTATGAAGTGGCGTCCTTCTCCGGCGTGATGCTGTTCCTCAGAGTTGACGCCTGTATGAAGTGACGTCCTTCTCCGGCGTGATGCTGTTCTCAGAGTGACGCCTGTATGAAGTGACGTCCTTCTCCGGCGTGATGCTGTTCTCAGAGTGACGCCTGTATGAATGTGGCGTCCTTCTCCGGCGTGATGCTGTTCTCAGAGTGACGCCTGTATGATGTGGCGTCCTTCTCCGGCGTGATGCTGTTCTCAGAGTGACGCCTGTATGAAGTGACGTCCTTCTCCGGCGTGATGCTGTTCTCAGAGTGACGCCTGTATGAAGTGGCGTCCTTCTCCGGCGTGATGCTGTTCTCAGAGTGACGCCTGTATGATGTGGCGTCCTTCTCCGGCGTGATGCTGTTCTCAGAGTGACGCCTGTATGATGTGGCGTCCTTCTCCGGCGTGATGCTGTCCCTACAGAGTCTCCTGTATGAAGTCGCGTCCTTCTCCAGCATCACGCTGTTCTCGGAGTGACGTCTGTATGAAGTCACGTCCTTCTCCGGCGTGATGCTGTCCTTACGGAGTCGCCTGTATGAAGTCACGTCCTTATCCAGCATCACGCTGTTCTCGGAGTGACGTCTGTATGAAGTCACGTCCTTCTCCAGCATCACGCTGTTCTCGGAGTGACGTCTGTATGAAGTCACATCTTCTCCGGCGTGATGCTGTCCTTACAGTAATCACTATCCCCTTTAATCAAATACTTAGTATGAGACTATGTTCTGGTGCCTTGGAAACACTGATCTGGCTTAAACCTTTTCTTTCGCAAAACAAAAACCCCCAAACTGTTACAACATTTAAATCTTTGATGTGTCGCACTTCCTTAACGCCTCGACAAACCATAACTCAAGATTGACCTGTCGATCTCAGCTAAATCCAATGCACGTCTAAGCGACATATTGACTCTTAGGAGATTAGGTGGGCTTTGAACTGAAGGGAAACATTCACTCTAGGCAGTAAAACAATCCACTATTTCCGGTGGGTCGTTTGCGCACCATTGAGAAAGGGGGTGCACACTTCATTTTCACGAGCGTTTCAGTAGTCATTTATTACAATTTCAGGACAAAAAAAAGGGGGGTGGGGTGCGCACCCCTGCACACACACACACCACCCCCTTGGATCCGCCTATGCATTTCATTTCACCAAATGCGTTTGCTCAGCAGGCACGGACACCGGATGACCAGTCACGCACCGATCAGCTGATTGAACAGTCATTCAGTGCAACGACACTTCGACGCGCCATGTTTGTTTTTGGTTCATATGGTTCGCTGTAAGTTTTGAATCGCTGAAAACACTTTGTGAAAACACTTATTCTGTCCCAGAACAAAAATCCAAGACAAAAGCCAAACCCCAAACCCCCAAAGGCATAAATGCATCCATTGTAAGGAATAGGAAGAAAATACTGAGAATTTGAGGGATGCAATTTGTGAAAAGCATATGCCTGTGAGGGAAACTCTGAGTACATGATTAACAGCGGGAATGTGTCCACATCGAATGTTTCAAATGAAATTCCCTGGCATTATAGACACAATAACATCGGTAAATCGTGTTTTTCTCAAAACGAATTTGCCCTGTTGCTCGTTCTGTGAGTCTGTTTGAGGAATTCCAAGGGTTTAGCTAGACAAGATCATATATATTTTTGATAATACCTTGTTATTGTTAATGTCTTCAACTGACTTCTCACCTGCAGTGACGACAACGTCCTTCTCCGCGGCCAAGTCCTCGTACAACGGCCCCGACACCCTGCCTGCACCCAAGACCAACACTCGTTTCTGTACGGCTGACATTCTCAGCACTTCTCCGTTAGGAAGTAGAAATCTGTGGTGTTGAAAACAAACTGCACATTTGTAAAAGAAATCTGCCTTCGATAATAAGAACGAGTGTATTTGTAAAATACATGTACCTTAAAGTAAAATGACGTTGACGCCAGTGACGGATAAAGCTTCAACGCTAAAAGACCGTCTCCTTGGAAACGTCAAACTCGATCAGTAAAGCTGGGACCGATGCTGTTATTTGCAACACATGTCATTGCCAGGCTGTGAGAGAAATTGACACTGGTTTCACTCACCTGGCGAAACGTATTTAATATTTTTATTTTTATTAAATTGACGTCTATCTTATTGCCACCTAAAATATTTAAATGTTGCGTATGAAATATAGTTCTGACGTTTCATCAACGGTGCACCATAATAATGAGTAATTTTGAGGATTGTCATCGCCGAAAACAAATATGGGATCCTGCAGCAATGGCGGCAAGCGACAACGTAGTTTGACAATTGCACTTGAAGTCGGTAAAATACGAGTGAGTATCTTTTCACGCATGGCGACTATAACAGGATCGGGTGATCATGTTCGCTGACTTGGTTGACACATGTCATCGGTTCCCAATTGCTTAGATCGATGCTCATACTTTTGATCACTGGATCGTCTGGTCCAAATTGATTATTTATAGACCGCCGCAATATGGCTGGAATATTGCTGAGTGCGGCGTTTAACAACAAACCAACCAACTTCGCTATATAGATAGGTGATATTATTTCAGATGGAATAGTTTCACGATGATCTAGTTTCAAAAATAAAATCTGATAAACATAAGTAGGGCCTATATGACTGGCTCTCTAACACACTATTACCGCGAATACATGTAAATACATAACATAAGCTTCTCCGTACTGCGAGATTACATAGGAACAGTGTTTTATCCCTACATATCCACTAGCTGTTTCAGAAAGACGTAATACGGAAGATATCTGACCGAAAACAATTCATCATAAATCCTGACACGCAAGATATGATTTACGATAAAGGTCAAGGTCGGTGTGTTCAAAGGGAGATAACGATTTCAATTTGATATGTGCATCTTTACAACAGGCGCCTGCCCAGACCGGTTAGCTTAGACATTAAGTTGGAACGAGTTAGACTGTTAATACATTCAACACGGTAGGGACACAGCCGTATGACCCTATTGGGTCTTTAGCAGGATAATCCCCAGTTTACTATGCTTCGTAATGACAACGAGTTTTCACGGTAATAGGATCTACGTTCTCTCTACCTGTCATTCAAGAGGGTTTATAATCTGGCGCAGTCCACAGCCGTATCAACGATAATGCAATGTCACTGACCTTCTACAATAAGATTAAGAACATAATCTGATGGAACGCCGTGATTTATCTGAAAATCTTCTTGAGTTAGCGTTCTGTATATTTTTCGCTTAATACTCTCACGTAAAGGCCAGTACAAAAGAGTTGAAATATCATATATTTTATGATCTTAGAGGCAGACTATATTTGATTTAATAACTCTCATTTTTGTGTAAAAACCTTCATATGCTTGAAAAAATGCTGACGGTTCCATTCAATACGGAGTGTTTTGGGAACAAATCATATTGCTGACACTGAGACATATATGACCAGGAGACAGCGGCATTGTTGTATTTGTCATTTCAACACATTAAGAAACCATGTCATGTGCGAGTCGTATGCTTGTGACGAATGAGAAATTTTAACTTTAACTTTTTCGCTTTTAATCCCACACGTTGAAGTTGAAACGTGATTATAAAAATATCACAGCAACAGTTTATGAAAACACAAAACCACAGCCACGACAAATGAAGAAGACACATTTTCTTAATTCTATTTTCTGAATCATGATTATCAATCACTATTAAATAAAAACTACAACATGTGATCGCAAAAATGTCAGAGTATCCTGACCCACCGGTGGTAGCCCTCATAAACAAATACAAACGCTAGTCACGTGTTCAACTAAAAATACGAAACCGTACAATTGTATATGATATAAGTCAAAATTGGGAATTGCATCGTTGGCGTTTGATGAAACACGGAGTCATGTGCAACAAATGGAGCTTGCGACACCCCTCCACAAAGGCCAGGGTCGAATGTCGTCACGCTCTATAGTGACGTCATCTGTTTTGTTCTATGAGGTTTCCATATTTGTAAAAAGTGGGCCAGTGACCTCCGTCGTTTGTTGTTAGCAGTAAATGCTTCTAAACCGATACTGTTGTTTGTTTCTATTTTATTACACATGCCATCCATTTTAGCTAATAATAACGGTAACGCTATTTTTCAGGGCCCCGTTCCTGAAAGCGATCGTAGCGCTAAGGTGATCGTAACTCCCATCCTTTAACATAGACTTACGACAGTCGTAGCGCTACGATCGCTTTGAGGAACGGGACCCAGGGCATTATCACTAGCAGAAGCAATGAATGAAATACCTCGGGCTTCTGCAAATGATAATGCCAGGGGAAATAGCGCTACCCTTATAATAATGAATTTGTGACTGTTGCGACACCTCTCCACACCCTCACATTGAAGGTCGCCCCAATTTCATGTATATGCCGGCCGTTGTTCTCGCTCTGGTCTACGCAGTTAGAAAGCGGAGATGAATCGTGTAAGTACTGACGAATGAATTATCTTACCCTCAAACACCGCAGACACAAGTTTCGTACCCGCGTTTAGATGGTGAATCACCTTCGATTTGCTCCACATACAGACTGACCGTCAGTGAGAGGCAACACACGAGGCTCTTTACGACTGACCTTTGTCTCAGGTCAAACAATACGTACATTCAACCTATACTCTTTCTCACTCTGATCTATGTTCGTTTGTCTGTTGTAACACGCCACGCTTGGCAATATTCCAGCTATATGGCGGCGGTCTGTAAATGATCAATTTGTACCAGACGATCCAGTGATCAACAGCATGAGCATTGATCTACGCAATTGGGAAACGATGACATGTGTCAACCAAGTCAGCTAGCCTGACCACCCGATCACGTTAGCCGCATCTTACGACAAGCATGGTTACTGAAGATCAATTCTAACCCGGATGTTCACGGTTCCTGCGAAGCGCTATAACACGCTTCGGGAGTATGGCCGTGGTGTGATATGATATTTTGGTTTGTTAAACGCCAGCTATACGACGGTTGTCTGGGAATAATCTCGACTCGACCAAACAAACTATGACTGGCATCATGAGCATTGAACCGCACAGGGGCGATGGGGTAGCCTAGTGATTAAAGCGTGGGCTCGTCACGCCGAAGACCCGGGTTCGAATCCCCACATGGGTACAATGTGTGAAGCCCATTTCTGATGTCCCCCGCCGTGATGTTGCTGGAATATTGCTAAAAGCGGCGTAAAACCAAACTCAGTCAGTCAGTTGGACTGCACAGTTTGGAGATGTTGACATTTAATGAAACAAGTCATCAAGCCTGCTGAGCGCCCGGTCCTGCCTCCTCATGTGTTCCTCATGGCAGCAAGCATAGGTTCCTGGCTATCTTACCTAGTGGTGTTCCGATGGTCGAAAAAAATCGAAAATCGATCGAAAGAAGGATTAAAAATAATTATCGATTGTAAATAAAATATTTTTGATTAATCGCAATTTTGTTGTTTTTGTATAACACCCTTGAATTAAGTATACTAACCATTTAATTCGATGAATATTCACGAACAAACATGCGCTCAAAGCTATGCGCATGTAAAATTTTAACCACTTTTATTGTTTAATTACAATTCCAGTGTCTTACTTGCATGCGTGCAATTCATTGCGTGACAGTATTAGTTATGAAAAAAGCACTAATTAGAAAAAACCTGGGGGAAAAACCCTTAAAATTGGTGATTACATTAAACATGTATATCTTTCGATTATAATTGATAATCGTTCACCACAAGATAATCGACAGTGGATGTGGTTTCCGATTCCCAACACTCATCTTACCAAACGCAGACAGTCATTAATGTGATGTCCTTGAATGAAAAATCCATCAACAAAATAACCCATTTTTCTTGTAGTGAAAGAAAGTTGATTTCACCAACAATGTCCTTCAGAGACGGCAAGTACATGTAATGTATGTGGCCAGGCCGGTGTATTAACCCTTTCACTACATCAAAGTCACGGAGACACTGGATGTGGGTGTGTAATTCACTCGCGCTGGAACCCTACCTTCACTTGTGGACATGTTGATTAACGGTACTTTAACATGTAACGAAGCAAAAATAGCATTAGTAGAGCTTGGTGTCCATATAATAGCCGTTTAATCAATTTAGCTGTCTCCCGTTGCACGTTTTGCACTTTGTAGGAGTTCACTGTACTTTTACAACCACAGCCCTGTTTATGAAAGAAACTTGGAAAACTTGAGTGCACCGAGTTCCAGCCAATTTGTCTTTTAATACTTTCTAACAATGTTAGTAACTTTTGTACCTATAATACTTCGGAAATATCTACTTTCTTCCGTCCGTCCATGTGTCCGTGTCGTTCTACACGTGGAGTATTGCTGAGAGTGACAACAATCAGAAAAAAACGAACACTAAAAAAACAATACAATTTTTCTGAAAAATTAACCAAACAATTTGGGCACCCCAAACAAAACTATTTACCTTTCCGTATATGTTTTGTGTTTCCGTCCGACCGTGAGTGTCTATGTGTGCTTATACACATGTTCGTGCGCAATGTACGTACGTGCGAGCATGCGTGTGTTTGGACCTTCAAACACGAAAAGCAACTTGATCGGGTTTTTTAGATGCGCAGGACATTGTCCGGCTGTCGGACAAGTACGCACTAAAGCCCCTTCCAACCTCTCGCCACACCCGAGTTGCTTGCCACATATTGCAAGACAGCAACAGAGTTTTGATCAAATAAGCCCCAAACGGGCCCATTACGTTATGAGATGATAACGCTTCGATGACAGAAATCATGTATATAATAAAGGAAGTATATGGCCGCTATATGGCGGCGGTCTGTAAATAGTCGGATCTGGACCAGACAATCCAGGGATCAACAGCATGAACATCGATCTACGCAGTTGGGAACCGATAACATGTGTCAACCCAGTCAGCGAGCCTGACCACCCTATCCCGTTAGTCGGGTGACAAGACAAGGACGCGATACTGGAACCAGATGTGAGTGAGTAAATGAGTGCGTGCGTGCGTGCGTGCGTGCGTGCGTGCGTGCGTGCGTGCGTGCGTTCGTTCGTGCGTGAGCTAGTTAGTTTAGTTATACGTCGCTTTTCGCAATGTTCCAGCAATATCACGGCGGGGACACCAGATATTGGCTTCTCACATTGTACCTATATGCATGTGGAGAATCGAACCCGAGCGAACGCTTTAACGACTAGACTACCCCACCGCTCCCGAACGTATATGATCGACGCTATAACGTGGTGTATCGAACTATGACGTTTGTAAGGAATACAACAATTCAGAGCAAAATATTTAGCTAGCTGAGGTCTGAATGAATCATGTGTAATGAGATGGTGGAGATTAGATAGCTGTCTTCCTAACTGTGTGCAATAAACACCTGATTGGGCACAAAATGCGCTCTGAAGCTGATGGCATTTAGAACAACTCAAAACGCAAAATCAATTAGACATAGGACACCATTTTGTATTCCACCTGACTATTTTTTTATTGATCTTTTAAATGTCGGTTAAATAGCGAATAATATTTCCTCTGGCTCCAGAAAACCTTAATATTTCCCAGACAGGAGATCACAGGAACCAGAAGCGCAGATAATTTATTTTTCAAATTTAATTAGAAACGTGAGTTTTTAGATTCATAAACTGAGTAAACAACTTGCAGTTAAAACACGGCGAAGAAGAGCGAGTGAGTGAGTGAGTTGGGTTAGACGCCGCTTTTAGCAATATTCCAAGAATATTGTACCAATATTATGTGGGGAATCGAACCCGGGTCTTCAGCGTGACGAGCGAACGCTTAAACCACTGGGCGTTGTTAGGAAGAGAATAGGAGAGAAAGATTATCGCTCAATACTACATTTGTACATACAAAAATATATTGACCAACACCGGAATTACAGGGCAATCTTTAACATTTGGGTCCAGCCAATCATACCCTGGCATACTGGAATGCACATGTAAAGCACTCACTTCACACAATACCACAAAAAGCTATGGTCCGCATGTTCACGTGCTGCGACGGCGCCAGGAACATTAGGGTTTCCATGTTGTAATTGCAGTTTGTGAACTACAGAACTGATTTTAAAGTGAGTGAGTTAGTGAGTATGGTTTTACGCCGCTTTTAGCAATATTCCAGCAATATCACGGACACCAGAAATGGACTTCACACATTGTGCCCATGTGGGGGAATCGAACCCGGGTCTTCGGCGTGACGAGCGAACGCTTTAACCACTAGGCTACCCCACCGCCCCCACTGATTTTGAAGACAATAGAACTGACAATGAACGTTTCTTGACATGGCAAGACGTAGACTTTTAGAATACAACACGATGACAAGTGGTTGGCATGCATGACATATCCCGTCGCAACATCGGTGCTACAGTCCGTTTAATTTCATTTGAGACCGATGAATTGCTCACTGACACAAAATCTAATAATTGCAACAAAACCAAATCACATCATTATTATTATTAATATTATAGGATATTTATATAGCGCACATATCCAGACAACTAGTGCATGCTCAAGGCGCTGGTATTTTTTCCCTCGATCACTGGATGTCAATCTCAACGGCACATCGTATTATCAATCTCAACTCCCTGGGGAGTATGGTGTATTCCCATACTGCCTACGGGTTAAAACAACATGATACGGTCCAGTGATCGGGAAGTGAATACACTGATCTGACCTGTTCTACCCCTGCTAAATGAACTTGACTAGTTAGCTGGTTAATGAACAGACCTATTCTATGGTGTCTTCCCACTCTGCCTTCAAAACTTACAAGTGTTGGTTGGTAGGACATCTTTATTCATTCTGAGAATTCTCAATCTTTACATAGTGACATGGATTTATCATGAAAAACTGATAAGTTTTACAGTCTTTCAGTGGTTTTACTGAACATTTGCCATTATGTGATGGATGCAGTTTGTTCCCCTTCTAATTTATTAGGAGCTTAATTAACTGAGAAGATGAGATCTTCTTAACAATTTAGTCCTTACCATGATTTTAGACATAATCTGACAAAGACAGACAAAGCCAACATAGTTAAAACAAGCCTACCCAACTTGATCAAATAGGATTAAGTTAATCCTGCTTTGGAGGTTACAATATAAGCTTCCCAAAACAAAATTAAACAATATCATTGTACTTGTCTTGTAGTCTTTATTGGATGAGAAGACTCAAAACATACTATACACAGAAGTAGATGCACAGATATACTAATATAATCCCCCTAATTATCCCTTACTCCAAACGAAGCACCCCTTCTTCATTGATACTCGGGCTGTTCTATTATTCTACAGGGCAAAAAATCTTTTCCCACGGTGCCTACAAGATTTTTGTTGGCAGTTTGGGATGTAGGCAGTTTGGAACTGTAGGCAGTATGGGACCTAACCGGGAGTATACAACTCTTGCAGCCACTAGGCACACCGAGTTTTTACAGCTTTCTCATCCTTACGAGGTACCCATTCACAGCTGGGTGGACTGGGACACATGGTCACAGTACTTTGTCCAAGTTTTACTGCACGTTGCTGTACCCGCAACTAGGTGTTTGCACGTATTCATGTGGCCACCATCTGGTCATGTACCAACGGATTCGTGGGTTCTTTTAAGTGCACAGGGTGTGTGTACTGTACACTAGGGGTTGTGACAACACTGAAAGAGTCTGAAAGTTGACTCCAAGGTTGTTGTTTTTAACACCCGGTCACAGAAGGGCTCGATCCCGACACCTCTACCTCGCTGGATCAATAGCCTGGAGCCTTAGCCAGCTTGCCCACATGACATCGACAGACCAACTCTGATGATTTGTCTCATATTTTTGGACACCCGAATAAAAAAGTTGTTTAACAAACGATCATTATATTTTGTTTTGTTGTCACTTTTGGCTATTTGTTACGAGGGGGGACCACTTGCTCGTAGAACAGCCAGGCAATCAACAAGCTTGTGTGGTGAAATTTTAACTTCAGACGTGCAACTCGCACACCTGGCTGTTCTCCCAGCATGTGGTCCCCCCTCGAAAAGTGACAACAAAATAATGATCGTTTGTTTAACAACTTTTTAATTCGGGTGTCCAACATTGTGAGACAAGTCATCAGAGTTGGTCTGTCGATTTCATGCGACTGTGCAACTTTTAGTTTTGTTGCAATTATTAGATTTTGTGTCAGTGAGCAATTGATCAGTCTCAAATGAAATCAAACGGACTGTTACTTGAACATTAACCATCCGGTTAGTAGTCAAGGAATCACGTGACCACCGGTGAAATGAAGGATCGTCCAAGACCTAGAAGAACGACGAACACCATTGATTGTGATCAAAATACCCAGAATGCACGTGTAGTTTCTGCGGCCCAAGCGGCACGTGATTTTCGCTTTTTCCAAAAATGAAAAAATCGTGTATCACTTTCTGCATAAGCATTGGGTTTTCCATTGCTTTATTTTGAACTGGGAATTTTGCAGTTTTATATTTAAAGAGGTAAGGTTTCCTTTGGTCATCAATGTATCACAATGTCAAGCGAACATCCCACATCGTGGGTGCGTTCGTGTTGCACAACGTGTTTCGCTCGAACCATTAGTTTCCTAATCGGGAAAGAGTTCCTTACGTACTCCCTGCCTATGTTTGTGATGAGCAAACACTATAGTTTAGTCTAAGGTTTATAGTTAAAACTTAGGTGGGGTACGTCGAACGCCGAAGACCAGGGTTCGATACCTAATTGAACGGCCCGAGCGTCTCTCGCGTGCATATTTTCGAGTGCCAAGAGGGCCCTCCCACAAAATCAAGTGGCGGAAGTACATCATTTGACGTGGTGTTTCTAGCAACATGGATGAGTAGGCCAAAGATATTCGTCCTTATTTACCGACTTACTGACACAAATGAACAAATTCGTTATCAACCAAGCAGGGCCGGATACAGCTTTTTGAGAAAGGGGGTGGGGTGGTACACACTATTGAGAAAGGAGGGGTGCACACTTCATTTTCACGAGAGTTTCCATGGTCATTTAATAAACTTTCCGGACAAAAAGGGGTGGGGTGGGGTGGGGTGGGGTGGGGGTGGTGCGCACCCCTGCACACACACACCCCTGCCCTGGATCCACCTATGCCAAGCTGTTGTTTTGGTTATTTGGTTATGGTTAATTGTATTGATTCACAGATGGTCGCAAATGAGTGTTACAAACCCATACGAGTCATATTCGGACACTACATCATGTCTATGTCTATAGACCACTGATACTAGCAAGAAAATAATAACAGATATATTTTTAATCAATTGACCTAAAATTATTTTATTTGTTTGTAAACAGTAAACCGAATGTGTCACCCAGCGGAGCAATGTGTCGTTCGAGCTAGGTGGCTATCTGAGCATGCGCAAGCAAGCACTCGGGTGAAACAAAACGAACGGGTTCCGTATGTCATCTGATTGGTCCCGTGTGTCAAATGACACGTGGGGAAGCTTAGGGCCTATTCGATTATGCTAAAACGGTTTTGCTTTCGGGAAAACCATGCACTCGATTATGTCGAAACCTAAAACTAGTTTCTGAAACTTCGGAACCATCTCCGAGGCAGGTGTCGCAGTTTCAGTTTCGCGTTCTCTTACAGCAAACATGGCGGAAACGAAAGCGCCAAGTTCAGCTGATCTTGGTGGCAAAATAGAGCAGCAGTTTTTGGAACCAAAATAATGATAAAAATCAACTGAGAACTAGGACTAGTCTATTGAACATGACTATTTTATGTAACTTGTATATATATAATTACTTGTAACAGTATAATTACATATACGCAAATATTTACCTCCAAAAGCATCTCATCTCTTTATTATTTGTTAATTCACTAATAAAATGAACATATGCTGTCATCCACTTCGTTCCACATATACAGTAGCTGAGACATTTTTCGGGTATCCATTTTGAAACCGGATGGTGAAACCATCCACTCGTTTAAACAGGCCCCAAGTGTTTCAAGCGTTCGCTCGTCATCCCCAAATGGGCACATTGTGTGAAGCCCATTTCTGGTGTCCCCTGTCGAGATATTGCTGGAATATTGCAAAAACTCACTCTCTGGACTGTTGTGGTATATGAAATAGAAAAGCGCCTAGTATATATTTGCAACATTTCACTGTGACTTGTCACAAGTTAACAGATCTTGTTGGTCAAACGTAATTCTTGTTTTCCTTTCCTCAAATATTTTCCAGACATCAAGCTGTTAGACAATATTCTCGTCGGCGTAAAATCACTCAAGTAAATATAATTATTTCAATAAACACGTTTATAAATATATAATAGATACAATGATACGAGTCAATACATGGTGAACATCTTTTGTAAGCATCGTCATTCCTATATCACAACGTCATACAGTTGAGAATATACCTGATAACTTGTCTGTTGCTCATTACTAGTAATTAGCTTATGTACGAAAGGGTTTTCAATTGTAGTTTATGTTAAGTTCAAGGAATTACTATTTTCAATATGTTATAAAAGTGAATCTGTTCATAAACCTAGATCAGCGTTATTGTGCTTTGTACTTTTCAGGGTTGTTTTTTGTGTGAGTTGTTTTGTGTGTTGTTTAATTCCGCACTCCAGATTCTAGTACTTTTGTTGGGTTGAGTCCTATCCGGGACTAGGTGCCTGACTCTGAGGGCGTGGGTTCGAATCCCGGATAGGACTCAACCCAACAAAAGTACTAGAATCCGCAGTCTAGACTACCAGTTGTCCGACTTCCATTTTTGTGGAAACCGCGGTGGCTGAGCGGTCTAGGCGTCTGACTTTGTGTGCTGGCGAATAGGTGCCTGACTCTGAGGGCGTGGGTTCGAATCCCGGATAGGACACAACCCAACAAAAGTACTAGCATCTGTACTTTACAAAGAAAGTGTAATCCCAAATATAACATATGTTACATTTGACCACTTTCTAAAATGGCATTGTGTATTTCATAGCTTTCGGCCGTGGGAGCCGTGCCAATTACCACTTGTCAGAGGGGTACACAAAGTCCCCAGTCTAGACTACCAGTTGTCCGACTTCCATTTTTGTGGAAGCCGCGGTGGCTGAGCGGTCTAGGCGTCTGACTTTGTGTGCTGGCGATTAGGTGCCCGATAGGACTCAACCCAACAAAAGTACTAGCATCTGTGTAAAGTGTAATCCCAAATATAACATATCTTACATTTAAAAATGGCATTGTGTATTTCATACCTCAATGTCGATGTGTCAATTTCGTATATCTCTTCATGATTTCAGGGTTAATCAACAACGTAAAAAGAAAGTCAATGATAATTCTGATAATTAGAATCTGTTTGTTTGCACTGTGATATGAATGTTGTAGAAAATGAATACCATGTTTTCTTTATCTGTAATAGATACTTTCTGCTCCGTAATGAATACTCTTTGTCCATCAAAAAATATTGTAAAACTAGATTAACATTGCAACAAAAATTAAACACACCCGATGTAAATATATTACGTTTAACATCTATGTATTTGTTAAAATATTTAGCTTAAGATCTTCTTTATATAATTTTGGTCATGTGACAACGACTGTATACCTTACAATACAATTGTACTATGGGTCATGTGGCCTAAAATAAAATAAAATTTGATTGATTGGCTCCTCAATGTCCCTAAGTGTGTCATCCTGCTGCAGCATTTGCTGAAACGTTTTCCATTCCGAATAGATCACTGGAAGGTAGTGACGAAACCAGTGGTTCACCAAATGATAAGCTTGTTCTGCCATACTAAGTCTGTCTAACAGACTGAGTCCTTGAACCATATTATTTGCCCATCGGTTGGTTGGTTGTTTAACGCTGAACTCAGCAGTATTCTAGCTATGTGACGGCGATCTGTAAATAATCGAGTCTGGACCACTCAATCCAGTGATCAACATCATGAGCATCGATATATTAAACTGGGATACGAATGACATGCACCAACGAAGTCAGCGAGCCTGACCACTCGATCCCGTTGGTCGCCTTTTACAACAAGCATGGGTTGCTGAAGACCATTTCTAAGCCGGATCGTCACGGGCCAGCACTACCACAATGTCAAGTCCCTCAGGTTCTGAATCTCGATCTACACAGGTGGGAAACGATGACATGTGGTCACCTTATAAAGAAACGATAAGGCCAGACTGTAAAGAAGTGACGATACCCAGTGTTCACGAACTAGACCATGTCAGTATGTAAGACAGAATCGGACTTGGGCCTAAAATTAGTTAACCCTAACCTGTGGTTGACTGAATACAAATATTAACGAGTCTATATCATATGTTTATGAATCACTATGAAAAAAGTGATGATAGAGAAGTTTGCCCCGAAGGCAATCGGAAGGAACCCGTGAAGATACGGGTTAGAATATTGATCTTCAGTAACCCATGCTTGTCGTAAGAGGCGACTAACGGGATTGGGTGGTCAGGCTCGCTGACTTAGTTGACACATGTCATCGGTTCCCAATTGCGCAGATCGATGCTCATGATGTTGATCACTGGATTGTCTGGTCCAGACTGGATTATTTACAGACCGCCGCCATCTAGCTGGACTATTGCTGAGTGCGAAGTAAACCTAAGCTCATTAACTCACTCACCCAATCGGAAGGAGGTTACTGGAAGAGGTGAGTTGTGATGAATGAAGGTCAAGCTTTTGCTTGGTTTTCAACTTCAAGAAGTACCACGTTGCCTCCTTCAACACAAATCTTTGGCTAAGATTACATTACATGTTCAGTATACGAAGTGTCAAAAAATCAATACTCTGTTGCAGCTGTATCTTGTAGGTTTTATTTCTTCAAAGACTTTTTTAATCACGCTTTGTCTAACTTTCAGAAAAAATACCTCCAGTTTTTAATGAGCCTCCTTTTCGGTTTAGATATCGATCATGGCGATGTTAATATCCCCAAGGACATTGAACATAATTGTGTGACAGCTTTTGTGACGTTCCAAGACCACTGTGGTGGCATCTGCGACTAAAACAAGTCTTCCACGAAGCTACTTTTCCTTGGCTTATCTGGAATTTCTTCAACTGAAAGAGCTTTCAAACAGTTAAAAAAGAAAAAGAAAAACCGAAACAGATAAAGTCACATGAAAAATCGGAAACGTAAGATTTTATTTAAGATTGAAGTAGATTAGTCAAAGATTAGGATTTTTTTTCAACTTACGCCACAGTCAGTTCATGTTTCCTTTGGCTGTAGAATATTTCATCATCCGTTCAGAGTTTCGGTCCTGCAGGTGAGTAAGTGATCCGTGATTGTAACGGTGGTTTGAATGATATTCCAGGTACACGAAGTCGTCTTAGTTTGATTTTGGATGGACGGCTGAATTGATTCCGGTTGTGGACGTTTTCCATTTTGGTGAAACCCACAAGCGCGAGTATGTCGCGGTCTGAGAATCACAATCAGGTGAGTTGTACGTCTACCAAATGATCACCGAATCCTACCATGATGAAGGGACACAACTCTTGCAACTGACAAGTTGCTGACATTTAAACTGTGGCAAAGTTAAAAGTCGTAGTGACATCTCGGCTTATTAATAAATCAAAAGAGTCTAACCGAAAAATTACTTAGTAAATCACAACGACTAACAGAAATTAATCGAAAAATTACTCAGAAAATCCCAAGGGTCTAACAGAAATTAATCGAAAACTTACTCGCATATGTGTCATACATGGGTCAGTGTTTGAGTGAGTTTGCGAATGAGTGAGCGAATTTCGTGGTGAGTCAGTGACAGTGGTATTTGAGTGAGTTTGGTGGTGAATGTGTCTGAGGATCAGTGAGTGTCAGCGTGAGTTAATGCAGTGATGAGTGAGTGAGTGTGATTGAATGGCGGAGAGAGAGAGAGAGAGAGAGAGAGAGAGAGAGAGAGAGAGAGAGAGAGAGAGAGAGAGAGAGAAAATGCACGCACGCACAAGCATATGCAAACACATACATTAGTGACACTGATTTATAAAAATAACAACAATACTAATTTTAATCAGATGTTGTCAAACATTAAACACATACATCGCACAAATCAACAAATACCTTCGAAACACTGATAAACATAATCAATAGAAATAATTATGAACTGTATTCTTGCGAATCAAAGTGGCCGTACACATGACTCATATTATATGTTACAGTCTTATTCCCGTATAAGCGTACCTGATGTGAGATGATGAAAACGAAAGACTTAATTGAAATATGCATCTATACACAACTCGACAACTGTCCAACGTGGTTTCATTCTGGATCCGTCATTTACTTATTTTAATATTTTAGTCTGACTTTCGTTACCCAAACTTTGCAACTAATCAAATTACAAACTTTTAAACTGTTGAGAATTAGATTACATCGAGTTATTGAACAAGCATGCGATATTGTCAACTTCAATGTTTTATTCATATTATACTATAATCAATATTTTCCATTAACTTGTTACGGAAGTAAGAAATGCTGACTGACTCAAGAGTTACAAAACAAGAAATAAGTTCAAAGCTGGATTTAGAAAAATCATTACCCTTATTCTCGGATTTGTCTGACCTGGTAAACAAAAAGTCCAATGGGATTCACTTGGTAATGAAACACATAACTGACGTATGTCTTTAAGTCTATCTGCGTCTGATTCTGGTCATCAGTATATACACCCACTGACTCTAACCAAACCTCGTGCTCATTTAAGATCATACAGAGAATTCGCTATTAACAATCAGAATACAGAAGACACTTTCTAACGTCGCAGTTACTGAAATCGCTTCCTCATTGAATGGATAGGTTTACTTCAATATCCTTTTTATATCTGTATACCGTCTGAGATGTAATTTATAAAATTACCTCTAACCCCCATCTAACTATCAACCACTGATGTCACCATTGTTATAATGCAATTATAAGTGCTGAGCAATTGAATGTTTCTTATGAACCTGGCAAACACTACCTCAGCTGGTGCAGGCATTACACTTACACCTGTCGAACTGTTAGCTTACAGGTATCATTATGATCCCTTGATTCTCTGACATTATATCCCGAATTCGGAGACTTAGAAGAAACACATTTGAATTTAACAAAGGTCAGACGAAACGCCTCGGGAACCTGTAACAGATGCTATGCTTATCAAGTTCTTCAGAAGACTTAAATATGTTGCACTGTTCCATTTTCAGTTGAAGATAACAGCCGCGGTGCTGTTTTATTAAGTTGAACATCGATAGTTCATTCTGTCAACTTATGTCAAACTGAAATGATGAGGCAGATTTCACAAACGTAATGAAAATATATTGTGGGAACATTTGCATTCGGTGTCAATAAGTTGGTTCACCAGACTTCCCATTCCCATCTTTGAAGCTGTCAACAGATGGCTTTCCTGGGTTTGGACGAGTTTGCTTACTCTGGGACTGGCAATGACTGAAAGAAAGGGCAATGTGGCTCACGTCGGGAGACAATGACGGTCAAATCTTGGAGGCATCCTCACCAATTCAGCTTACCAAGTCTTTCAAGCATAATGAGCTGGGGCCTATTTTAATCTTGATTGACAAGGATTAATAATGGACATGTATTAATCACGGAACAAATAAAATTATAGCTAAACAAACCCAAGCATAATTTGGTAACAAAATCCCCCATTGCTTCTTTGACATCACACACAGTGTATCAGTGGGCACTTGTAGTGACTAAACCGCTCAGACCTGCATGTTTGCAGAAACAAAATGTACATCCTAAAGAATCTTTCACTATCGATCTTTTATTGTAATGTTGTCATTGTCAGACATAAAAATACATGTAAGCGACTTTTACTTTAAAATAAACATAAAAAACAAATTGCTTACATATGTCAAAGCTAGAAAGGTGCGTTAAGCCATTCAATTATTCATGTTTCCTTGAAGAAATGAATTTCCGAAGACTAATAAAATAACTGTTTTGCGTGTACTTAGTTCCCACTCTCGGCAGGAAGGCGATTAATCATGGCAACCAAATGTTTATCGTCTTTGTCCACATTTGTACGCGGAAGTCTATTTTTCTTTAACGCTGCCTTGCCTAAGGTCATTGCATTATTGCGCAGAAATGTAGAAAGTTTCACAATACATGCGAAAACATCCGATACTTTTCGATACAAACAGAATGAATATGTTTGAGCAGGAGAATGTATGCTTCTAACTAGGCTGAAGACAGTTGCCGTAACACTGAGATCTTAATGTTCGAAACATAACGACGATACCCGTATTAAATTGATCATCAATCCAATAACTAAGTTTGAACACAGTCAAACATTGGTGTTTACATTCATTACCCGGTAGTCCATACTGTAAACCATCTATATGCCACTCATGTCAGTTTTCAACACAAACGGGAAAGGGTTCTTCATTTTGGACAAACAGGTACAATGTACACTGGAAAGATTTCAAGTAACTGCAACTATCCTGATTTGTAGTACTCTATCAATGAAACTTTGTATGAATCTTATCTCATGATAGCAACCAATGTTTTCATGGCCAGGCGTGTTATGTGAATGCTGCTGGGATATCACGTAACTAAAACGAGGAAAGGGTCAGAAATTGTCACCGATCACAGCTTTATGAAACCTTGCCGTATGCGTTGTTGTTGTTGCTTGTGATGATGAGCACAAAGTTGTGTTTTTGTGTGTGTGAGGAGTACACTACTGACTGACTGACTGACTGACTGACTGACTGAGTTTGGTTTTACGCCGCTTTTAGCAATATTCCAGCAACATCACGGCGGGGGACACCAGAAATGTGGGGATTCGAACCCGGGTCTTCGGCGTGACGAGCCAACGCTTTAACCACTAGGCTACCCCACCGCCCCAGTACACTATTTAAGCCAAACTACAGCATGTAACTACGTTCATTTCGATCGCCTAGGGCAAGTATATTCTCAAACATATTTGTAAGTTGTGAACTGAAGCACGCAAGCTTCCCCCCCCCCTTTGTTTGTTTGTTTAACGCCGCACTTTCTTCATGAATCAGAACTGTACAGAACCAAGATTAACACCTCGGGCATAATTTGATTTTCGCGACATCATAATTTTTGTTCACAGCATTTCTCCGTGTTTGTTTGGTATAAAATGACGACTGCTCTTCAGCTGAATAGAAATTAGAGCTATATTTCAAATGGTCACAATAGCAGAGAGGAACTAGTTCAACAGTAACACAGGTTGTGTTTGTTTTACATCTAATCTTCCGTTTTGATATGACGTTTTCAAACAAGGGATCATCAAGCCATAGTTTCCAACAGTCATGGTGTCAATACCTCAACTCACATTTCGTATTACAACCAAGGTAACAAAAAATTAGAAATTATAGTCCTTGTTATCTTACATATTATGTTCATGCTGGAAGATGTGTGAAGCCATCTATTAGTTCATAGTTTCTTCAAGAAATGGATTTCTGAAGACTTAAATTACTTTTTTTTGCTGTAGTTATCGCTCTCGGCAAGAAGGCGATTAATCTTGGCAAAAAGGTTCATCGTCTTTGTCTATTTTGTGTAACTTTTCCTTTCCTAAGGTCTTTGCTTCATTGCGCCGAAATGTAGAAGGTTTCACAATAATCAGAGTTTTTTTTCACTACTGAACAGTATGAATATGTTTGGAAAGAAAGGTACAATAAAGGAGAAAGACTGAGTGAGGGAGTGAGTTTAGTTTTACGGAGCTCTCAGCAATACTCCAGCAATATCACGGCGGGGGACACCAGAAATGGGCTTCACATATTGTACCCATGTGGGGACTCGAACCCCGGTCTTTAGCGTGACGAGCAACCGCTTCAACCACCAGGATACCCCGCCGCCCATGAGAACTTAAGGTCCGAAACACAACGATGATGCTCGAATCAAATAAATCACCGTCGAATAGATGAGTTTGGACTATTTTCGGACACAATCAAACATTGGTGTTTACATTCTTTGCCCGGTAGTCCAAACTGTAGAACATCTGCATGCCCCTAATTTCGTTTTTCAAAACAATTGAGAGTGGGGATTTCATGTGGGACAAACTGGTACAATGTACACTAGAAGTATTTGTAATTAATATACAATAAAACACACACACAAAAAAAACCTGCCGCTCTGTCTGAAGGGGATCAGGGAACTTTGAGTGGTTGTGTATGAATCTTTGCTCATGATTTCAACCATTGGTTTACATGGCCAGGCGTATTATTTGAATTCTGATGAGATATCACGTAACCCAAAAGGGGCAGAAATATTCACCTTACACAGCTTTATGAAACAACTTGTCGTATGCTTTGTTGTTGTAGCCGACCACAAAGTTGTTTTTTCTTGTTTTGTTTTTGTAAACTACTCCATGTAACTGTGGAACATTTCGAGAATAAGTTCATTTTGATAGTCTCGAGCAGGTATATTGTCAAACATATTTAAACGTTTTAACTGACCCCAGGCACTCAGGCTTCTCCTCTATTTGTTTGCTTGTTTAACGCTGCACTTCCAGGAGATTGTTCAACAGTGTGCATTGTCTCTGAAGCCTCACGAATCAGAACTGTACAGAACCAAGATTAACACCTCGGGCATCATTGGAATTGCGACATCAATATTATGTTTCACAGCATCATGTCAGATTCTTCCGTGTATGTTTGGTACCAACTGACGTCTGCTTTTCAGCTAAATAGTAGTTAGATATTTTCATTTGTGATACAAGCAATGACCAACCATCTGAACAGCTATCTAAGGTTGTGTTTGGCTTGCATCTAGTCTTCCCTTTCGATATGACCAAGAAAGGATTATCAAGCCGGTTTAGCCTCAGTTAGCTCAAAAATGGTTCACTGGATCTCAAATTCAGTCATGTGTAACAATGCGGTAAATTTCAATTTCTATAGCCAATTAAGCTATAGTGCGTATCAGACTTTGGGTCTCCGGTTAAGGCAGAATTGTGACCCTCGCATAAGGATATAAAGTGAATTAACACTAAAATGTTGCTTACAAAGCTGTGATATTTTATTTACTACTATCTGTTTCAGATATAATATAGTGCCTTGTGACTCATAGGCCATATGGCCGGATGTTATATTTTATTGAATGTTTTAAAGTTTATGTATGTTTTATATATAACATGTGACACAAAAATAAAAATATTTTCTTCTTCTTCTTCTTCTACTAAAAGTGAGACATATCACACTATTTCATTTAAAAGAAATGTAAATGTATTACAAAAAATAATATAAATAAATGTAATGTAATAATAACGAATCGTTTGATGGTGGTCTGACTGGTGGTTGTGTGCTCTTGCAAACTTGACAGGGATGTCATTCTTGGTGTTCAAAGTAGCAGGACAGCCGCTTGTATGTTCTTTATATCTCCAGTATATCGTCTCCTTGTAACCGTTCTTCTTTGTGTACCCATAACCATCATGGAGTAATATACTTGACCTGAACGTTAGCATTAGCCATGGTAAATGACGTCCCCAACACTTCATACTGACCTATATATCCACATCAAATTGTACATCAAACATCAAAAACCCAAAGTGAACAAAATTCATCAAATGAAATTGAACAATATTCACACAGTTATAACAACAGTTAAAAAAAATTCAAAACTTAAAAACACAATGTGAACAAAATTCATCAAAATCATCACAGTTCACAAAATCAAACCTTATTTACCTCGTGAACTCGGTTCGGTTATTTGAGCTAGCTTTCACTAATGAACACTTTTCAGATACAGACTATAATCCCCCAGTGCTCATCCCCTTAATCCCCTTGAATTTCAGTTTTGAGCGATCTGAGAACACCCCATCAAGCCATAGGCTCCAGGCAGTCATGGTATCAACACCCTGAACTGGCTGCTTCTTACAGTCAAACTTGCAAAAATGAGGACACGTATTTTTCTATAAATCATTTTGCAAAACTAATTCCCTACATCTTTTGTGTCTAAAGGCTATCTGCCAATTTGAAAGGTAACAAAAATTGTTTTTGTTCTTAGAAAAGAGAAAATCTGAGAATGTATTTTCGGTCATTTCCGGGCCATATTTGTTCTGTCCAGAAACAAAAATGGCTATGCTTCTATAACTTAACAGACAGCAGACGCCATCCTGGGAGTGTTTAGGTCAAGTCAATAATGACAAGTTTTATGAATATCAGCTTCTGTTATGTCGTAATGGCGATGCAGATTAATGTTGCAGTCCTCCTTTACACCTGTACAAACATTTGTATCATAACTAAAGAAATAAATGAAGTTAACATCCACAGAATTTGTCATTATTGTATGTCCCAAGTTCTAAATGCATCTCAAAATGTAATTATATCAATAATAAAAATGAAAATGTTTAATTGAATGGGGAAAACATATCACATAAGATGGGTGTCAACAAACATAGCACACTCTTGTTACTTACCTACCTACTCCCCTATATAATATATGACCAGCCCCCAAAACAACTTTAGTGTCAGTGGCGTTGTCGCAGATTAACTTTTATGCAGGTATCAATGCCATGAAATATACAAAGCTAATGGAAGCAAGACATTCAGAAATGTTGGCTTCAGCATTTAACGCAGTGGAGTAGATCACGATTTCTTGTACAATTCTTTCGTGTATCTTTATGGATTGAATAATGTACACGTGACAGTGAGCAGGTGGCTTTCTGCAATATTCCAGCAATGGTACGGTAGACAACTGTTGCAAGTCGGGGAATCGAATCAAGATTACATGCGCTTCGCTCGTATGGCTGGATTTACACTACGTCCGATTTTCTCTGCGTTGCATCATGCGTTGCGTCCGAAAAATGCAAGCAGTACATTTTCCATTTAGACAATACACTAGGTGCGAATTTTGCATGCGTTGCGATCCGAAGCGATTTAGATAGGTAGGCCTCCTATTTTTGACGCAATGCAAATGAACTCGCATGAGGAATTCCCCTGATGACGTCATTCCAATAAGGTATTTACACAACACGTTGACAATCAGGTAAGGTTATTTCCTCATCTTTCGATAAAAAACACGCGATTCCAATGGCAGACAGGCTGTGTTTTTTTTTGAGATATTATTTATAATGTGATTCTGCGCCTGTCTGAATAATATGACAAACCTTTGATAAATTTCATTCTCAGAACAAGCTGCTTCAAGATGCAATATAGAACAAACTTTATGGATAACAACTTCTTTTTATTCGTGAGTGCGACGTTTCGATACAGATTCTTGTACCGTTGTCAAGCATAATGGAACATGAAGAAGGGGGAAGTGTATATATACTGGATATAACAATGTAACAAAGAAAACAACATAATTAACATAATTGGCTAGGCAGAAAGCTGATGAAGCCAGAGAGTAGACAAAGGACAGGCGTGGAAGCCAATGATGTATAAATAAAATTAGATGTTTATACAGCAGAGTTATACAGTAGATTGGGCTTGGTGGATGAGTGCATCATAAGCGGATGGAATGAAGTATCCTTGGTCTCGGTTGATGGTGGCTTTAAGCGTTTGATGTGGATGGCTTCGGTGAGCTTGCGTTTAGTGAAGTCTGTTTGTTTGTTAGAGAGAATGGTGATGTCAGACCACTCTATTTGATGATTGGGGCTTGCTTTGATGTGGTCGGAAATTGTTAATTATAGTGTTAATTATGTTGTTTTCTTTGTTACATTGTTACATCCAGTATATATACACTTCCCCCTTCTTCATGTTCCATTATGCTTGACAACGGTACAAGAATCTGTATCGAAACGTCGCACTCACGAATAAAAAGAAGTTGTTATCCATAAAGTTTGTTCTATATTGTACTTCCCAACTTCTAAAATGCCACTCAAAGAAGTTACTTCAAGATGCTTCTAAAAGTCTTATGAAAAATAAAATTGGTTCACGTCAACAGAACCCTCAGAACTATGTTCCCCCGGGAAATCAGTACTGCTCAAATTCTATATATGTGGAATTTGTAATGCCTGAGTGTATGAGAGAACAATGTTGGTATGAAAGTAAGAAGCAGATTATACCAAGATATTGAACAAGGAAGAAATTCATTACCCTTATTCCTGGATTTGTCTGACTTGGTAAACAAAGTCCATCAGGATTCCATAAATAGTAATTTATTGAATCACATAATTGACATATGTCTTTAAATCCATCTACGTCAGATTCTGATCATCAATATATACACCCACTGACTCTCAGTAATCCTGCTGTTTTAGGACCATACACAGAATTCGCTAATAATCAATGTTTCATAATTCAGACAGAAATTTGTAACGTAGAAAATGAGTGAGTGAGTGAGTGAGTTAAGGTTTTAAGTCACATCGGCAATATTTCAGCCATATCGTGACTAAAGCAAGTTATAAATATATCAACAATTTAAGGTAAATTATAAAATTCTGCCAACGAAGGACAGTAAAACAGCTAGATTATCACAAATATAGATATAAAACTAGTAACTAAATCTAAAACATTTGAACTATACAAGACGATACAATATAAAAACAGACTATTGATCGTCAACAACGGAAGGTAGATCACCATACTAGGAACCATGGGGACTTACATTACTTTTGCTACCTGCATGGACCCTAGCTGGATTTACACCATCCCCTCAGCCGCTGGCGATGTAGGAACATTTAGCCGAAAGTTAAAGTAACAGAAATATTACGATTAAAAAGTATGGTTGTGCGAAATTGACTTTGAAAGTTTTTGGGACTTACGTACCCTCTCAGGAGGACAATACTTTACGATACACGTAGAAAATGAAATCGCTTCCTCATTGAATGGATAGGTTTACTTCAATATCAATACATCTGTAAACTGTCCATATCTTGATCAGGTTCGCTATCGAGCTGAGTTGATATTGCTGAGTGCGGCATTAAGCAACAAACCATCCAATCAACCAAACATTGTTCATCTTTGCTTTGCATGTCAGCAAAATCCTTTTATAACGTATCAAGTGGAGACTGAATCAAATTCAGCTGCAGACATGTAAAGTAACGTTAACCTTTATAAAATACAAGAGAAGAACGACGGTTTATCAGAGGTATACACACTCCTCCCCTTCCACTAAAACTGCATCTATGGAAAGCAACAGCCTGAGAGCTGGTCTAGTGGAAAGTGACAGCTGGACAGCGGCAGGACGTGACAACACGGTACTTGTTGCTTCCATGCAATTTTTTTTAAACTGGTATGCGAACCTACCAAAGCTGAAAGAAGAAAAGAAGTGCTTTTCTCAGCACACAAAAAGTAAAATGCAAAAGAATCCCTCGGATAAATCTATCTTAAATGTCATAGCACACCGAAATATAATGACTCTTGACAGATCCGTGTTTGTAAGGACACGGATCCAACCTTGACATGTGTTTCATCATAAAAACCTTGTTCAACTTCCCATACGAGCGAAGTCCTTTGATATCAAGTGACGACTCAATCAAATTTAACCTTTATTAAATGCAAGGTAAGAGCGGGAAGCGACCACATTCTTCGACAGACATCACACCTACACCTGTCGAAAATTAGGCTTATAGGTTCAATAATATACGCCTTGATTCTTTAACAACACATCCTGGATCCGGAAACTCACAAGAAACAAACCTTTCATTTAGGTCAGAGAAACACCACTGGAACCTGCTACAGATGATAGCCAATCAATTTCTTCAGAAGGCTTAAAGAAGTTAAACCGTTCTTTTTTCAGTTGAAGATAACAGTTGTAGTGCTCGATTTAAAGTTGAAACGTCAATATTTGATTCTGTCAACTTATGCCACACTGAAATGATTAGGAACATTTCACAAATGTAAGACAAATGTGAAAAAACAATCCATGTATTGTGGGAACATTTTGCATTCGTTGTCAGTAAGTCTCAAAGGCCAACCATCCTCATTATTTCAACTTTTACAAGCATAGGGAGCTGGGACCTATTCTAAGATGGACATGGATTAATCATTCAAATATTGCAATAGGTAAACAAGGCCTCATTGCTGTTTTCAAGGTTCGTCGTTCTTTACTTTGGCTTACGGAATCACGCAACCAATGCATCAGGGGGCCCTTGTCGTCACTAGAAACCTCAAACCTGCATGTTTGCAGAAACAAAATACACGTCCTACAGAATCGGTCACTATCGATTGTGTTTGCTATTGCGATGTTATGTCATTGTCAACCATTAAAAGAAACGTCAAAACAACGTTTGCATTTAAAACATAAAACACAAATAGCTTACATATGTCAGTGATAGATAAGTGTGTGAAGCCTTCCAATCATTCATATTTTCTTCATGAAGAGGATTTCCGAAGACTTTAATTACATTACTGTCTTGGCAGGAAGGCGATTATTCTTGGCACAAAAATATTTATCGTGTTTGCCCACATTTGTACGCTGAAGTTCCTTTTTCTCTAACATTACCTAAAGTCAATCAATAATTCCGCAGAAATGTAGAAGGTTTCAAGATTCACGCGAGAAAGTCCGAGACTTTTTCTGCTCAACAAAATAAAAATGTATGGCGGGAACTCAGACGAATAAACACAAGATGGTATACTTCTAACTTGGATGAAAACAGTCGTCGTTACACCGAGAACTTCAGGTCAGAAACACAACTATAATATCCGTATGACATAAATCACTATCGAATAACCATGTTTGAAATTGGGTTCTTCAAGTTGGACAAATAGATACAATGTACACTGGAAAGATTGTAAATTGTAATTAACTTCTGCTATCCTAATTTCAAGGAATTTATCAATAAAATTTATTTATGGTTTCAGTATGAATTTAAAACAATAGACAAACAAATCTGCCGTAACGGCTGCCTGAAGGGGATCGGGTACAATAACTGATTGTGTATGGATATTTGCTCGTGATATCGACCACCGGTTTACATGACTGGCCGTATTATTTGAACGCTAACAGCACATCAGGTAACCAAAACGATGAAAGGGGCAGAAATATTCACCGAACACAGCTTGAAACGCCTTGTCGTGTGCTTTGTGGTTGCTTGTGTTTTGGCCACCCACAGTATTTATTGGTGTTTGTCTGAGGAGTACACTACTGAAGCCAAACTATACCATATAACTACGTTCATTTCTGCGCCTAGAGCAAGTATCTTCTCAGACATATTTGTGAGTTGTGAACTGAACCCCAGGCACTCATGCTTCTCCTCTATTTGTTTGTTTGTTTGTTTAACGCTGCACATGCAGGGGATTATTCAACAGTATGCATTCCCTGTGAAGCCTCAAGAGTCTGACTGAGTTTGGTTTTACGCCGCTTTTAGCAATATTCCAGCAACATCACGGCGGGGGACACCAGAAATGGGCTTCACACATTGTGCCCATGTGGGGATTCGAACCCGGGTCTTCGGCGTGACGAGCCAACGCTTTAACCATTAGGCTACCCCACCGCCCCCTCAAGAGCCAGAACTGTAAAGAACTAAGATTAACACCTCGGGCATCACTGGAATTGCTACATCACTATTATGTTTGACAGCATCATGTCAGATTTTTCTCTGAAAGTTTGGTATAAAATAACAATGGCTCTTTGGCTAAACAGAAAGTTGAATTATATTTTCACTTGTGGCAAAAGCAAATAGGAACTATCTCAACAGTTAACTGAGGTTGTGTTTGGCCCCCTGATGCATCTTATTTCCCCAGGGGCGGTGGGGTAGCCTAGTGGGTAAAGCGTCCGCTCGTCAAGCCGAAGACCCGGGTTCGATTCCCCACATGGGTACAATGTGTGAAACCCATTTCTGGTATCCCCCGTCGTGATATTGCTGGAATATTGCTAAAAGCGGTGTAAAACCATACTCACTCACTCACTCTAATTTCCCGGTTTGAGTATGAATTGTGCAAAGACAGGATTGTGAAACCAATGGCTCCAAATAGTTATGGTGTCTATACCTTTAACTGACATTTCGTATGCTACTGATAACGACCAAGCTAACAAAACAAAGAGAAAATACAGTCCAGTTTGCACAGTCCTTATACACACACGAATGTTGATTAAGCACCATCTAAATCCATGAACGTTACGTAAGCAACATGTATATCCATGAACGTTGATTAAGTACCGTCTAAATCCATGAACGTTAGTTAAGCACCATCTAAATCCATGAACGTTAGTTAAGCACCATCTAAATCCATTTACGGTAACTATGCAACATCTAAATCCATGAACGTTCATATGCAACATCTAAATCCATGAACTATGATTAAAGACAATCTAAATCCATGTACGTTAGCTAAGCACCATCTAAATCCATGAACGTTAACTAAGCAACATCTTAATCCATGAACGATGATTAAGCACCACCTAAATCCATGTACGTTAGCTAAGCAACATCTAAATCCATGAACGTTAACTAAGCAACATCTTAATCCATGAACGATGATTAAGCACCATCTAAATCCATGTACGTTAGCTAAGCAACATCTATATCCATGAACGTTAACTAAGCAACATCTTAATCCATGATCGATGATTAAGCACCATCTACATCCATGAACGTTAACTAAGCAACGTCTCAATCCATGAACGATGATTAAGCACCATCTAAATCCATGAACGATGATTAAGCACCATCTACATCCATGAACGATGATTAAGCACCATCTAAATCCATGATCGATGATTAAGCACCATCTAAATCCATGAACGATGATTAAGCAACGTCTAAATCCATGAACGATGATTAAGCACCATCTAAATCCATGAACGTTAACTCAGCAACATCTAAATCCAAGGGCAAGTGTTCACGTCGTCGGGGTTCAATGACACTGACAATCAACTAATACACTGTGTCTGACCACCCGATCAGAAACGTCGGCTCTTACAAGCACAGGTTATACTGTGCTACGATTTTTTTTTAAATTTGCCATCTTTACGAAGGTGTGAGCGAAGAAAATACAGCCTGATATCTGAACGACATAAGTGCATATGAATTGGGTTCATGTGCTTATGCATAACGTTATACGCTCAACATTAAAAATGACTCGCAATAAATGTCAAAAATGGACGGAGTTATACAGTAGATTCGGCTAGGTGGATGAGTGCATCATAAGCGGATGGAATGAAGTATCCTTGGTCTCGGTTGATGGTGGCTTTTAGCGTTTGATATGGCTTCGGTGAGCTTGCGTTTAGTGAAGTCTGTTTGTTTGTTTGTTAGAGAGAATGGTGATGTCAGACCACTCTATTTGATGATTGGGGCTTGCTTTGATGTGGTCGGAAATTGTTAATTATAGTGTTAATTATGTTGTTTTCTTTGTTACATTGTTACATCCAGTATATAAACACTTCCCCCCTTCTTCATGTTCCATTATGCTTGACAACGGTACAAGAATCTGTATCGAAACGTCGCACTCACGAATAAAAAGAAGTTGTTATCCATAAAGTTTGTTCTATATTGTACTTCCCAACTTCTAAAATGCCACTCAAAGAAGTTACTTCAAGATGCTTCTAAAAGTCTTATGAAAAATAAAAATTGGTTCACGTCAACAGAACCCTCAGAACTATGTTTCCCCGGGAAATCAGTACTGCTCAAATTCTATATATGTGGAATTTGTAATGCCTGAGTGTATGAGAGAACAATGTTGGTATGAAAGTAAATATTTTCTACATACTTTTAGTTCAATATTTCGAAAACACAAAAGATTGATGTTATTTAATTCCCTAATAATTCCCTTATAAGACGATTATAGGCTCCTTCAAGTAATCTTTGTTGGTTTAAGGGATGTACCCACCATCTCCGTGTTTTGTTCTCTTCCTCATGCACAAAAACTGCCTGAGATGATAGGATTTTTCCTCCATCTTATATTCATCCGTCTTATATCGCAGATGATAGCACCTAGTGTATTGGAAAAAACGCACTCGGTAACGCATGCGTCAAAAAATGCGGACGTAGTGTAAATCCAGCCTATCACCTACAACTGTGGACATGACCACAATCATAAAAGGGAGAAATAGTCCCCTTAAATCCACTTGGTGCAAACACACACAGAAACACAAACACACACGCAAACACAAGAACATGCTACCGCATACATAGGTGCTACTGACATATTTTAAAGAACCACCATGTTGATTCAGAGGCTGGAGTGTATTTATACCTCCGATAAGTCAAGATGACAGAACAGTCTATTTCTGTTACTTTGCTCTTTGGAACGGATAATGTCTGAACAAATGTAATTTCATGATCGTAATGAATGAAATACAGAAATCGCAAAAATCAACAAATACCTGGACCAACGAAACCTTAATAAAATATGATCAATTCAAATTAATTATGATCTACATTCTTGCGAATCAATGTGGTCGTATACATGACTAATATTAAATGTCTTATAACCTTACCTAATGTGAGATGATAGAAATGAAACTAGATCTGTTATTGACGTTTGTATTTTAATCTGATTCTCATACACAAACTTTGCAACTAATAATATTACAAACTTTTAAGAAGCAGATTATACCAAGATATTGAACAAGGAAGAAATTCATTACCCTTATTCCTGGATTTGTCTGACTTGGTAAACAAAGTCCATCAGCATTCAATAAATAGTAATTTATTCAATCACATAATTGACATATCTCTTTAAATCCATCTACGTCCGATTCTGATCATCAATATATACACCCACTGACTCTCAGTAATCCTGCTGTTTTAGGACCATACACAGTATTCGCTAATAATCAATGTTTCATAATACAGACAGAAATCTGTAACGTAGAAAATGAAATCGCTTCCTCAATTAAATGGATAGGTTTACTTCAATATCCTGTATACATCTGTATACTGTCCATATCTTGATCATGTTCGCTATCGAGCTGAGTTGATATTGCTGAGTGCGGCGTTAAGCAACATACCATCCAATCAACCAAACATTGTTCATCTTTGCTTTGCATGTCAGCAAAATCCTTTTATAACGTATCAAGTGGAGACTGAATCAAATTCAGCTGCAGACATGTAAAGTAACGTTAACCTTTATAAAATACAAGAGTGAGTGAGTGAGTTAATATTTAACGTCACATCGGCAATATTTCAGCCATATCGTGACGATAAAATACAAGAGAAGAACGACGGTTTACCAGAAGTATACACACCCCTCCCCTTCCACTAAAACTGCATCTATGGAAAGCAACAGCCTGAGAGCTGGTCTAGTGGAAAGTGACAGCTGGACAGCGGCAGGACGTGACAACACGGTACTTGTTGTTTCCATGCAATTTTTTTTAAATTGGGATACGAATCCACCAAAGCTGAAAGAAGAAAAGAAGACTTGCTTTTCTCAGCACACAAAACGTAAAATGCAAAAGAATCCCTCGGATAAATCTATCTTAAATGTCATAGCACACCGAAATATCATGAATCTCGACAGATCCGTGTTTGTAAGGACACGGATCCAACCTTGACATGTGTTTCATCACAAAACCCTTGTTCAACTTCGCATGCGAGCGAAGTCCTTTGATATCAAGTGACGACTCAATCAAATTTAACCTTTATCAAATGCATGGGAAGAGCGGGAAGCGACCACATTCTTCGACAGACATCACACCTACACCTGTCGAAAATTAGGCTTATAGGTTCAATAATATACGCCTTGATTCTTTAACAACACATCCTGGATCCGGAAACTCACAAGAAACAAACCTTTCATTTAGGTCAGAGAAACACCACTGGAACCTGCTACAGATGATAGCCAATCAATTTCTTCAGAAGGCTTAAAGAAGTTCAACCGTTCCATTTTCAGTTGAAGATAACAGTTGTAGTGCTCGATTTAAAGTTGAAACGTCAATATTTGATTCTGTTAACTTATGTCACACTGAAATGATGAGGAACATTTCACAAATGTAAGACAAATGTGAAAAAACAATCCATGTATTGTGGGAACATTTTGCATTCGTTGTCAGTAAGTCTCAAAGGCCAACCATCCTCATTATTTCAACTTTTACAAGCATAGGGAGCTGGGACCTATTTTAAGATGGACATGGATTAATCATTCAAATAGTGCAATAGGTAAACAAGGCCTCATTGCTGTTTTCAAGGTTCATCGTTCTTTACTTTGGCTTACGGAATCACGCAACCAATGCATCAGGGGGCCCTTGTCGTTACTAGAAACCTCAAACCTGCATGTTTACAGAAACAAAATACACGTCCTACAGAATCGGTCACTATCGATTGTGTTTGCTATTGCGACGTTATGTCATTGTCAACCATTAAAAGAAACGTCAAAACAACGTTTGCATTTAAAACATAAAACACAAATAGCTTACATATGTCAGTGATAGATAAGTGTGTGAAGCCATCCAATCATTCATATTTTCTTCAAGAAGTGGATTTCCGAAGACTTTAATTACATTACTGTCTTGGCAGGAAGGCGATTATTCTTGGCACCAAAATATTTATCGTGTTTGCCCACATTTGTACAGTTTCTTTTTCTCTAACATTACCTAAGGTCAATCAATAATTCCGCAGAAATGTAGAAGGTTTCAAGATACACGCGAGAAAGTCTGAGACTTTTTCTGCTCAACAAAATAAAAATGTATGGCGGGAACTAAGACGAATAAACACAAGATGGTATACTTCTAACTGGGATGAAAACAGTCGCCGTTACACCGAGAACTTCAGGTCGGAAACACAACTATGATGTCCGTATGAAATAAATCACTATCGAATTATCATATTTGAACTTGGGTTCTTTAAGTTGGACAAATAGATACAATGTACACTGGAAAGATTGTAAATTATAATTAACTGCTGCTATCCTAATTTCAAGGAATTTATCAATAAAATTAAGTTATGGTTTCAGTATGAATTTAAAAAAAATAGACAAACAAATCTGCCGTAACGGCTGCCTGAAGGAGATCGGGTACAATAACTGATTGTGTATGGCTCTTTGCTCATGATATCGACCACCGGTTTACACGACTGGCCGTATTATTGGAACGCTAATAGCACATCAGGTAACCACAACGAGGAAAGGGGCAGAAATATTCACCGAACACAGCTTGAAACGCCTTGTCGTGTGCTTTGTAGTTGCTTGTGTTTTGGCCACCCACAGTATTTATTGGTGTTTGTCTGAGGAGTACACTATTGAAGCCAAACTATACCATGCAACTACGTTCACTTCTACGCCTAGAGCAAGTATCTTCTCAAACATGTTTGTGAGTTGTGAACTGAAACCCGGCACTCAGGCTTTTCCCCTATTTGTTTGTTTGTTTAACGCTGCACTTGCAGGAGATAATTCAACAGTGTGCATTGTCTGGGAAGCCTCAAGAGTCAGAACTGTACAGAACCAAGATTAACACCTCGGGCATCACTGGAATTGCTACATCACTATTATGTTTCACAGCATCATGTCAGATTTTTCTCTGAAAGTTTGGTATAAAATAACGATGGCTCTTTGGCTAAACAGAAATTTGAATTATATTTTCACTTTTGGCAAAAGCAAAAAGGAACTATCTCAACAGTTAACTGAGGTTGTGTTTGGCCCCCTGATGCATCTTATCTCCCCAGGGGCGGTGGGGAAGCCTATTGGTTAAAGCGTCTGCTCGTCAAGCCGAGGACCCGGGTTCGATTCCCCATATGGATACACTGTGTGAAGCCCATTTCTGGTATCCCCCGTCGTGATATTGCTGGAATATTGCTAAAAGCGGTGTAAAACCATACTTACTCACTCACTCTAATTTCCCAGTTTGAGTATGAATTGTGCAAAGACAGGATTGTGAAACCAAAGGCTCCAAAAAGGTTATGGTGTCTATACCTTTAACTGACATTTCGTATGCTACTGATAACGACCACGCTAACAAAACAAAGAGAAAATACAGTCCAGTTTGCACAGTCCTTATACACACACGAAAGTTGATTAAGCACCATCTAAATCCATGAACGTTACGTAAGCAACATGTATATCCATGAACGTTGATTAAGCACCATCTAAATCCATAATCTTTAAGTAAGCACCATCTAAATCGATGAACGATAGTTAAGCACCATCTAAATCCATGTACGGTAACTATGCAACATCTAAATCCATGAACGATAGTTAAGCACCATCTAAATCCATGAACGTTAGTTAAGCACAATCTAAATCCATGAACGATAGTTAAGCACCATCTAAATCCATGAAAGATAGTTAAGCACCATCTAAATCCATGTACGGTAACTATGCAACATCTAAAGCCATGAACGATAGTTAAGCACCCTCTAAATCCATGTACGGTAACTATGCAACATCTAAATCCATGAACGTTAGTTAAGCACCATCTAAATCCATGAACGATAGTTAAGCACCATCTAAATCCATGTACGGTAACTATGCAACATCTAAATCCATGAACGATGATTAAGCACCAACTAAATCCATGTACGTTAACTATGCAACATCTAAATCCATGAACGATAGTTAAGCACAATCTAAATCCATGTACGGTAACTATGCAACATCTAAATCCATGAACGATAGTTAAGCACCATCTAAATCCATGAACGTTAGTTAAGCACAATCTAAATCCATGTACGGTAACTATGCAACATCTAAATCCATGAACGATAATTAAGCACCATCTAAATCCATGAACGTTAGTTAAGCACCATCTAAATCAATGTACAGCAACTATGCAACATCTAAATCCATGAACGATAGTTAAGCACCATCTTAATCCATGAACGTTAGTTAAGCACCATCTAAATCCATGTACGGTAACTATGCAACATCTAAATCCATGAACGTAAGTTAAGCACCATCTAAATCCATGAACGATAGTTAAGCACCATCTAAATCCATGAACGTTAACTATGCAACATCTAAATCCATGAACGATGATTAAGCACCATCTAAATCCATGAACGTTAGTTAAGCACCATCTAAATCCATGAACGTTAACTATGCAACATCTAAATCCATGAACGATGATTAAGCACCATCTAAATCAATGTACGTTAGCTAAGCAACATCTAAATCCATGAACGATGATTAAGCACCATCTAAATCCATGAACGTTAGTTAAGCAACTTCTAAATCCATGAACGATGATTAAGCACCATCTAAATCCATGAACGATGATTAAGCACCATCTAAATCAATGAACGTTAACTAAGCAACATCTAAATCCATGAACGATGATTAAGCACCATCTAAATCCATGAACGTTAGTTAAGCAACTTCTAAATCCATGAACGATGATTAAGCACCATCTAAATCCATGAACGTTAACTAAGCACCATCTAAATCTATAAACGATGATTAAGCACCATCTAAATCCATGAACGTTAACTAAGCAACATCTAAACCCATGAACGATGATTAAGCACCATCTAAATCCATGAACGTTAACTAAGCAACTTCTAAATCCATGAACGATGATTAAGCACCATCTAAATCCATGAACGTTAGCTAAGCAATTTCTAAATCCATGAACGATGATTAAGCACCATCTAAATCCATGAACGTTAACTAAGCAACATCTAAATCCATAAACGATGATTAAGCACCATCTAAATCCATGAACGTTAACTAAGCAACATCTAAATCCATGAACGATAGTTAAGCACCATCTAAATCCATGAACGTTATTTAAGCAACTTCTAAATCCATGAACGATGATTAAGCAACATCTAAATCCATGAACGATAGTTAAGCACCATCTAAATCCATGAACGTTAGTTAAGCACAATCTAAATCCATGTACGGTAACTATGCAACATCTAAAGCCATGAACGATAGTTAAGCACCATCTAAATCCATGTACGGTAACTATGCAACATCTAAATCTATGAACGATAGTTAAGCACCATCTAAATCCATGAACGATAGTTAAGCACCATCTAAATCCATGTACGGTAACTATGCAACATCTAAATCCATGAACGATGATTAAGCACCAACTAAATCCATGTACGTTAACTATGCAACATCTAAATCCATGAACGATAGTTAAGCACAATCTAAATCCATGTACGGTAACTATGCAACATCTAAATCCATGAACGATAGTTAAGCACCATCTAAATCCATGAACGTTAGTTAAGCACCATCTAAATCCATGTACGGTAACTATGCAACATCTAAATCCATGAACGATAATTAAGCACCATCTAAATCCATGAACGTTAGTTAAGCACCATCTAAATCAATGTACAGCAACTATGCAACATCTAAATCCATGAACGATAGTTAAGCACCATCTTAATCCATGAACGTTAGTTAAGCACCATCTAAATCCATGTACGGTAACTATGCAGCATCTAAATCCATGAACGTTAGTTAAGCACCATCTAAATCCATGAACAAGAGGTTAAGCACCATCTAAATCCATGAACGTTAACTATGCAACATCTCAATCCATGAACGATGATTAAGCACCATTTAAATCCATGAACGTTAGTTAAGCACCATCTAAATCCATGTACGGTAACTATGCAACATCTAAATCCATGAACGTAAGTTAAGCACCATCTAAATCCATGAACGATAGTTAAGCACCATCTAAATCCATGAACGTTAACTATGCAACATCTAAATCCATGAACGATGATTAAGCACCATCTAAATCCATGAACGTTAGTTAAGCACCATCTAAATCCATGAACGTTAACTATGCAACATCTAAATCCATGAACGATGATTAAGCACCATCTAAATCAATGTACGTTAGCTAAGCAACATCTAAATCCATGAACGATGATTAAGCACCATCTAAATCCATGAACGTTAGTTAAGCAACTTCTAAATCCATGAACGATGATTAAGCACCATCTAAATCCATGAACGATGATTAAGCACCATCTAAATCAATGAACGTTAACTAAGCAACATCTAAATCCATGAACGATGATTAAGCACCATCTAAATCCATGAACGTTAGTTAAGCAACTTCTAAATCCATGAACGATGATTAAGCACCATCTAAATCCATGAACGTTAACTAAGCACCATCTAAATCTATAAACGATGATTAAGCACCATCTAAATCCATGAACGTTAACTAAGCAACATCTAAACCCATGAACGATGATTAAGCACCATCTAAATCCATGAACGTTAACTAAGCAACTTCTAAATCCATGAACGATGATTAAGCACCATCTAAATCCATGAACGTTAGCTAAGCAATTTCTAAATCCATGAACGATGATTAAGCACCATCTAAATCCATGAACGTTAACTAAGCAACTTCTAAATCCATGAACGATGATTAAGCACCATCTAAATCCATGAACGTTAGCTAAGCAATTTCTAAATCCATGAACGATGATTAAGCACCATCTAAATCCATGAACGTTAACTAAGCAACATCTAAATCCATAAACGATGATTAAGCACCATCTAAATCCATGAACGTTAACTAAGCAACATCTAAATCCATGAACGATAGTTAAGCACCATCTAAATCCATGAACGTTAACTAAGCAACTTCTAAATCCATGAACGATGATTAAGCACCATCTAAATCCATGAACGATGATTAAGCAACATCTAAATCCATGAACGATGATTAAGCACCATCTAAATCCATGAACGTTAGTTAAGCAACTTCTAAATCCATGAACGATGATTAAGCACCATCTAAATCCATGAACGTTAACTAAGCACCATCTAAATCTATAAACGATGATTAAGCACCATCTAAATCCATGAACGTTAACTAAGCAACATCTAAATCCATAAACGATGATTAAGCACCATCTAAATCCATGAACGTTAACTAAGCAACATCTAAATCCATGAACGATAGTTAAGCACCATCTAAATCCATGAACGTTAACTAAGCAACTTCTAAATCCATGAACGATGATTAAGCACCATCTAAATCCATGAACGTTAGCTAAGCAACATCTAAATCCATGAACGATGATTAAGCACCATCTAAATCCGTGAACGTTAACTAAGCAGCATCTAAATCCAAGGGAAAGTGTTCACGTCGTCGGGGTTCAATGACACTGACAATCAACTAATACACTGTGTCTGACCACCCGATCAGAAACGTCGGCTCTTACAAGCACAGGTTATACTGTGCTACGATTTTTTTAATTTGGCATCTTTACGAAAAGTGTGAGCGAAGAAAATACAGCCTGATATCTGAACGACATAAGTGCATATGAATTGGGTTCATGTGCTTATGCATAACGTTATACGCTCAACATTAAAAATGACTCGCAATAAATGTCAAAAATGGACGTCAAACGACGACAGAGAGGTCATGCATATATAATAGTGATTTGGAGGGCCCTATCCGATATCCGTTCTTAGATTCCCATATTCTTCTGTTTGTGTAGATGTATTTTGACTAATTTTGCATCGTTATTACCAGAGTAGTAGCCATATCTTCAAATGTAATGAAATTGATGAAAATAATACAACATTTTAGTTGACGTCATTGCTTGTTTTATGCATTTTGCGACGTCGGAAATAGGCGACATTGGTATGCTGATTAGTATATATCTCACCTAATTTCCATTAATTGTATAAAAGGTCTCGGCTCCTATGTCAGAATTTAACACTCTTCAGACAAAACATAAAATGACTGATTTTTCCATTTAAATAGTGTCCTGAATATATCAACAATTAGACGGTTGACTGTGTATCTTATTGTGAACAACAGGCGCACCTGTTTGGCATCAATTTAACGTAAATGAAAAATAACATTTCACAACACCCGAATATTTTGTTTAGGATAAGAATTGTCTTTGTTTATGATTATGTAGCTATTACTCTTCATAAGTATGCAATGAAAGATGCAAAAAGATAGCTTTTTATATATGAAACTATATAATTAGAATATGGATGTAAGATTTGTCCAAATTAAGACATGACATGGTTTATATATTTTTAAACAATTTTCGTTTAAACATAGTTTGAGTTTAATATCCTGTTATCACAATATTTTTTAATCGAATATGAATTGATTATATTATCGATAACAATGATGGTGAATCATAAAACGTTTCCGACAAACGCGTACCTGGCCAATCAATATAGATCATTGTTTTGTCTATAATACGACACAACAATATGCAATGAACAAGACAATTCCTTTTAATATGTGTGCATATATATTTCATAACGTATATGAATCATTTTCATTAATGTTATCAGTTTTACTTATAAGATTGAATTAAATCGCTGTTCATTAACCTGTTCATATGAAACTGTAATATTAGTCCAAATGCATTGAATATAAATATTGTACATCATAGGAACTAAAGTAGTTGCAGTTATGGCTACGTTTGATCTTCTAACACTTGTGAAAAGGTTAAGAATATGGCGTACTGCACTAAATGTGCCAATTTCTTATGTAAATATTATTCAAACAATAAAAAAAATTCAAAGAATAAAACACATTAAACCCTTTATGGACGTATGATATGATATAGAACAAGGCTAAATGTAGATACTGAAGTCAGTTTCATGAAAAAATGTCTGAACTACATGCAAAATATACACCATAATAATGACAGTGTAATCGTTGGGCGATTGTGTTTACTCTTGTTCAACCGACCTTCACCTCAAAGAAATTGCCTAATATGTACAACAATGTTGACGTGTGACATCACTACCGATGACCGATTTCTTACAAAATGGCGGCTTTGCCGACAAGGGTACACAGGATTTTGCGAGGACCCTTCCATTGATTCAGGGATCGTTTGTACATAAATATGAGATGTAAGTAATCAGAATGATTCTGACTATCTGTGTATTGTTATATGTTTTTGTTGTTTTCATTGTAAGTAAGAAAAGAAGCCAGAAATGCTGACAATTACCGTTGTCGTTCTGCGTGATTTTGCGTCAGTCATGGCGTCACGCTACACGGAAACTTTGAATTTCTTATGAATTATATAATCATTGCATTGTATCTATTGATAATTTCCTATTTCTGGCTACGATACTCTTTCCATGCATATTCCAAAGGTATTGAGCCATTGCAAGCAATGAATAGACGGATGAATGTTGGAAACTTTCAGAAAAAGCTACGCAGTGTAAAGTCGGAATTTGTCTTTGTTTACATTTCACCCAAGCGCAGTCTTTCGAGCACAGCGTTCGTTTTCACACCCATTATGTTTCGTCTCATTTTATCTAGACAGTTGGTATTGGTGACAAACACCATTTGTAATTTGATTCTAAAATGTATGGGGAATTCAGTGATGCATTTTTCGAAGCTGAATATGAAATATACGTGATGTAATAGACGTTTCAATATCGGCCTTCGCGAAACGTGCTTTTATAAGCGGAAAGCGCACTTCGGCGTTCGTGTTAGTGTATTTTCGAAAACATCCCAATCGATTCTAGATTCATCAGCAACGTTTCAGAATTATCATTAGCGATTTCATGAATATGTTATTTTTGAAATTCAATACTCCCAGTAATTATCCGATTTTTACATTTCAAAACATACATCAAATAACGCGAAATCGCGATTTCGTATTGTGTAAAAAATGGCGACATTTTCGATGAAGCCTATTTTGAAAGGTCATTTTCAGCACTTTAGCTTTGTCTAAAATAATAGTGGATGGTATTAAGAAACAGGAAATTTCCCGCAGAATTCGAAACTGTGATGTGTATTTGTGTGCGTGGGATATTTTGATTTTTATTGGACTTCAGATTGAGGGTTGAAGGGGAAGGACATATATGTCCCTGTGGCACCCACAGGTAGCCTGGGTAGCCTATTGGTTAAAGCGTTCGCTTGCTTGTCACGCTGAAGACCCGGGTTCGATTCCTCACATGGGTACAATGTGTACAATGTGTGAAGTCCATTTCTGACTTCCCCGCCGTGAAGGTCATTGCTTGATTGCGCAGAAATGTAAAAGGTTTCAAAAGAACATCTGAGACTTTTTTGACTCAACAGAATGAACATGCATAACAAACGAATTATGATGATTAAACTGCAGGGCGCATGAGAGTATACATCAAACTTGGACTGGAGTCTTAGTACAAGGCAATGCCATTGATTCTCTATCTGTCCATTGTTGTCTCTTCGTCTGTTCACTGGTGTATGTTGTTCACATCTATATTGTCAGGCAGTCTGGTGTTCCGACTGCACCTGTGCATTGAAAAGGTATGTTGCATTGTCTGGCCCCACCTACATCCGCGTCCTTTTTGAAATTGAAGAGATGATTGCAGATCTATGTACCTACTGATGTCACAAAATATAGATAGTGGAGACCACGGGCATGAGTTACAAATTCAAATGTACGAGGACTGTGCCTGTATTTCTTGCAATGTAAGGTATGAATATTGTGCATAGATTACAAGGAATGCAAGTTGCCAATATTATGCACTATTTTCTTGACATGTAAGTTACAAGTATTGTGAAGTATGTTCTTTAAATGTTAGGATTTAATATCGTCCACATATTTCCAGGAATGTATGTTACGAATATTGCGCTCTATTTTCTGGAATCAACGGACGTATTTTCAATAATTTACTTGTTCAAAGACTGTTACCTAATATTTAAGAATGTAAGTTCCGAATATTGTGCACATTGTTTGAGGTAAATCAGTCAATGTTTCATGTGGCCACGGGTCATTGCATGTAATAAAACAAAAGTACCATAATACATTTCTACACTCTTTCGTGGTAGAAAGGTGAGTGAGTGAGTGAGTTTAGTTTTACGCCGCACTCAGGAATATTCCAGCTATATAGTGGCGGTCTGTAAATAATCGAGTCTTGGTAAAATGTTCAGATGATGTCAGATCGGAAATTGAACACATATAAAAGCAGAAGTGGCAAAACCTTTTCCATTTTTATAAGAAATTGGCTAAGCACTGGGTCGAGTGGGACTTTATCACCAGCATGTGCCTATGAATCCAAATCACATTGTGATAAAATCAGGTATTTTTAAAACATCCTGCTCTAACGCTTGCCCAAGCACAGGTAAATGCATGTGAGTCAATTCTGCGCTTGAAAACACGCATAAGCATATGGGGCCTATTGGTCGAGTGAAAAACAGTGAATTGTATTAGACGTCATTTGTGTCAAAGATGCGTCATATTTGAAATGCCATCCACCTCTCTTCCATAAACTTTTAAAAAGCTTTACTGGGGCCTTGAATGTACCAAGGGTGAGACAGAATCTGAGCAAGAGTTGTCGGATACACTGTGATATCTGAAGTTGTTCAAATGTAGGCACCAAGGATTGGAGCCTCGTGAATACTGCTTGAAATAACGGGAACGTTAAAGTAATCCCTCTTTTCATTCATGTGGAGAGTCTGTCTGTCACTGGTTATCTTCATCCATACATCTAAATAATGAACTAAACATGAATCTTAAAATGAACACAGAAATGTTTCGACAGAACTTAAAGCAGATCTTTGCAAAACGTCAACCATATATTTGAGGGGTTGAGAATCCACATGGTATTAATTCCACATATCTCGTGTATTTTCTGTGAATATAAAGAGACCCTAAGACATAAAAGGCAGCGAATGGATTATACCTTCATATACACAACACATATGGTGCTGTGATATTTCGTCATTGATTCGTTTTGTCCCTGTTTATAGGTTTGACGGGTATACCTACATTGCAGGTACGTAAATACTTTCTTCTTGACGTAAAACCTGGAGATCTTACCAGAGGCTATGTCGACTAGACTGCTATATTTGTCCTACCTGATTCTAAAGTGCATATTCCTATGAACCCTGCAGTTCATATATGTGTCTCCAGACGTATGCCGATATTCGTCTGTAGGAAACGGTGGTGCCATTTGAACTCCAACGCGTTTCCATTAATTCTGAATTAGACCTAACTTACGTGAGTTCCCTTTAATCAAAACAGCGGAAATGTTTATTTCCTGAAGTACAGTGGCTTTGATACTTCCTCGTTCTATTATCGACATAACAACATGAAATAGACTGTATAATTTAAGGAATCTTCCATGTAGTTTGGCTCACCCTCGACACAGGACATGCTGACCCAGTTTACCTTGGAAGTGCTGGTAACAAACAAATGAACGAGTGGTCTACATTATGACAAAGGGGATGATTTCAACTTCCGTCTTCATAGCTGTCATATGGTTTAGTGTGGTGTTACTAAACAAACAAACAATATACATAAAGTCCCTAAAAGGACAACTGAACATGAAAAGTTTTTTACATCTTTGCTGTACACATGCCAATCCACCATAGTTTAAATTTCCACTTCGTATTTAAAACCAAATTCCCTACAAATTATCCCAGGTCGACCTATGTGTCTAAACGCCATTGATGAGTTGGAAGGCTGACAAAATTGTAAAATGTCTTTTGCTCCTACAGTAAGAGAAAACCTGTGAATAACTTTTCAGACATTATGTTTGTGCAATATTAGATCCGACTAGAAGTGAAAATATATGTGTTCTGTTATCACTTAAGATGCAACACAAGCTATTATTTAAATTATATCCCTGCAGTCAGCACCGAAGCCACGAGTCCTAGATAAATCAACTGGGAATGTGTACATGCATAATTGGACAAAATAGGGGTAAACCTATACCCCAGTCTTGTGTCAGAAAGTCGGCGGTTCGATCCTCGGCCGCGGCTCACCAAAGACACAAGACCGTATTTGTTCTTTCCCTGCCACTATGTAATGCAGTATGGTCATACCTGTTGAAGAACATGGTTTACGAACCAATTTACACGAGAAGGAAAGAGTAGCTTTTCTCTCCATCAATATAAGTAAAATGACAACAAAACCCACTTTAATTTACCTTCGCTATTAACATCAATAACAATTTACTTTAAATGCTACGGCACGCGCTGCCTATCGGGTAAAAGAGTGAACACATTTACGGTCTATCAAAACTGCCGATCTTGCATATTATAATTATTTCTTTAATTATATTTTTTACAGAAACCCCTGTTACAAATTGGGACTGCAGCCCAGGGAAGCAGAAACCCCATTGAAGTGAAAAGAGATTGAAGCAACAGGCTTTTTTTCTTTTTTTAAATTTTTTTTAAGACATTAGACAAGCACATTGCATTCACTCACACATTCACACTGACAGAAGAGGTAGCAAATAACATGAAGTATATATTATAGTATATAAGGAAACATGACTACCACAATATGGATGAAATGACACTTTGATGTTATATAATTTGATATAGATTTGGGTGAGAAGTTTAATATGGTGTTATACCGATGGCAGGGAGTGTACAACATTCTATCCATGTTTGATAGAATTTAATGTTTTCACTTTTAGAGAAATATCTTGTATTCTCAATCTTGTATCTATCACTCAACAGTCTCTTAAAACATGTCATATTTGGAGTGGCAGAAGCATGTTTGCATTTATAAACATGGAACTTTGCTAGTAATAAAATGAGGTCAAACACCTCATCTGAAACAAAGTCATCTTTGTAACCAAAATTAACGAGCTCTGAAGTAGAGGTTCAGTTACACACATGAGAACATTTTTCAAGGAACAAGTCTGAGAGTAACTTCCAGAAAGTTTGGACATAACTGTGTTCCCAAAATAAATGAACAAGAGTTTCAGCACAACCCCCACAAAAGGAGCACTTGTTACAAGATGCCATCTTAATCTTGGCCAGATTGGTTGACAGCAATCTATGCAGTTTTCTTATTGAAACCACCTAAGGTTTATGTGTGATGTTGTCTTTATTGTTTTTAAGAATATCTCTTCCCAGTTGGGGTCTATGTTCTCCCATTTAAATTTAGCCTTGAAGACCTCTTTTGAAGCAGATAGGATGTAGTAATGAAATTTTGTTCCCTTTTTAATAGAGATTTCACTTCTGACAACTGGGTTATCATCCAAAGTTTATCGAGAGGCTGGTCGATCATTTGAAAGACTCTTAAAGTAGCTTTTGATTGCACAAATAACACCACGATATGTCACAAAATTGACCTTTAAATCAAATTATTCTTCAAAATCCCTTAGTCACTAATAGCTTCCATCAACATTTTTTAATGAAATCTGATGCCTCTGTCAAACCATGAGGATTAAAATACTAGCTTATCGGCAACCAAGATATTATTGTTATAAAACACTGGTTCTGTAATGAAGTCTTCAAAAGATTGTGTAGAAATTGTACCATAGTATTCGTGAAGTGCTAACATATTTGCGATTTTATCGATGTTTTAGGAAAGACAGAACCGAAATATTCATGCAGTCTGGAATAGAACTAAAAAGCAAAGATTTCCATTTTGGAACAGTTTCAACATGAAATATACACTTGACCCATCTTAATTTGAGGGCTCCAACGAATTTGTGAATATTAACCATGCCCAAATCACCGTCCTTATGTGACTAACAAGCCAGTGATCTCTTGATCTTGTCAGGTTTACCACTCCAAAGGAACTTGAATAAAATTTTATTTAATTCCTTCAAAAAGTGTCCTGGTGGTTTCCCAACGTCTTATTCAGATCTGTATCAAAATTGATACCTAGAATCCTAAAGGTGTCTGGGTTCCATCTTATTTTTAGATTGGGTAGATATTTTACAGAACAGTTATTCTTTGAGCCAATCCATACAACTTCAGATTTGCCATAATTGAAATTTAAACCTGAAATATCTGCAAAAGGATTTAGAATATCGACTGTAGATTCAAATGACGATGCCTCTGATGTTCGGATTTTTTCTTACTAACCCAGCCAAGATTTCAACACAAAGAATAAAGATGTATGGCGATAAGGGATCACCCTGTCTGCAAACTCTTTGAATTGAGAACCAAGGTGACAATGACCCATTTATGACAAGACAAGATTTGATATCATTATACATGACATTGATCCATTTCTTGAAATCATCACTAATATTAAAAAAAACACAGTGTTTTATCTATGAATGACTACGAGACGGAATCGAAAGCCTTTTCAAAGTCTATCAGGAAAAGCATCCCAGGAACTTCCTTTGATTCTGTATGCAGCATAATATCATAGAGAAGTCTAATATTATCACCAATATCGTCCTGATATAAATCCAGTTTGATCAGTACTATTCAATTTAGGAAGAACTCTTTTTAACCTTTCTGCAAGAACGGAGGATACGAGTTTTGAAGAACAATTAAGGAGTGATATAGGTCTCCGGTTTTTGATGAATCTTTTAGGTTTATCTCCTTAAGGTTTGCAAGTGATAATACCTTGCTTTTGAGTAACTGAAAGACTGCGTTTTGAGAAGCTGTAGTTCAGCGAACGTAAAAGGAACTCTGAAATATCATTCCAAAAGAACTTGTAGAATTCACAGGAGAACCCATCTGAATCTGGGCTCTTATTGTTGGATGTTTTTTCAAAGATTCAATTCTTTTGAGGTAATTGCACCATCTCACAGTTTCCGTAGATCATCCCCCCACAAAAGATCATCCAAGTCCTTTTCTACAATTGAGGGTTCCCTGGATTGATAAAGATTTTCATAAAATAGCTAAGCTTCTTGCGCAATATCTTGGGTACTAGTCAAAACTAATCCATCACTACTTTCAATAAATGTCATTGATTTACTGACATCGTTTCTATTTTCTAAATTGCAGAAATATTTAGAAACAAGCTCTCCTTCGTCAATCCATCTCGCTCTAGACCGAATAATGACACCTTCCATCCTGTTTTTCCTGATCTCTTCTAGCTCTTCACATCACCATCTCTATTGACAACATTGGTGATTACCTCTTTAACTGCATCAATATATACTTTGTCTCTTAATAAAGAGTTTTTAAATTTCCAGTAAGTAATCTTTCGTACTTCTTCAGTGAATCTGATATTAATGTCAACAATAGAATGATCCGTTCTATAACCCAATCGGATGAAAGGATTGAAAATATATGGACAAAGATTTTGTGAGACGAGAAAGAAATCCAGACGAGCTTGTTTTATTGGAGATTTTCGTCGCCAAGAGAAGTTTGAAAGGCTGAGATTATGGTCTCTCCAAACATCAACGAGATCGAGCTCCCCCATTATAACTAAAGTAGTTGCAGTTATGGCTACGTTTGATCTTCTAACACTTGTGAAAAGGTTAGGAATATGGTATACTGCACTAAATGTGTCAATTTCTTATGTAAAAATATTATTCAAACAATAAAAAAGATTCAAAGAATAAAACATATTAAACCCTGTATGCACGTATAATATGATATTGAACAAGGCTAAATGTAGATACTGAATCAGTTTCATGAAAAAATGTCTGAACTACATGCAAAATATACACCATAATAATGACAGTGTAATCGTTGGGCGATTGTGTTGACTTTTGTTCAACCGACCTTCACCTCAAAGAAATTGCCTAATATGTACAACAATGTTGACGTATGACATAACTACCAATGACCGATTTCTTACAAAATGGCGGCTTTGCTGACAAGGGTACACAGGATTTTGCGAGGACCCTTCCATTGATTCAGGGATCGTTTGTACATAAATATGAGATGTAAGTAATCAGAATGATTCTGACTATCTGTGTATTGTTATATGTTTTTGTTGTTTTCATTATAAGTAAGAGAAGAAGCCAGAAATGCTGACAATTACCGTTGTCGTTCTGCGTGATTTTGCGTCAGTCATGGCGTCACTTTGACAATTTCTAATGAATTATATAATCATTGCATTGTATCTATTGATAATTTCCTATTTCTGGCTACGATACTCTTTCCATGCATATTCCAAAGGTATTGAGCCATTGCAAGCAATGAATAGACGGATTAATGTTGGAAACTTTCAGAAAATGCTACGCAGTGTAAAGTCGGAATTTGTCTTTGTTTACATTTCACCCAAGCGCAGTCTTTCGAGCACAGCGTTCGTTTTCACACCCATTATGTTTCGTCTCATTTTATCTAGACAGTTGGTATTGGTGACAAACACCATTTGTAATTTGATTCTAAAATGTATGGGGAATTCAGTGATGCATTTTTCGAAGCTGAATATGAAATATACGTGATGTAATAGACGTTTCAATATCGGCCTTCGCGAAACGTGCTATTATAAGCGGAAAGCGCACTTCGGCGTTCGTGTTAGTGTATTTTCGAAAACATCCCAGTCGATTCTAGATTCAACAGCAACGTTTCAGAATTATCATTAGCGATTTCATGAATATGTTATTTTTGAAATTCAATACTCCCAGTAATTATCCGATTTTTACATTTCAAAACATACATCAAATAACGCGATTTCGTATTGTGTAAAAAATGGCGACATTTTCGATGAAGCCTATTTTGAAAGGTCATTTTCAGCACTTTAGCTTTGTCTAAAATAATAGTGGATGGTATTAAGAAACAGGAAATTTCCCACAGAATTCGAAACTGTGATGTGTATTTGTGTGCGTGGGATATTTTGATTTTTATTGGACTTCAGATTGAGGGTTGAAGGAGAAGGACATATATGTCCCTGTGGCACCCACAGATAGCCTGGGTAGCCTATTGGTTAAAGCGTTCGCTTGCTTGTCACGCTGAAGACCCGGGTTCGATTCCTCACGTGGGTACAATGTGTACAATGTGTGAAGCCAATTTCTGACTTCCCCACTGTGAAGGTCATTGCTTGATTGCGCAGAAATGTAAAAGGTTTCACAAGAACATCTGAGACTTTTTTGACTCAACAGAATGAACATGCATGACAAACGAATTATGATGATTAAACTGCAGGGCGCATGGGGGTATACATCAAACTTGGACTGGAGTCTTAGTACAAGGCAATGCTATTGATTCTCTATCTGTCCATTGTTGTCTCTTCGTCTGTTCTCTGGTGTATGTTGTTCACATCTATATTGTCAGGCAGTCTGGTGTTCCGACTGCACCTGTGCATTGAAAAGGTATGTTGCATTGTCTGGCCCCACCTACATCCGCGTCCTTTTTGAAATTGAAGAGATGATTGCAGATCTATGTACCTACTGATGTCACAAAATATAGAAAGTGGAGACCACGGGCATGAGTTACAAACTGAAATGTACGAAGACTGTGCCTGTATTTCTTGCAATGTAAGGTATGAATATTGTGCATATATTACAAGGAATGCAAGTTGCTAATAATATGCACTATTTTCTTGACATGTAAGTTACAAGTATTGTGAAGTATGTTCTTTAAATGTTAGGATTTAATATCGTCCACATATTTCCAGGAATGTATGTTACGAATATTGCGCTCTATTTTCTGGATTCAACGGACGTATTTTCAATAATTTACTTGTTCAAAGACTGTTACCTAATATTTAAGAATGTAAGTTCCGAATAATGTGCACATTGTTTGAGGTAAATCAGTCAATGTTTCATGTGGCCACGGGTCATTGCATGTAATAAAACAAAAGTACATTTCTACACTCTTTCGTGGTAGAAAGGTGAGTGAGTGAGTGAGTTTAGTTTTACGCCGCACTCAGGAATATTCCAGCTATATAGTGGCGGTCTGTAAATAATCGAGTCTTGGTAAAATGTTCAGATGATGTCAGATCGGAAATTGAACACATATAAAAGCAGAAGTGGCAAAACCTTTTCCATTTTTATAAGAAATTGGCTAAGCACTGGGTCGAGTGGGACTTTATCACCAGCATGTGCCTATGAATCCAAATCACATTGTGATAAAATCAGGTATTTTTAAAACATCCTGCTCTAACGCTTGGCCAAGCACAGGTAAATGCATGTGAGTCAATTCTGCGCTTGAAAACACGCATAAGCATATGGGTCGAGTGAAAAACAGTGAATTGTATCAGACGTCATTTGTGTCAAAGATGCGTCATATTTGAAATGCCATCCACCTCTCTTCCATTAAACTTTTAAAAAGCTTTACTGGGGCCTTGAATGTACCAAGGGTGAGACAGAATCAGAGCAAGAGTTGTCGGATACACTGTAACATCTGAAGTTGTTCAAATGTAGGCACCAAGGATTGGAGCCACGTGAATATTCCTTGAGATAAAGGGATCGTTAAAGTAACCCCTCCTTCCACTCATGTGGAGAGTGTAACTGTCACTCGTCATCTTCATCCACAGATCTAAATAATGAACTAAACATTAATCTTAAAATGAACACGGACATTTTTAAAAATGAAATGCTTCGACAGAATTTAAAGCAGTTCTCTGCAAAACGATATTCCAGGTATTTTCTGTAATTATAAAGAGACCCTAAGAAACAAAAGGCCTCGGATGGATTATACCTTCATATACACAACACATATGGTGCTGTGATATTTTATCATTGATTCGTTCTGTCCCTGTTTATAGGTTTGACGGGTATACCTACATTGAAAGTACGTAAACACTTTCTTCTTGACGTAAAACCTGGAGATCTTACCAGGGGCTATGTCGACTAGACTGCTATATTTGTCCTACCTGATTCTAAAGTGCATATTCCTATGAACCCTGCAATTCATATTTGTGTCTCCAGACGTATGCCGATGTTCGTCTGCAGGAAACGGTGGTGCCATTTGAATTCCAACGCGTTTCCATTAATTCTGAATTAGACCTAACTTACGTGAGTTCCCTTTAATCAAAACAGCGGAAATGTTTATTTCATGGCTTTGATACTTCCTCGTTCCATTACTGACATAACAACTTGAAATAGACTGTATAATTTAAGGAATCTTCCATGTAGTTTGGCTCACTCTCGACACAGGACATGCTGACCCAGTTTACCTTGGAAGTGCTGGTAACAAACAAATGAACGAGTGGTCTACAGTATGACAAAGGGGATGATTTCAACTTCCGTCTTCATAGCTGTCATATGGTTTAGTGTGGTGTTACTAAACAAACAAACAATATGCATAAAGTCCCTAAAAGGACAACTGAACATGAAAAGTTTTACATCTTTGCTGTACACATGCCAATCTACCATAGTGTTCCACTTCGTATCTAAAACCAAATTCCCTACAGATTATTCCAGGTCGACCTATGTGTCTAAACGCCATTGATGAGTTGGAAGGCTGACAAAATTGTAAAATGTCTTTTGCTCCTACAGTAAGAGAAAACCTGTGAATAACTTTTCAGACATTATGTTCGTGCAATATTAGATCCGACTAGAAGTGAAAATATATGTGTTCTGTTATCACTTAACATACAACACAAGCTATTATTTCAATTATATCCCTGCAGTCAGCACCGAAGCCACGAGTCCTAGTTAAATCAATTGCTAATGTGTAAATGCATAATTGGACAAAATGGGGCCATACCTATACCACAGTCTTATGTCAGAAAGTCTGCGGTTCGATCCTCGGCCGCGGCTCACCAAAGACACAAGACCGTACTTGTTCTTTCCCTGCCACTATGTAATGCAGTACGGTTGAAGAACATGGTTTACGAACCAATTTACACAAGAAGGAAAGAGTAGCTTTTCTCTCCATCAATATAAGTAAAATGACAACAAAAACCACTTTCATTTACTTCCGCTATCAACATCAATAAGTGTTCACATTTCTATAATTTGTACGTAAAACAATTTATTTTAAATGCTACAGCACGCGCTGCCTATCGGGTTAAAGAGTGAACACATTTACGGTCTATCAAAACTGCCGATCTTGCATTTTATTATTATTTTTTTAATTATCTTTTTTTTTACGGAAGCCCCTGTTACAAATTGGGGCTGCAGCCCAGGGAAGCAGAAACCCCATTGAAGTGAAAAGAGATTGAAGCAACAGGCTTTTTTTTTTTCTTTTTTTTTTTAAGACATTAGACAAACACATTGCTTTTACTCACATATTCACAGTGACAGAATAGGTAGCAAATAACATGAAGTATATAGTATATAAGGAAAAATGACTACCACAATATGGATAAAATGACACTTTGACGTTATATAATGTGATATAGATTTGGGTGAGAAGTTTAATACGGTGTTATACCGATGGCTGGGAGTGTACAACTAACTGGTCTACAAGAGAATGATACAACATCCATGTTTGCTAGAATTTAATGTTTTCACTTTTAGAGAAATATCTTGTATTCTCAATCTTGTATCTATCACTCAACAGTCTCTTAAAACATGTCATATTTGGAGTGGCAGAAGCATGTTTGCATTTATAAACATGGAACTTTGCTAGTAATAAAATGAGGTCAAACACCTCATCTGAAACAAAGTCATCTTTGTAACCAAAATTAACGAGCTCTGAAGTAGAGGTTCAGTTACACACATGAGAACATTTTTCAAGGAACAAGTCTGAGAGTAACTTCCAGAAAGTTTGGACATAACTGCATTCCCAAAATAAGTGAACAAGAGTTTCAGCACAACCCCCACAAAAGGAGCACTTGTTACTAGATGCCATCTTAATCTTGGCCAGATTGGTTGACAGCAATCTATGCAGTTTTCTTATTGAAACCACCTAAGGTTTATGTGTGATGTTGTCTTTATTGTTTTTAAGAATATCTCTTCCCAGTTAGGGTCTATATTCTCCCATTTACATTTAGCCTTGAAGACCTCTTTTGAAGCAGATAGGATGTTGTAGTGAAATTTTGCTCCCTTTTTAATAGAGAGTTTACTTCTGACAACTGGGATATCATCCAAAGTTTATCGAGAGGCTGGTCGATCATTTGAAAGACTCTTAAAGTAGCTTTTAATTGCACAAATAACACCACGGTATGTCACAAAATAAGCCTTTAAATCAAATTATCCTTCAAAATCCCTTAGTGACAAGTAGCTTCCATCAACATTAATGACATCGGATATTCTGCTAATGCCTCTGTCAAACCATGAGGATTTAAATACTGGATTATTGACAACCAAGATATTATTGTTATAAAACACTGGTTCTGTAATGAAGTCTTCAAATGATTGTGTAGAAATTGTACAAAGGTGTTCGTGAAGTGCTAAGATATTTGCGATTTTATCACTAAATGTTTTAGGAAAGACAGAACCGAAATATTCATGCAGTCTGGAATAGAACTAAAAGCAAAGAGTTCCATTTTGGAACAGTTTCAACATGAAATATACACCTGACCCATCTCAATTTGAGGGCTCCAATGAATTTGTGAATAATAACCATGCCCATATCACCGTCCTTATGTGACTTACAAGCTAGTGATCTCTTGATCTTGTCAGGCTTACCACTCCAAAGGAACTTGAATAAAATTGTATTTAATTCCTTCAAAAAGTGTCCTGGTGGTTTCCTAACGTCTTACTCAGATCTGTATCAAAATTGATACCTAGAATCCTAAAGGTGTCTGGGTTCCATCTTATTTTTAGATTGGGTAGATATTTTACAGAACAGTTTTTCTTTGAGCCAATCCATACAACTTTAGATTTGCCATAATTGAAATTTAAACCTGAAATATCTGCAAAAGGATTTAGAGTATCAACAGTAGATTCAAATGAAATCCTTGTGCCATCTAAGATGAATTCTGTGTCATCTGCATACTGAGTGAGAAGATATTCATCGGAAGATATTCCTCATTACCAACTGTGATGCCTCTGATGTTCGGATTTTTTCTTACTAACCCAGCCAGGATTTCAACACAAAGAATAAAGATGTATGGCGATAAGGGATCACCCTGTCTGCAAACTCTTTGAATTGAGAACCAAGGTGACAATGACCCATTTATGACAAGACAAGATTTGACATCATTATACATGACATTGATCCCTTTCTTAAAATCATCACCAACATTAAAAAACAACAGTGTTTTATCTATGAATAACCACGAGACGGAATCGAAAGCCTTGTCAAATTCTATCAGGAAAAGCATCCCAGGAACTTCCTTTGATTCTGTATGCAGCATAATATCATAGAGAAGTCTAATATTATCACCAATATCGTCCTGATATAAATCCAGTTTGATCAGTACTATTCAATTTAGGAAGAACTCTTTTTAACCTTTCTGCAAGAACGGAGGATACGAGTTTTGAAGAACAATTAAGGAGTGATATAGGTCTCCGGTTTTTGATGAATCTTTTAGGTTTATCTCGTTAAGGTATGCAAGTGATAATACCTTGCTTTTGAGTAACTGAAAGACTGCGTTTTGAGAAGCTGTAGTTCAGCGAACGTAAAAGGAACTCTGAAATATCATCCAAAGAGAACTTGTAGAATTCATAGGAGAACCCATCTGAATCTGGGCTTTTATTGTTGGATATGTTTTCAAAGAGACAAGTAAGTCTTTGGAGGTAATTGGACCATCTCACAGCATACTCTCATCATTACTCAGTTTGCGTAGATCATCCTCACGCAAAAGATCATCCAAGTCCTTTTCTACAATTGAGTGGTCCTGGATTGATAAAGATTTTCATAAAATAGATTAGCTTCTTGAGCAATATCTTGGGTACTAGTCAAAACTAATCCATCACTACTTTCAATAAATGTCATTGATTTACTGACATCGTTTCTATTTTCTAAATTCCAGAAATATTTAGAAACAACCTCTCCTTCATCAATCCATGTCGCTCTAGACCGAATAATGACACCTTCCATCCTTTTTTTCCTAATCTCTTCTAGCTCTTTTCTCTTAAAATCTAACAGTTCAAAGTCAATAGAAGTAACGCTATGTTCTAAATCTGCAATTTAAGTCTCAAGATCTTTTTCTTTCTTATTTCGGTTGCGTTTAATATAAGAAGAGTATGAAATCGTCTTACCGCGAATTTCCATAAGCACTATTTAAAAAAATAATTCATCATTGATTTTAAATGTAACTTCTTGGTCTAAGTGTTTTAGGTAAGATTAATTCACATCACCATCTCTATTGGCAAGATTGGCCTTACACTGATTGACAACATTGGTGATTACCTCTTTAACTGCATCAGTATATACTTTGTCTCTTAATAAAGAGTAAATGTCCAGTAAGTAATCTTTCGTTCTTCTTCAGTGAATCTGATATTAATGTCAACAATAGAATTACCCGTTCTATATCCCAATCGGATGATAGGATTGAAAGTATATGGACAAAGATATTGTGAGACGAGAAAGAAATCCAGACGAGCTTGTTTTATTGGAGATTTTCGTCGCCAAGAGAATTGTGAAAGGCTGAGATTATGGTCTCTCCAAACATCAACGAGATCGAGCTCCCCCATTATAATTATCTAAAACCTGATTTCGAGCATTAGGATTGTTTAAGTGCTGATAATTGAATGTATCCAAGGGAGGTTGGAGGGTTAGGTTAAAATCACCAGCAACAACATAAAAATCATTACCAAATGAGATAATCTTGTCTTTACACAATGTGTAAAAATCTGGCTCATCAGTGTTGGGACCATATAGGTTAACAAGAATGAATCTTCTCTCACACAGGGTAACATCCAAAATCAATAGGTTACCATTATCATTCCTGAAGGTATTGCGAACATTAAAATCAATATTGGTATTAAACAGAACAGCAACACCTCTTGATTGGCTATTGTTACAAATAAAAAATGTTCACCTCCCCATTCACTTCTGATAAGTATCTCTTTAGATTTTTCAAAATGAGTGTCTTGAAGAAAGTAAATTGAGTAATTTTTGGATCTTTGGAAGTCGAAGATATCCTTTCTCTTTTAATAATCACCAGACCTCTACCGTTGATAGAGCAGATTGACAGGTCTTGCTTGGATACCTTACTATCCATGAGGGTATATGAAAAAAGTAAGCAAATATGATCTATCTCGGTCACACACACCGCTGTCATTCACACGAACATACAACATAACATAAACAACACACATACAAAATAGCATATTGCTTTCTGGCATATATAACGTCAAGTCATGGCTCTCACAAAATTAGCATTATGACAAGTGCCTTAATGGAAGTTTGAAAGTCTGGAATACTCTGAATGCGCTGAAACAGTACATAATTAAATATGCTACCAAAAGGAATATGGATAATTTTCATTATGAAATTAATCATATTGATGTCACTGTCCCGTCAATAACACTGCTGATGAAAATATATTTCCGGGTGGAGATAGTTGTCAGGATAACAGAACCCAGTGTTACCTTGACCGAGAGCAATAAATCCATTTTGTAACACTGACACTTGTAGTTTGTTATGATAACATAGGCTTGTCCACACCTTGTAAACAGGTCGAAATCACATGCTATATATTCCGTGAATAAAAGTAAAAGAGATGGGTATTTTAGACATACTAATATCGATGAAGATAGCATGACATGCAATAAATTTTAAAGGTTACTTTCTTGTGTTGGAGCTATTTTTCCTTCCTTTCTTTCTCTTTGATGTACAGGGTACTTTGTTTCTTTTTCAGGGAGGTCTGTGATAATACTCTGTTTTAGCTCCCTTAGCTTAGGGCTCACATCTCTATCTCTTGAGGCGAATAGGAACGTATTTCTGTCGAACATGGACATGAACTTTACGATAACTTGGAGACGTCCGGGAACAGTTTGTCCTTCCACCCGCGGCATGTGGGGAAGCCGGTGAGAATGTCCGAACAGGATACTATCTACAGTACGTTCTGGTATGTTGAGGGAAGATTTCATGAACTCTCACACAGTTTCCACAATGTTCTTATCTGCCGACTCGCGTATTCCATATATAAAGAGGTTTCTCCTTCTTGAATAGCAAGATGTTTCGAGCCATTTCTGTTGAATTTCTTCAATCTCCTTCCTGAGGTCATTTTCGACGCTTTTAATTAGTTTCTTTAATTCTTTGATCTGAGTTTCCTGGAAGTTCATCGTTTGTTCCAGATCATCCTCGCGATCTGTAATCTTTTTCAAGTCCTCTGACACTTTGTTGCAAATATTCTCGGTTTGCCTGTTGAGCATCGATTGTAGCGTTGGCGGCGGCCATGTTCTGTGGAACTCTGACGGCGGCATGACTAGCGTCCAAGTCTTTCGCCGTTTCGTCCGTCTTGCTGTCCAGGTAGGCTTCGATATTAGGTCCTCTGTTGTCCTGGTGGTTCCCTTTACCTTTTTTGCTTGTGGAGTTCTTGGCATTCATTTTTACGAGCAAGGATTAATGGAGAGTCAAACGTGAACACGCCTTCAGCACTCAACGCGCATGCCGGTAGTTGCATATAATTGAATCTAATGCCAAAAGAAACCAGGGGCGTAGCTACCATTATAAAAAATACACATGATTGTTGCTAAACAGGTTGGGCAGGTCTTCAATACAACCTAAATAAATAGCTTTGTAACCTATCAGGCTTCAAATTGGCTTGCTACGCGCCTGGAAACCTACTTATTCCCCTAGCACAGCATACTTTGGTTCTTTCCCGTGTAAGTACTTCTGTCCCAGGTTTTCTGTTTGTCCAAAGCTGTCTGAGGTCGCTTCAAATGTATACTTTGGTATGCTACAGAGGCTACAGAAATAATGTAGAAGAACTGCACAATCAATGAAAACACCATATTATGTTTAGTTATGAGACAGTTAAATTCCCACTAATACAAATCTTATTATATTTATCTGCGTTATAGGAGGGTAATACCAAACGAAACTCAAATGTCTTAAAGCTTGTAAATACAGTGGTTATGAAAAGTAAGAGCTCATGTAAATGCTATGCACATGCCGCTGCGTCAAGGTATGTTTTCAAGAGAAATAAATGGATGGACTTCGGGGACAAAAACACAAAGCCTAAATGAGGGAACTTTGTCTTGCTGAATCACCATGCTTACGTCGTTAATTGGAATTCTAATTTTCAAACTCAGTTGAGGACCCTCTTAACGTAAAATAACAGTTCATCTCTCTTCGTGCAACAATTGTCAACTATCATTATGTTACACCTGCTACAAAATGGATAGGGGAATCCCGGGACCTAGAAGAAAGAAATCTTGGATTATTGGGAAAGGTAAGAAGAAAGCCACAGAGAACCTGCAACAGACGATATGCCAATCAATTTTTTCAGAAGAGTTAAAGAATTTAAATCGTTCCATTTTCAGTTGAAGATTATAGCTGTAATACTGTTTTATTAAATTGAACGTTAGATGAGTCACTTTTGACAAATGCAGTAAATGTCAAACCAAGGAAATGTAGGTGTTGTTTTTTGCTTATCATGATGACTGTTAGCATTTGTCGTCAATAACAGTTGTACCACGATAAGCAACTAACAGACATGCCCTGATGAGATCCCTTTTGTAACGTGACTCAAAAATAATAGACGAGTGCGTTATCGCATACAATAAATTACATAATATTCCATCACAAGGGATAACTATTTCAAAGCACGAACTATGAAGGATCTTTTTACTAATGTCAGTTCTCATTTAATTATTGCATTTTTAAAAGAATTAGATTTGTTAACTAATTTGTAAATAGATAAATATTTTATGATTGGAAGTTTAAATTAATACCTTAGATTGTTAGTGGCTGTATCCTCAAGGTGTGTGTGTGTGTGTGTGTGTGAGAGAGAGAGAGAGTGTGTGTGTGTGAGAGAGAGAGAGAGAGAGAGAGAGAGAGTGTGTGTGTGTGTGTGTGTGTGTGTGTGTGTGTGTGTGTGTGTGTGAGTGTGAAGTATTGTAAAATTATTGTCCTCCTGAGAGGGTACGTAAGTCCCAACATTTTCAAGGTCAATTTAAACTTGCCAGGATTTTTAAACGTAGCATTCTTGTCATTTTAATTTTGGCTAACATTTCTTACAATCGCCAGCAGCTGAAGGGATGGTGTAAATCCAACTAGGGTCCATGCAGGTAGCCAAGGTACTGTAAGTCCCCATGGTCCCTGGTATGGTGATCTACCTTCTGGTGTTGGCGATCTATAGCCTGTTTTTAGATTGTATTGTCCAAATAGTGCTATCAGTTTTAACTCTCCACACTAGTTTTAGTTGTAATTGTGATATTCTAGTTGTTTTACTGACCTTCGTCGACAGGTTTTTATAACGTACATATATTCCATTTCAATGTCAAATGTTCTCATTTCACTTTTTATTGTATAAATTGTTTTCGTCACGATATATATTGCCGATGTGACGTTAAATATTAACTCACTCACTCAATAAATTACATTGAATTTGATGTTTTTCTCTTAGTCATGAAAGTATGTCTATGTCATGGTGATCTATTAAAAACCTGGGTCAGGCAATCCAGTGATGAAAAGAAAGAGTAGCATGGTGAAGACACTCTATAGTCTCAATGCCTGACCATCCAAACCAGGTACATGTAGGCAACTCTTACAAGCACATGGAACTGGAGACCTTTTACAACGTTTACATTTAAAACTATCCTTAAACGTAAAACGCTAACATATGTGTATGATAGATAGGTGTGTGAAGCCTTCCGCTCATTCACATTTCCTTCGAGAAATCAATTTTCGAACATTTTCATATAATTACTGTCTTGCGTTAGTTACCGCTCTCAGCAGGAAGGCGATTAATCTTGGCAAAAAGAATTATCGCCTTTGTCCACATTTGTACGCGGAAGTTCTCTAACGTTGCCATGCCTAAGGTCATTGCGTAATTGCGCAGAAATGTAGAAAGTTTCACAATACACAAGACTTTGTTTCTCAAAAGCTGCGACTTTTTCCCAACTCAACAGGATGAGTATGTATGGCGGGAACAATGACTGGCACAAAAAGTACACTTCAAATTCGCTTGAAGACACTGCAACCTGAATGCTCCAAAGACAACGATGATACCCGTATCAAATAAATCACCATCGGGTTTGGTCTATTTATTAACACAACGTCACTGCTTACTTTCTTTACGGGGCAGTTCATACGGTAGAACGTCTGTATTCGTACGCAGGATTTAGTTTTCAAAGCATATGCAACAACAATTTTGTGTTTGTCCATGCAGGTTCTCTCACCTGTTCACGTGATGGAGTTTGTACTTCAGATCGCACTGAAATCTAAAGTCTGATTCAATTCAAAACGTCAACCACACAGAATAATCAGTCTCAAACATCTGCTGGACTGATGTCCTTACACGCTTTCCCATGGGCCCTTGCGACGTTTAACAAATTAAAGCGATCGTACATGTGAGACTACTGTTAGTACTGGTTGAGGGATGGGTTAGGAACTGTCGTAAGGCTAGTTAAGAATTTATCAATAGCGATGTGTTTTTTTGGTGGTAATAACTGCCTCCCGAAAAGAACACATTTCTGCCTGTAAAGTTTAAACGTTTTGTTACTTTTTGTATGAGAATGTGTATGGTTGAGGTGAAATGGGTATTAAGGTGCCATTCTCACTCTGTCATTACGGTTTGTTTTCTTGGATTGTTATTTTAATGTTTATTGTTCTGTTTGCAATGTTGCAGTTATATCACTGAGGTCCGTAAAGACTATTAATCCAGTCTGGGCCTTACAATCCAGTGAATAAAATCATGATCAAATATTCACGTCGTTGGGGTACACTGGCAGGCAACCTCTTACAGGCACAGGTTGCCAGACCTGTTGTCGCACTGAATCCCCACGTTTGAACAAAAAGACAAATGGAGGCCACACATTAACATATACATGTTTGAATGAGAGGAAGGAACGTCTTCTACCTCTTTAACAATTGTATAAGTCTAAGAGTGAGTAAATGAGTGAGTGCGTATGGTTTTACGCCACGTTTACCAATATTCTGTCTCAAGGCAGGGGACAAAACCCTTCATCATCATAACAAATCTTTGTTAAAAGCAGAGTCCATTGTACAATTCCGACTTTATTATGTGCACGTGTCCATTTGTATGTTTAACACCACAGTCTTGTGTTTTATCGAGTCAGGACCAGAAAATCATCATGATATAAGATGTCAGAGCAGGTGAGTGCATCGTACCCAAAAGTGGCAAGAGTCAAAACATATGGCAAGGCCAGTCAAACGTTCTGAACAGATTCGGGACGTATGGTACAAGTCAAAATGTGGAATTGCATCAGACATCGTTTCTGTCTTTGATGCATCAAATTTTGAAATGTCTACGACAAAACGTTTTGAAAAACGACCAAAAGACGTCACGAAAACTGTCAACAACAACCATTGCCTCATGATGATATAACGTCAATGAAAACGTTTTGAAATGTGAGGTTCCTATGATAACAACAAAAAAAATTCAGTAGGAAATTTCGGTATCTGGCTTGTATGAGATTGTAGTGAAAGAGTACACTGCATTGTTAGCCAGTTTTTAATGTAGACATGCGTGAATATTACTTCATATATATGATAAGTAGAAGCAATCCCACTTTTATTTAGTCTTTAAAGTGTATGTTTGCCACTCAACATCTGTATGCATCATAGATCTAAATATTGAACTAAAACTAAATCTTGAAATGTTAAGTTTGAAATATGACATGTTTTGACACATTTGCCTGAGATTGCTGAAGGTCAAACACATACTTGAAGCTCTGGAAATCCACCTGGTATTAGTTCCTCTTATCCTAGCTACTTTTCTGTGAATATAAAGAGACCGTAAAACATACACGGCATCAAATGGATTATATCTTCAAACGCACCTCGTATATTTGCTGATGTAATATTTCATTAATTGATCCATTTTGCCTATGTATAGATAGCATGGCTTTACCTACAAGTTGCCATAAGGAATTGTTTATCAAGATTTCAAAGAGCGTTATACCACTCTTGCTCAGAAGTTGTTTGATCAAGGTTACAAAATTCGAGACCTCAATAAAGCTTTCAGGGAAGTTTTATAGTAGACATGTGGAGGAAATTTCCAAATTGGATGCATGTTGTCCGATGCTATTCCCTATTCTGACGTATGCCATACATTCCCGAATTATTTCAGGTTTACAATTGAGTGAGTGAGTGAGTGAGTTGGGTTTTACGCCACTTTTAGCAATATTCCAACAATATCACAGCGGGGGACACCAGAAATGGGCTTCACACATTGTCCCCATGTGGGGAATCGAACCGGGCCTTCGGCGTGACGAGCGAACGCTTTAACCACTAGGCTACCCCACCGCCCCGGTTGACAATTGACTAGACCTAGCATGACTTAGTTTATGACGGGTGCCACAAGGCAGGATACGCTCACCTTTTCGCGAACACCTGGTATCATCACTATTTCATAGTATTTCACACATGCTCTGTCATCGTATCGCATGATGACAATGACTGAATTGTCTGGTCCAGACTCGATTTGTTCACAAACAACATCGTACAAGTGTATACTGCTGAAACAAATATATAGTCATGATATAGACACAACTGTACAATCGACTCTGTTTATAGCAGATATTTCTTATGGATGTGGAAAAGCAGATATTTTCCATTGATGTGGAAAGGGTTTTGTCACTTCTATTAACCGCCTTCGTGGAAAACTAATTAATGTGAAATGAAATCAGCTGTAACGCTGTAATGTGAGTGAGTGAGTTTAGTTTTACGCCGCACTCAGCAATATTCTAGCTATATGGCGGCGGTCTGTAAATAATCCAGTCTTGACCAGACAATCCAGTGATGACATGTGTCAACCAAGTCATCGAGCCTGACCACCCGATCCCGTTAGTCGCCTCTTACGACAAGCATAGTCGCCTTTTGTGGCAAGCATGGGTTGCTGAAGATCTACCCCGGATCTTCACGGGTCACTATACACTATGTAAGAGATGGAGACCTTGCCAGTGGATAGATGGATCAGACCGATATATTTGTCTCATCCTAATCACAAAGATCCTGTGCCAAAGTAAATATGTGTATCTAGATTTATGTCGATGTTCGTCTGAAGGAAATCCTGGTGCCATAATATTATGAATACCATCAATATGTTATCTTGCCCCACCTTAATCTCAATTAACCTTGCCAAGTCATATATGTGTCTCTAGACTTTGATACTTCCTCGTTCTAGTCTCGCCATATCAACTTGAAATAGACTGTTTATTTTAAGGAATCGTTCATGTAGTTTGGCTCACTCTTGAACACAGGACACACTGATCCGGCTTAGCGTGGAACTGCAGATAACAAAAAATAAACGGTGATTCTGATTGTTTAACTGTACATTTTTCACTGTTCAGTAAAGTGTAATATTGAAGACGTGGGTGACATTTCAAATTTTAACCCATCAGTGGCAGAAATAATTAAAATTCCAAATGAACAGTTAGGGGACTATATATATATATATATATATATATATATGTGTGTGTGTGTGTGTGTGTGTGTGTGTGTGTGTGTTTATATCATAGATTTCAAATAGTACCTTGGTATAGGTAGTAATTAGTTGAATACTTACACACCGTCTTCGCAGCTTTGATATTGTTTAGTGTGGCAGGGCGGTGGGGTAGCCTAGTGGTTAAAGCGTTGGCTCGTCACGCCGAAGACCCGGGTTCGATTCCCCACATGGGCACAATGTGTTAAGCCCATTTCTGGTGTCCCCCGCCGTGATATTGCTGGAATATTGCTAAAAGCGGTGTAAAACTAAACTCAGTCAGTCAGTCAGTTTAGTGTGGCGTTAATAAAAGAAACCACATTATCATTATGTTTTACATCATGTGTAGATTTCTGAGGATACAGAACAGTTTTCCACTTCTTATTTGAAACCCAAATCCCTACAAATAGTAAGTAAATGCGTTTGAAGGCTGATAAAAATTGTATTTGTTCTTGAATTAGGAGAAAACCGTTAACAACTTTTTCTGACATTTCTGGAAATATTAGATCTGATTGGAAGTGTAAGTAAATGTGCTTATATAAATTAACACACAGCACAAGCTATTTTGAGAATGTTTCTGTAATTTATGTCTTAATGAAATCAATAAGAAATGTAAAACTGTATAACTTGATGAAAAAGGTGTTGCATTAAATGTGGATCACAGTCTTGTGTCAGATTATGTTTCATGCATGTAGGAATGTCATCAAATAAGCCGAAGTTAATGGAAGCAAGACATTCAGACATACAGGCTCTGACATTTAACACAGTGAAGAAGACGATCACATTTTCTTGTACAATTCTGTCGTGCATCTTTGTACGCTACATGATTTTCGACCTGACAGTGAGTAGGTCGTTTCCTTCAAGTCCAGCAATGGTACTGGCACCGAGTGACAAGGTAGTATCTCTCAAAATTATCGCTTTTTCGACTACTTCACTTTTGTAACATGTTGACTTTCTTCCCTTTAGGGTAATTTAGACTACTTCACCTTGTTCCACAACAATCTCTATTATGACATTTATAACCTCAATTGGTTATCATTTCGACCGTGGCTGCCATCACATTAATTAGTCCAAGGCAATGTTATTGGTTCATTATCTATTTGTTGTCTCTTCGTCCTGCCCACTGTTGTCTATAACTATATCTATAATTATTCAACATATAATTCCTAGTTCCCCTGTCGACATATATGCGTTGATAGTTCTATAGAAACGGGCTTCACACAACTCGGGAATCGAACCCGCATGCTTTTAACCTTCAACAAGATTGCATGCGCTTCGGTCACCTACAACTTTGAAGATAAGGTAATGAGGCGATACTTTCCTATGACAAAGTGCTTTATTGACCACAATATTTGAAATGCATTCATCGTCCATGTCTCCAACGTGTTTGAATACACTGGTTAAACGTGACACGTCTTGTATACCTGGTGTCTTTACACGTAAAATATCATTGGATATTAGTTGTTATGCAAAGGAGTCCAGCATATATATACTCTTCAAAAAAAGAAACTTGACATGATGTTTTGGAATTTATGTACTGAGTGCATAAAACTTATTCAAACATGACATCATTGCTCAATTACAGTAAAATCATCACTTTACACATTTCCAAAAAAAGATTATCCAGAAAGTGTTTGGTAAAAACACAGAGGGTCATTAAAGCCACTTGGTAAGAGTAAAATGTCAGTATCTGGTGTGACCACCATGAGCATCGATAACAGCTTGGCAGCGGCGGCCCATGGAAAAAGAGATGCCGAATGCTCTCTTGAGGAATGTTTTGATACACTTGTTGAAGTGCTGCATGCGGTTCTTGTAGTCTCTGAGGTGGCGGATTACGCTGGCGCAAGTGTCGATCAAGAGTACCCCATAGACGTTCAGTGGGGTGCAAATCGGGTGATCGGGAAGGCCATGGTAACACCTGAATGTTGTTTTGCTGGAGGAAGTCCTGGTGAACACGTGCAACGTGAGGTCGAGCATTGTTATGCTGGAAAGAGTGAGTGAGTGAGTTTAGTTTTACGCCGCACTCAGCGATATCCCAGCTATATCCCAGCTATATGGCGGCGGTCTGTAAATAATCGAGTCTGGACCAGGCAATCCAGTGATCAACAGCATGAGCAATTGGGAACCGATGACATGTGTTATGCTGGTGCTGGAATGACCCACCGTTGACGTTGATGAAGGGAACGCCGTGACGTTGCAAAACCTCGTCTCTATATCGAACCCCATTCAATGCACCTGCCACGTGCACAAGAGCTGTTCGGCCATTATGATGTATAATTAACTGCCCACACTATGACACTTCCACCACCAAATCTATCGACCTGCTGTACACAGTTATCGGCGTAACGTTCGTTCCGACGTCTGTATACACGGGAACGTCCATCAGCACTTCTGAGAAGAAACCAAGACTCAACTGAGAACAAAATTGTCCTCCATCTTGCCCGCGACCATCTCATTCGTTGTCTGCACCATTTTAGACATGCAACCCGGTGGCGTTGTGTCAAGACGTTACGTCGAACTGGTCTTCGGGCAAAAAGTCCGGCTTCCCGTCGCCGATTGCATGCTGTCTGGCCGGAGATTCGGCGCATGCCAGGGATTTGTTGTGGATGTTGCGGTCGGTGTGCGTGAACGAAGATGTCTCAACCGGATGTGGCGATCCTGGGGGGCGGTGGTAACTCTAGGTCGACCTGACCTGGGCCTGTCATTAACACTCCCAGTATTGTTGTATCGGGTCCATACGTTTCATGCTGGTCTCATGCTGCGATGCCTCTCCTGATACTGATAGTCTATTACGACCACACACAGAATTAGCTAATAATCAGTTTTCATAAAAACCTTCATTACATTTTGCGTCAGATATGGATGTGGTCACTTGAATATGCTGGTATATTCGTATACTGTCTGAGAGTTGAATTATACACTTTGTCATCAACAAGTACCTTCACATGTAACCACCAACCCCTTCTGTCTCCATTGTCATCATGCAATAATTCATCTTCAGGTACTGAGGAAGTGAATGTTTATTAACGCCGCTGTTAGAGCTACTTCAGTTACAGTCTCAGGGGTGGAAATAACTTTAAAATTGCTAGTGTACTCCGCTACAGTGGTACATGTAAAATCACTTGCCCTGATAATTTTTTCACTATACCGGCCATTAACATTGGAATATCAACTGGACACCAGTACAGTGTGATATACAAATTTGCTTGCCCGACAGAAAAAAAACACTGGACTCGGGCGTCGGGCAATGCTTTATTTCCACCCCTGTTACAGGCTGGCGAGATTAAAAAACCTTTGATGAAGGCAAACCAGTGGTTAAGAGGGTCATCATCTCGAAGCATGATGACAATCATCAAAGCCAGTTTTTGTACAGTGTCATTTGTCACTCTCTGGCATCTAAGGGGACAGTGGGTAGCCTAGTGATTAAAACGTTCGCTCGTCACGCCGAAGACCCGGGTTGAATTCCCCACATGGATACAATGTGTGAAGTCCATTTCCGGTGTCCATCGCCGTGATATTGCTGGAATATTGCTAAAAGCGGCGTAAAACTAAACTCACAACTCTAAGAAGCTCATAAACCTGGAGGGGCGGTGGGGTAGTCTAGTGGTTAAAGCGTTGGCTCGTCACGCCGAAGACCCGGGTTCGAATCCCCACATGGGTACAATGAGTGAAGCCAATTTCTGGTGTCCCCCGCCGTGATATTGCTGGAATATTGCTAAAAGCGGCGTAAAACTAAACTCACAACTCTAAGAAGCTCATAAACCTGGAGGGGCGGTGGGGTAGTCTAGTGGTTAAAGCGTTGGCTCGTCACGCCGAAGACCCGGGTTCGAATCCCCACATGGGTACAATGAGTGAAGTCAATTTCTGGTGTCCCCCGCCGTGATATTGCTGGAATATTGCTAAAAGCGGCATAAAACCAAACTCAGTCAGTCAGTCACAAACCCGGACTGGGGGTTGCATGCACACTCTTCCTCTTCCACTATGACTGCATCTGGCGAAAGCGACGGCCAGAGAGTGGGAAGTCTGTGGTTGGATGCCCGCGTGACAAGATTGCACTTGTCACGAACTCACCGAGTCGAAAACATAAAAGAAGTGCATTTCTCTGCTCAAAAATATGCAAAATATCAAGCAAACCCACTTTCATTTTCTTTCAACATAAAAAAGTGTTTAAATACTATCATTTAAACCTAATGAAAAATTATCTTAAACGTCATAGCTTCTTATCGGGTTAAGAAATTAGTTTAGCAGTTAACACCATTGAGGCAATCGAAACTGACGCACTTGTACTTTACTTGATTCTAATGGCAATATAAATCGACTTGTCTCACAAGCATAGCAAACTTTGGTTCTTGAATGATATAAGTACATCTATCCCTGGTAATTACATCTATCCCTGGTAATTACATCTATCCCTGGTGAGTACATCTATCCCTGTTAAGTACATCTATCCCTGGTAAGTGCATCTATCCCTGGTAATTACATCTATCCCTGGTAAGTACATATATCCCTGTTAAGTACATCTATCCCTGGTGAGTACATCTATCCCTGGTAAGTACATCTATCCCTGTTAAGTACATCTATCCCTGGTAAGTACATCTATCCCTGGTAAGTACATCTATCCCTGGTGAGTACATCTATCCCTGGTGAGTACATCTATCCCTGGTGAGTACATCTATCCCTGGTGAGTACATCTATCCCTGGTAAGAACATCTATCCCTGGTAAGTACATATATCCCTGTTAAGTACATCTATCCCTGGTGAGTACATCTATCCCTGGTAAGAACATCTATTCCTGGTAAGTACATATATCCCTGGTAATTACATCTATCCCTGGTGAGTACATCTATCCCTGGTGAGTACATCTATCCCTGGTAAGTACATCTATCCCTGGTGAGTACATTTATCCCTGGTGAGTACATCTATCCCTGGTGAGTACATCTATCCCTGGTAAGTACATCTATCCCTGGTGAGTACATCTATCCCTGGTAAGTACATCTATCCCTGGTGAGTACATCTATCCCTGGTAAGTACATATATCCCTGGTGAGTACATCTATCCCTGGTGAGTACATCTATCCCTGGTAAGTACATCTATCCCTGTTAAGTACATCTATCCCTGGTAAGTACATATATCCCTGTTAAGTACATCTATCCCTGGTGAGTACATCTATCCCTGGTAAGTACATCTATCCCTGGTGAGTACATCTATCCCTGGTGAGTACAACTATCCCTGGTGAGTACATCTATCCCTGGTGAGTACATCTATCCCTGGTAAGTACATCTATCCCTGGTAAGTACATCTATCCCTGGTAAGTACATCTATCCCTGGTGAGTACATCTATCCCTGGTAAGTACATCTATCCCTGGTAAGTACATCTATCCCTGTTAAGTACATCTATCCCTGGTAAGTACATCTATCCCTGGTAAGTACATCTATCCTGGTGAGTACATCCCTGGTGAGTACATCTATCCCTGGTAAGTACATCTATCCCTGGTAAGTACATCTATCCCCTGTAAGTACATCTATCCCTGGTGAGTACATCTATCCCTGGTGAGTACATCTATCCCTGGTAAGTACATCTATCCCTGGTAAGTACATCTATCCCTGGTTGCCTGTCTGTCCCACGTCGTCTGTCTCTGTCTAAGGTCGCCTCCAATGTTTACTTTAGTATGCTGCAGAATCTGACGCGACTGAAATACTTTATATTTCCATTTCAGAAGAACTGCAAAATGAAAATGCCACTGCTATATTTAGTTATGAGACAGTAAATGTCCACCAATACAAATCAGATTACATTTGATCTGACTTATAGCAGAGTAATTCCAGGCGAATGCTTTTAGTTACTCGTATATCTTAAAGCTTGAAAATGCAATGCTTATGGAGGTGTAAGGACCCACCTTACACATGTTAACAATATGCACATGTCGCTATTTCGTGGTATTTTTTCAAGATGAAGAAATGGATGGACTTCGGGGATTAAAACGAAACCTAAATGAGGGAGTGGTGTCTTGCTGAATCCCATGCTTATGTCGTGAGTTAGAATATTTATTAAATGTCAAACTCCATCCAGGAAGCGCTCAATATTAAATACCAGTTTATCTCCCTTCGTACAACAATTGTCAACTTATCTTTATTTTAACCTTCTCAAAAATGCTGCGGGGAATCCTAAGACTCAAGAAGCAACAAAGCTTGGATTGAGGAAAGGTCAGAAGAAAGCCATGGAGAACCTGCAACAGACAATATGCCAATCGATTTCTTCAGAAGGCTTAAAGAAGTAAAAACGTTCCAGTTTCAGTTTCAGAAGATTACAGCTGTTAGGCTGTTTTTAATGTTGAACGTCGATGTTTCATTCTGTCAACGTACCTCAAACTCTAATGATTAGGAGTATTTTACAAATGTACCCACAAGGAGCAAGTAAAACAGGTAAACAAGCCCTCTTCACCAAACCTATTGTAACAAACCCTTCGCTGTCTTGATCGCCAATTGTTCAGAAACATCTTCACTTTGAGGAAGAGAGTTTTTATGGATGTCAACGTCTTTATTATGAGGACCACAAAGTTTCGGAGTATATCCTTACTCCTTCATCAGGAAATACGCTGAAACGTTGTGTTCCTCATAAGAAAGATTCAACTTTGGTTTTAGGAACTAATTAACCGATGTATCTATGGGCCGTTGTCGTGACTCACAAGTTCAAGATTTACATGCATTTTGGCAGAAAAACAAAACACGTTGGATACTATCAGTTGTGTTCGTTTGCTGTTTTTATGTTATGTAATTGTCAGCTATAAATGGAAACATGTAAACTTTAACATTAACAAAAACATAAAACAGACCATGCTTATGTATTATGGATGGGTGTGTGGTACAACGTGATCAATCATATTTTCTTTTAAGAAGTCGATTTCCGAAGACTTTAATAAAATAACTGTCTTGCGTTAGCTAATGCTTTCGGCAGGCGATTTATCTTGGCAACAAAATCTTTATCGAATATGTCCACATGTGGACGCTAAGTCTTTTTTCTCTAAGGTTACCTTGCCTTTGAATAATTGCACAGAAATGTAGAAGTTATAAAAACGAAACAATCCGACACATGTTTTTCTACTCAGCAGAATGAGTGAGTGAGTTTAGTTTTACTCGTGATGATAGTTTTACGCCGCTTTTAGCTATATTTCAGCAATATCACGGTTGAGGACACCAGAAATGGGCTTCACACATTGTACCCATGTGCAACAGAATGAACATATTTGGCAAGAACTATGATGATTATATGACTATGTTGGATTGGGGTCTTGCTGGACTTAAGGTCCCAACTACAACGATGACGCGCGTGTCAAATAACATTCGAAGAACTTGGTCTGGACCAGATAAACCAGTGATCAACAATATGATCAACCCACGCTTGTCGTAGGAGGCGACTAACGGGATCGGGTGGTAAGGCTCGCTGACCTAGTTGACACATGTCATCGTATCCCAGTTGCGTAGATCGATGCACATGCTGTTGATCATTGGATTGCCTGGTGCAGACTCGATTATTTACAGACCGCCGCCATGTAGCTGGAATATTGCTGAGTGCGGCGTAAAACTGAACACTCATCCATTGCGTAGAACCATGCTCATGCTATTGATCACTATTTTTCACACAATATCTCAAAAACTGCGGATCGTATGTTCACGAGCTAAGCACATTGTGGAATACAATGTCATAATTATAGCATATGCTTTACAGTTTTAAATATTAACAATATTAAAATCAACTTTTACATGGCAATATATAAACTTTCAGAAAATACACGATGGCATGTTATTGGCCTGAATGATGTCGACCAAGATACAACATCGGATACAACTTTAACATTAGCCTCTTGGTCATAAGTGAAAGAGTGAGTTTAGTTTTACGCCGCATTCAGCAATGTTTCAGCCATATGGCGGCGGTCTGGTAATAAGTCGACTTGTGAGGAAGCACGTAGTCATCGCTGAAGTAAAGGATCGTCCAAGACCAAGAAGACTGGGGAAGACATGTGTCGGCGGTGAAGGTGAGGTGAAATTGGGTTTAACGTCGTGCTTGAGAATATTTCGCTCATATGACGACGTGCATGCGTGTGTATGTGTATGTGCGGATGCTTGTACTAGCCCAGACTTAAGCTGGTTTTATAGTGCTAGCCCACTGAGATACCATGCCGCAGTGAAGCATGAATACCCCACTCAGACACATTATACTGACTCCGAGCCAACCAGTCCTTGTTGTACCCATTATTGCCGAGCCCCAGGCAGGGTCCAACAAGTACCATATTTTAACGTCTTTTGGTATGACGCGGTCGGGGATCGAACCCGCGACCTTCCGCTCTCCGGGCGGACGCTCTAACCACTACACCACGGAGGCGGTCGGTTGGCGGTGGAGAGTAGAGTCCGATTGCTGGCTGCTTGTCTGAAGGCTTCTCCGATCAGGCAGGAATGTCTTGCGTGGCGCAGGCCCCGGGTACGTTGGTTCGATGAGTGTTGCTATCTTCTACACGTTACCGCCGGCCATAGTCGCACATTGAGACGTTGTAGGTGATGCGCAACGCAGCTGAACCCTTTGGAGGTGGCTCAGTGATCATGTGGTGTTGCTTATCATATGGCTGCAAGTCGGATCTCATTGCAGTACCTGGAACACTCAGTGGTCAACGTTGTCAAGGGGCGGTGGGGTAGCCTAGTGGTTAGAGCGTTGACTCGTCACGCCGAAGGCCCGGGTTCGATTCCTCACATGGGTACAATATGTAAAAGCTCATATCTGGTGTCCCCCGCCGTCATATTGCTGGAATATTGCTAAAAGCGGCGTAAAACCCAACTCACTCACTCATTCACTCAACGTTGTCAACAGTCGTTCATTGATACCATCATGTCACATTTTGTTTACCATTCCCACACCAGTCGTCCGGTATTCGTGACAGTGCTCGACCTCACAGTTCTCGAGCCATCATCGTCCATTGGCAGAGCCAAGCCATCAGAAAATTAACCTTGGAGCTGCGATAGGAGTTTACGAAAATATTATTTGCAAAGACATCTCTAGACATAGTAAATTTATCAAAATATATCATACATCTATCATGTCTTGTCAGAAAAAAATGTTAATACATGTATGTTGTTTTCTTTTATTTGTCTGCCATCTTGAATTTGAATTTGTATTTGTATATATGTTTACGATGTATGTTCTTGTACACGAAGGTGGTTTATGAAAATATAGAATTGAATTGAATTGATAAGAACTATCTTTGGGACTATCTTGACGCTAAGAATTCGATGCTTGATTGCCAGTATGAGACCAGCAGATGTTATCCGTGCTATGGGTTAAGTTTCATTGCTTTTATGTGTTTATACTACTAGTATAATAGGGGCAGCGGGGTTCACTCGTCACGCCTAAGGCCCGGGTTCGATTCCCCATATGGGTACAATGTATGAAACTGGTGCCCCCCGCCGTGATATTGCTGGAATATTGCTAAAAGCGGCGTAAAAACACACTCACCCACCAGCATAATGAACTACCATGTGTATCATTGATGCCCTAATCAGACAAAGTATACTAACTCTCAGCTGTCCAATCTTTAATTCCGCCCCAGCCAAGCGTCAGGCAGAGTAAAACAAGCATAATATTTTAACGTCTTTTGGTACAGAGACGGGCATCAAACATCACACCTTCCGCTCTAAGGGCGGGAACTGTATCCACAGGACCACGGAGGCGGTTCATTATCTTTGGGGAGGGGTCTGTTAACTTCGTTTGAGTGAGTGAGTGAGGTTTTACGCCGCTTTTGGCAATGTTCCAGCAATATCGCGTCTGGGGACACCAGAAATGGGCTTCACACAGTGTACCCATGTGGGGAATCGAAGCCGGGTCTTCGGCGTGATGAGCGAACGCTTTAACCACTAGGCTACCCCACTGCCCCCTAATTTCGTTTCAAACAGAATATTTTTCAGTCATAGATAAATGGATAGCGCTTACACACATTTTGGAAATCAGAGGTTTATATAAATGCTTTGCTTTGCAAATTGAGCCAATTAGACTTTGTGATCACAACTTGTTTTTATATTTTTTATGTTCATATTTTTGTGAAATAATATTCAGTACTCACAAATACTGAAAAAACGATGTCCAGTATGCTGAAATGAGACCAACAAACAAAGTGTTAAAAGATTTGTCGCCTCCAGACGGATCCGGATGAAAAAGTGTGCTTCCACAAAAGATTAAATAGATATGCTGTCGTAAGCAAATATCATTGAAATATTATTTTGAAAGACCTTACCGACATCCAATTTCTTTCATATCCGTAATACCAGCATTGCGGATGTTTTGTTTTCGTTTCGCTAACTTCCGGGACTTCAAGGACACAGAACAAAGAAGGAGGTCAGCAGTTATGCGGACCTATGAAGAGTATCTTGCGAGCAAACATGTTTTTGTGTGAGTTATTCTGTTTCAAACATATACTTCGCTTACAGGTACATGACTTAAGACTAATAAAAAGATTGCAAGATTTCATCTTAAGTACATATCTTCATTGATTCAGGAGCTCTCTGTTAGTTCTTTGAAATTCTCCACAAATAGTAATATCAATCTTAGTTAAGGTTGAAGTTTTTAGGTCATTGTGAAAAATATTTAGGCAGTCAGTTCCCCGAGAATATATGTTATTTTTCATATTTTCAGATTACAGTATTATTAGAAAGAGAAGTTTAATGTTAAAAAGAAGAAAACCGGTCGGATGTCAACAAATTACTGCTTTGAACAAGTGGCTTTTGTGTTAACAATGCAGGAGTCATTATAGGTTCTCTTATGTATGCATAGTTTGAAACATTGCATGATGTGATGGTTGATTGGTGGTTGTTCAACGCCGCACTCAGCAAAATTCCATCTTTATGGCGGCGGTCTGTAAATAATCGAGTCATAATCGATATGATATTGAACAGCATGATCATCGATCTACGCAATTGGGATACGATGACATGTGTCAACCAAATCAGTGATCACCCGTCGCCTCTTACGACAGCATGGGTTACTGAAGACCAATTCGAACATCTGCTAGACGGATGTTCTTATACAATTTCGCATGGACCTCCAGTACTGGGCAACGTTTAACAAAGCGGTCGTATTTGTAAGGCTATAGTTAGTCCAGGCTGTGGGATTGAAGTAGGGACAGACGTGAAACTACGGGTGACGGGTGACGGGTGACGTCCCAGACTAGCTAAGAATGTATGTCTAAAGCAATTGGGGTTTTGTTATAGTGAGGTATAACTTCCTCTCAAAACGAACGGGACGGTGGGGTAGCCTAGAGGCTAAAACGATCGTTCGTCACGCCGAAGACCCGAGTTCGATTCCCCACGTGGGTACAATGTGTTAAGCCCATTTCTGGTGTCCCGCCGGGATATTGCTGGAATATTGCTCAAAGCGCTGTAAAACCCAACTCACTCCCTACTTTCGCTATCAACATCAATAAGTGTTCAAAATACTATAATTTGAACGTAAAACATTTTATCTTAAACGCTATAGCACGCGCTTCCTATCGGGTTAAAGAGTGAACACATTTGCGGTTTATCAAAACTGACGATCTTGCACATTATTTGATTCTAATGTCAAAAGAAACCAGGGGCGTAGCTACCATTATACAAAAAGCCGTGATTGTTGCTAAAAAGGTTGGGCAAGTCCTCAATACTATCTAAATATCTAATTGGCTTGCTGCGCGCCTGGAAACCTACTTATCTCACTACCATTTCTGGTGTCCCTCCGTGATATTGCTGGAATATTGCTAAAAGCAGCGCAAAACCAAACTTACTCACTCGCTGAAAACACCCCATATCTGTCTGAAAAGTTTGGAAAGTTTAAATGTTTTAATACCTTGTCTGCAGACTTGTACAGATATAGGAATGTGTGGTTGAGGTGAAACAGGTAGTTAGGTAACATTTTCGCTCTGTCCATTGTTCTGTTTGCAATGTTACAGCTCTATGACTTAGGTCTGTAAAGACAAGTAATTGAATATGGACAATCTAACAATCCAGTCAATAACATCATGATCAAGTAAATATTCACGTCGTCGGGGTACACTGGCATGCAATCAGCTAAGACTTTAGTTGGACCACCCGATCCGTCTCTTACAAGCAAAGATTGACACAGACCAGTTGTAACTCAGAATACTCAATTAACGTATGCTTGCTTGATTGAGAAGAAGGAACATCATCCGCCTCTTTTACAATTGTATACGTCTGAGAGGTATGAGTATGGTGCGAACGTTTTGACGACGTAAACTAGACTAACTGAAACTGGTCCATCCTGCGTAATCGAATGAAAGAATGTTGATATGAACGAGTGGACTTACTACCACCTGTGGTGGGATCTACTCTGGCAGCTCATTAGGAGTGAGAAGGATTATACCTGACAAGATGAATCAAATATTCCAGGTAACCTTAATCATAAAAACGTCAAAAAAGAGGAAACACCAGGAAAACAGGAATAAAATAATATAACGTCAATGAAAACGTTTGAAGTGTAGTTTGCAATTGCTGAGAATTCTTCGCTAGACATGCTGATGCGGCGATAGAGTATATTGCATTGTCAGCAAGTTTTAAATGTAGACACCGATGTTTGGAGCTGCGCGAATAATGCTTGAGATGAAAGAAAGTTGAAGTAACGCCTCTTTTTCATTTCGCCATGTAGTGTGTATGCTTCTCTCTCTTTATCTGTGTGCATATATCTAAATATGTTACTTAACATTCATCTTAAAATGAACATGTTTTGACAGGTTTGAACTGTTTTCTGAGATTGCAAAAGGTCAACCACATTGATGAGGCTTTGAAAATCCACATGGGAGTAGTTCTAGGTGTCTCAGGTATTTCCTGTAAAATATGAAGAGACCGTGGAACATATCTTCATGCGCACAACACATATCCTGCTGCGATAGTTAACAGTTTATCATTTTTGTCCCTATACCTACAATAAAAAAAGGAGTATACGAGACTCAGTTGTCACAAAGAGTTATTTCAGAATAATATAAGCTTGGCTGATTACCTCAGATCAAGAGAGATACCAGATATTAATCTAATAACAATGTCCGCGTTACTGCTGATTTTAGGAGATACTTTCTCATTACATTGTCCACGAAGGACGTAAACACTTCCTTATTGATGTAAATCCTGGAAACCTTGCCAGTGGCTTTATCGACTAGACGTTTTGTACTTTTAATACCGCTACGTTTGCCCCACCTTAATCTCAATGAACCTATACTAAAATATATATGTCTCTCTAGACGCAATGAAATGGTGGTGCCATTTGAACACAAAGATTCTTGGGCAACGCGTTTCCGTTCTTTCTAAAAGAGACTTAACTTACTTGAATTCCCTTTAATTACGACAGCGGAAATGTTTATTTCCTGAAGTACAATGACTTTAACGTTCTCGATCTATTATCACAATAAAAGTTTGAAATGAACTGACTAATTTAAGAAATCCTCGGCTCCCTCTCGAACACTAGACATGCCGGCCTGGTTTGTCTTGGAACTGTCGATAACATTCAAATAAAGGTGAATGTCATTTCAAAATTTGACACATCACTGACACAAATGATACATTTTCCCTATTGACTTCCCTTTGTTTTTAATTGACTACTTGAATTGACTATGCATGCGTTGGTGACGGGTGGCAGACAATCCAGTGATTGACAATATGAGCATCGATCCACGCAATTTGGATACTATGAAACTGAAAGTGACAAGACCCTTTACATAATCATGAGTGAGTTAGTGAGTTTAGTTTTACGCCGCACTCAGCAACATTCCAGCTATATGGCAGTCTGTTACTAATCGAGTCTGGACCAGACAATCCAGTGATCTTACGACAAGAATCGGTTGCTGAAGATCAATTCTAACCCGGATCTTCACGGGTTGCATAATCATGAGAAATCTCCGATATAAGCTCCTTTTATAAAGGGAATAAAATAAACTGAGGTGAGGTGAGGTGAAATTGGGTTTAACGTCGTGCTTGAGAATATTTCGCTCATATGACGACGTGCATGCGTGTGTATGTGTATGTGCGGCTGCTTGTACTAGCCCAAACTGAAGCTGGTTTTATAGTGCTAGCCCACTGAGATACCATGCCGCAGTGAAGCATGAATACCCCACTCAGACACATTATACTGACTCCGAGCCGACCAGTCCTTGTTGTACCCATTAATGCCGAGCGCCAGGCAGGGACCTAAAATATATGAATGAAAGAAGCAGACGTCTTATTGAACTCAGCATACATTGGTGCACGGGTGTCTGAAAGGCAGTAGCAAGCTATGCGAAGTACCATCCCTTACGCCCTGAAGTTCGGGTTTGAATCCCAGTTCACTCAGATTATGTTTCTAGGATTATCAGCACCATTTCATCATGGAGAGCACAGGCTAAAGACATCAGATAAACGTCATCATTTTCCACAGCAAGGGTAATTTATCGAAAACGGGAACGGCGCTAGCCATCGTATTTGACACTGACCTGTCAACAATGGACATGATCACAGACGCTTTTATATGTTTTTGGTGTTGTTTATCAAACTTTCTCCCAATAACTTTACTTGGACAGGTGTGGGCGACTGACATGGAACGCTGAAGTCATACATCTTGTTATTATCTTGTCCGTAGAACGCAACGGCAATTTCAATTTGGGAATTTTGCAATTTCATGGCATGCAGGAGGGGGTCACTTACTTTGTACATGAATGTAAGGGGGGGAGGGACATTCACAATCTACATCTTTCTCCTTTCTCTCTCCCCCCTCCTCCCACCCTCAAGCCATGAACTAATTTTTCTGTTCAATAGCTCGATACTGCTATGCGACCTGATACGATACATTATACTCCTGAAGCGCTTACCGCAATCATGTTCACATACTCTTTTAAATAGATGACATCGTATGTGGTGAAGCCAGTAAAAGCAGCATTAAAACGTATTGATTCTGTCCACCATCAAGGTCAAAGGCTTAGTCTTGGATCATTCGGGCAGTCGTAGAAAAGTATCCTTGCAATAAAAACTATATCAAAATGAGTCCAACCCTGCATACAAGCTTGTGTTTAATCCTCTTTATGAGATCTGTACAATGAAAGGTCTTCGTTTAATCCGCCTCTGGGATTACGAATTAAACCATTGATTCTATCGCTAATATTGAATCCGAAAATATATCTCCTTCCGGTCTGTTTTCTTCTCCTCATTGGTAACTGGTAAAACCACAGGAGGTTCTTACCATGTCTAACTTGAAGGACTCAGAAACAAACATCACGTTATGAACAAAAATATTATCAGTTTAGAAGCAAATATTAATTATATTTACAAATTTACAGATGAATCCATTCAAAACAGGGATGGTGACGTTGTGGCCAGCCAGCTGTCACTGGACCCGAAACTTTATCCATCAGATTACCATACAACTCTTCCATTGTCAAAAGCCATCTTAACAGCTCTAGGCATCCTTTCACAAAGCACTACGGTGATCGTAAGTCACTAAGGTAACCTTATTGCAGTGTGAAAGAAGGTTTAAGGTTACCCTCAGTTAAGGTTGCTTCGTGAAAGGAGCCCCTGGAATATAAACAGTCTAGACATAATGAATTCACTGGGTTTTTTAATACTCACTATCTTGTCTTCAGGTAATCAAACCTTATAAACATAAGCTTTTACTTGAAATTATTGAATTAGATGTTCTGGCTTGTGGCCAATACGTTTTTTGTTGGTTATCCAGCCAGGTGTGAACCATCGATTACACAGTGACTGCTGCTGCTTCTGCAAAGGCAGCCCTCAACACATCACTGACACACTTCTTCTGCCACAGGCTGACTATAAACCAGTGATTCGATCTTATATCCGTGATTTACCGCAAAAGATGGTGGACACGCTAGTAGACCAAATTTTATTACTTAAACTAACTATCGGTTACACCAACTTGTCAGTCCAAATTTGACTAGACCACGATGTCGGATTGGTCACGATATACACATGAATACTTTAGTTAATCATTAAAGTATTTTCTATTTTCGTCGAAATTACCCACGATTTAGCTTCAGGTGAGCTTCAATGTGTGTGTGTGCGTGCGTGCGTGTGTGCGCGCGCTCTACAAACTTTGTTGACATGTTTTAGCTTCTTGAATACTCTTCTCACATACAAGAAAAAACACGTTTGGTCATCATCACAAGCACAACCTGTTTTCTTCTGTAACATGCATCCTGGTTCCACCATTATGTTCAATTTCACCATCGGGAACCTGAGTGTCCAAGTCTGGCGTAAGTAGACCCAATCTTCTTTTAAGGCATCTTGTTTCCCAGGCAAACACCGGCTGGCATTATCTTTCTCGAGGAAGCAGACAACTCTAATCTCGTTTAGTAATTGCAGTGGCCTTGGTTGCAACATTGGTCAGTCAACAGTCGGCACAAGAACGTGAATGAAAACAATTATAGTTCAGCACAGACAGAGTTTATAAAGGAAACCTCTTGATGTAACATTTGTACACTGAATGAATAATTAGTGCTTTGCGGAGCATCAGAAACTGTTTACAAGTACACATAACTTACATCGTATCCGTTGGTAACGTATCTGTTTGTCAAAATCGGTTCAGGGTACTTTTTGGACAGGTGTGAACTGAAGACAGCAATTGTCAGGGTGTGTGAACTTAGAGGTTGAGTGTGTTGCATGTGTGTATGTTATAAGTTCCGTTTCGATACATTCGAGATTCTCTGGTAGCCTATATGTTCATAATCTCGCATACCTTTAATACCCACGTGAAAACACGAGAATTGTTTTGTGTGGGTAAAGCAAAACTTGATGTTATGCTTCTCTGCATACTGTCAGCGTTTTCTTTAACAATATGCAATTACACCTGAACATTTGTAATTAGACAGTATCGTTTGCTGTCATTGGCAGAAGTTCTTTGGAAGAAAGATCCAGGTTAGAATTGGTCTTCAGCAACCCATGCTTGTCGTAAGAGGAGACTAACGGGATCGGGTGGTCAGGCTCGCTGACTTGGTTGACATCCTATCCCAATTGCGTAGATCGATGCTCATGATGTTGATCACTGGATTGTCGGGTCCAGACTCGATTAGTAACAGACCTCCATATAGCTGAAATATTGCTGAGTGTGGCGTAAAATTAAACTCACTCACTCACTAAAAACCTTGATATAAATTCCAGGCGAATGTAAAATCGTTGTCACCGAATAAAGCTCCCACGGGAAATGTAAAAGTACTAAAATTTGTAAAATATAAACGACAAATTGAATATAAACTCACTCACTAAGTCTCTGAGTGGCGGACGTTGCCACTGGAGGATAGTATTAACCCCTGTTCGCTGACACAGATTCACAGTGATCACTCAGACAACGTTCTTAACTTTCTTTCTTCTACGCCAAATGGAATCTGTTTATGTACATAATCAGTCGTGACTGTCCTATGCGAGGACAGATTATTATATTTGAATGTTCCCCTTTCCCCGAGTGAATGACCTTACTTATCTAATATACTACCCTATTTTTTTAATTCAGGAGACCTGTAGGCGGCTGTACATGTAAATAATCTTGTCATTCCAGCATATGCCCGATTTAATGTATTTGTAGTAATAATACCTTTCAAATTCGATAAAACTTTAATGTCACTTGTGAGAAGGACGCGTCTTGCATCAGTTTTTTTTTATGTACGGTTTGCATGGCCAAATTCGATTGTATTGTCAAAGACCCACAAAGCCCAGGTGTCTGTTAAAACTTTCATTTCCGATGTATATGGGCTATTGATAAATTAGTGGGTTCACTCCCTTTCGAACAGTTTTTTGTTATATCACAGTGGGTAAACTGCACGTTGCGATGAAAGTCAGAAATGATGCAGACCTAAGAAGTTTAGATCATAATACTAATAAACCTGTTTGTGCTACGTCCTAGAACCAGCAAACTGAACCATGAAGTTTGAGTGAGTGAGTTTAGTATGGGGCGGGTTTGAATCACAGCCCAATTAATAAAATGATTTTTGGTTTTGTTTGGTATATTTTGTTGTTTAACGCCGCAGTCAGCAATTTTCCAGCTATATGGCGGCGGTCTGTAAATAAGCCAGTCGAGACCAGACACTCCAGTGATAAACGCACGAGCATCGAACCACGCAATTGGGATACGATGACGTTTGTCAAGCGAACCTGATCACCTGACCCCGGTAGTCGCCTCTTAAGACACGCATGGGTCGTAAAGAGATAAATTGATGACCGACAAAGCGTCCGACGAATCTTGGATTCGCCCCCAGCTGTGTATTGCAGCTCGGAGAGGAAACTTCTTGAAGTGCAGCGCTTATGTTACCCTTAACCACAGAACCTGGAAGTACGTTCACATAAAAAATAATGAACCTGCCAATAACAAATATACAGTTTTATTTTACTTATCTTTACTTTCATGCGTACCGTAGCATCCTGTTTTCCTCATCTCGTCACACACTTGTCCGTCTCCCAACAGGCACTGTGCCGAAGAAAACCAGCCATACTTCCGGACTGAGATTTGATGTTTCACGATCTTGACAATGTTTGTTACATCAATGATATTCACTTAAATGGCAGTGTTCATGAAGGCTTGCTACAACCTTAACAGACTGATTACAAGTTCCTGTATATTTATTCCCTCATCCTAATTTCTCTTTATGATCATCGTTTTGTGGAGTCGATGAAACTTAGTAATAAGCGTCGTTAAAAGATAATGTCAAAAGGTTCTGTAGATCACCTCCATTCGTAACTACTCGTGTCATTCCGGCAAGCCGGATGGCGTCTCGTACCCCTCTCGTGGCCATGTTTACGACTTGGCCTTGTCTAAGCGCAAACGGGCATGGAGATGAAAATAGTCTTGTACATTTACCAAGGAAAGATACCTCTGAATTTCCAAACATGGCTTCGAGAATATCCTATATCCCGTGGGCAAAACAGCAATACAGTCATTCCCTTCGTAAATATGTTTGAGTGTTTAAAGTTGCTGATCCTTTAGCTCAAAGTTTATGTTTAAATTGTGCTTTACATAGTTTAGCGAAGTTTCAAAGTTCAATGGTGCCGCCATTTTCATGCTTAGAAATGCGTTTTACTAAGCGCGATTTGATTGGTTTGCCACGATTCTTGGCAATAATGGCGTACGATAGGGGTACGAGTCTTCTTGTAGGTCACGGAAAGAGGCGAGTAGTTACGAATGGCTCACCTCATCATTTCAGGCAACAAGTTTAATGAAGAGGAGTCAACAGATATAACACCTCAACAGTCTCTACACAAAAGTCAATCTTAACCGTATAATGTTTTACTGTTAACTCGTCAAACCTGTATGACTGGGGTCTGGAAATAATCGAGTCTGGACCAGACAGTCCAGTGAATGATATCATGTGCATAGATCTAATTGGGATACCATGACATGAACCAAAGAGGTCAGCGAGGTCCCGTTTGCTGTACAAACCGAAACGTGAATCTCATTAACCAATTCAGACAATGACCTACTTTTCAGCCGATCCGAATTTTCTCGTGTGAAAGTGAAAAGAGACACTACAAACTACTATAGTTACACTAAATTCCAATTCCTTGTTACATAAGAAAATGGTATTTACACATCAATTTTAATTTCCAAGCGTAAAAAAATCGTATTTCTATATTTTATGTCGAGGTGTAGGCAGCATGTCGTTAACAAGACGTCACAGACTGCCCCTGTTTGAAGAGGTCGTACAATGATTCACCATTCATCTGACTCACTGGTTACGTGTTCTTTTGCGCTTATTAAGAGTATTTTTTGTAACGTACGATGTGATTGATATAATATCAAGTTCGTACCAGATCGCCAAACGTTTCTCGCGACCAAGCCTCGTTTTGAGATTTCCACGATTTCCAGGTTTCTGTTTGTCAGAGCACGCTGTACGACAGAGCATGCTGCACGACGTGTTTGCAAAGAAGGAGAGTAGTGTTGCGATATACAAGTGATTAGATTATCAAATAATACTGATTAATATTTATATATCCAGCTGAATAAGTTGGTCTCAAAATTCTGGACTGGTTGTTGTACTAAGTTGCGCAATAGGACGGAACCCAGTCAGCAGGAAACGAGACTGCTGTGTAATCAATGTTTTGACTTGTACCAATTCTATCCAGGATCGTCAAGGGTCTTTATGCATAGATCTAGTTTCGAGGTAATAGTTCGTGTCAGTTTGCTATTGTTGCCTGTATCGTTCACCTTATACATGGAATTGAACAACCACAACGCCTATTACATGTAATGATGTTCAATGGCCGGATCAGAAATTGGTTTTGATATTTGGCCTCTGGATTTTATTCATATGAAAAGCCATTTAGATATTTGAATAAACTGAATCGTCATTGAAACAATGTAATTCAGGATATGGTAATATTGTTTAACAACATATCACACGTACGTACGTACGATTGTAGACACAGGGTATACAAGGAATACACTCAACACGACATCGACAGGGTAAGATTTCCCAGCGTCTGAGTGAGTGGAAATATGGTCATGACATTACCATGAATATGCTACCGTCCAGTCTGTGAGATGGCATTAGATGATACGGTTCAACCACACCACGTGTTAATGTTTTAAATGAAACTTAACTGAAACAGTTTCAACCACACAAGCCAGTTAAAGTTGTTTTTAATGCAGCTTGACACATACATATAAGAAAACTGTTTCGTCGAGACAGCAGCGACCTAAAGACTGATAAATGCCAATAGTTCTACTTTGTTACCTCGGCATAACGTGGTTTTGTTTTCAGTATCAAAGTTTGGCCGTGTTAAGCTGTGAACTGTGAAGTTAACATCAACTGTCTCCAGTCACTGGGTGTATTAGTGGCCCAGTAGTCTAAGGCGCCTTTGCTCGTGGGTTTGAAGTTAAGGATAACACCCTCACCCTCGGGCGTTCCAGCAAAGCGAGGCCTTTGACCTTGGGAACACCCGAGGATGCGTTAGCTGATGATGCCTTCGTTGATGATTTTTGTTTTAAAATTGTCTTTCGCTCGACCCTGTTCAGTCTCGTCTGAAATCCACACCCCTCCTTTGAAATGAACATGACAGGTTGCATGTGCACGTGCAGTCCGTGCATGCATTGCTGACGAGTACGTGCGGTCCGTGAAGGCGGTGAATCCAAACATATCAAGTACAGCAGGGTAAAACGCACACTCCGGCGCAGTAATGACTTAACATAACATCACTGCCACAGGATAATTTGCATATCACGTGACTGGACTACTCACATTGGCGCATTTGTTGATGGAGGTCATTCATGTGTAATTTGCATATCACGTTACCAAAGACGGACTACTTTCCTTGAATGTAAACAAAACAACGCGCAGACACATACAAGGAAATGGATAGCTTTCAATCCGTTATAGATAACATGTTGCAATTGTATGGTGATTCTGCTATATTGAAACCATATCAGAGGGAAGCTCTTCGGTATGTTTACACGGAAGAAAGTGATTGTATAGTTTGTCTTCCGACCGGTTACGGCAAGTCTTTAATATTGCACCAGCTTGGTCCGCTTCTTCGCCAAAAGAAAGGTTATGATTCAGGATCTATCCTGGTAATATCTCCCCTGAATATTATACAGAGGGATCAGGTGATAAGCATAACTAAGCGTGGCCTTAAGGCATGAAGGCTCAGTGTGAGCGGTAAAGGGACCACCATTCGAGATGATTATGACTTCACTGAATATTGTATGGTAAGTATTTACAATGATTATTATCAGCCAAAATTAAACGTAAGAGCAAGTAAAAGTTTACAATACTTCAAAAACTTTGTTTATGTGTATTAAGGAAACAGATAGCAGTATCGCAATATTAATTTGCCCATATCCTTGTCAAAATGTCTATAAAGAGTTCCGGTAAAAACCCATTCACCCAAGAATAATTTAAATTGGTTTTCCATATCTATGTATAACTCAAGTTACGCCTTCCGAAAAAAGAATCATTCATGTTTACTTGATGTATATTACTTATAAATTTGACCCTAGGCATGACAAATCCATGAAACCGCCACCGCTTCATCCATAAGTTTTTATTTTGACTGTTGTTGCCTTGTCAACCTACAAATACAATTTTTGTTATAATGTCTTGTAATGTGTCAAAAGTTCAAATATGTTTTATAATGTCTGAAGGATTTGATTTGTTCAAGAAAAGTAATATAGCGTGAAGGTATTTTCAAATATATAAATATGATTAAGAATATGAAATATGGTTAAAGTAATTAGGTAAATGATGAATTGTGTCATCTGTTTATTCTAGGAATGTGAGACTGATGAATCTGGACTCTATGATGTGATCTTATGACATCCAGAGGCTTTGTTTTCAACATCACAAGGAGATGCTCTAGTATGGTGACGGCAAAATACAGGATTGGCATCTAGGAACATCCTTCCAACAGTTGCCTTTGGTGGTGGTTTGATAATGATCTAGGGTTGCTTGTCAAACTTGATTTGGTGACAATTTGTGGTAACTTAAAGGCTGGGGTGCAAACCTCCAAAACCCCTCAGCAGTGAAGATGTTATCAGCCCGTGAGTGACAAGGCTGTAATGGCTATGGGTGCCTGGCAAGAGCCTGGCGATGTCAAAGGTTAACCTTGGAATTTACTACTAGAATAAAAATGTGCCTTATAGTAAATGCCCAACAACACTTTCAATTCATATTCAATTCTGAAAAAATACTGGGGATGCTTAATTCTTTTCCTTATGTATATGTCATATATTAATTCCTTAAGTACATGATTATGACATACAGAACTTCACATGTTTGGTGAGGCATATAGGTTAAACTACATGAATTTGTTTCCAAAATTCAGAGACATGAATGTATTACTTGTAAGAAATATGCAGATTAAGATATTTAAATGTGTAAGTGAGTTTAGATTTACGTACAGCAATGAAAACACCTTCAGGCCAATGAGGATCATGAAGGCATGGCATACAATTTGAATGTCATTACATACAGTGTCAAATAGATGGCAAACCATCATTCTCTTCATATTCATCATCAGGATCCACTTCTACCATTTGTCCTCTACACAATCTGGTGATGACACGTTCCATGTCTGTTCTCATTGCCTGAAGATTGATGCCATGAAAATTTGAGCTGTGCTGATAATTTTCCTCCGCCAAACCTCCTACCAGCCATGAATTTAAATGGACGCAGTTCACGGAAAACATCTTGAACTTTTTTCCTGTCAACTTCTGAATCCCGTTTTGTGTGACGAGATGATTTTGACCTGGTGCCAATGCTTTGGTTGATCGATGATGTAAGCTTAGCCACTGTGTCAGCTGCCAAAGATGCTCGTTGTATGGCCTTTTCTGTTTTATTGGCCCCAAGTTGACGAATGAGATCTTTTTTGTTTCTTACTGAATGCTCCATGACAAGGTCAGTCTCAACATTGTTGCCTAAACCGCCCGTGGGTTGACAAAGCTTCCTTCCAAAAGTCGTAGCTGCATTTGTGGCGATGTTAGGAATTGAGTCTTCAGCAAAATATCAATGTTCTCAACAAAATATTTTGAAAGTTTACTGTGTGAGTAAAAAAATGGTATGTTGGCTTTACAGCCAAGCACCATTCTGTCAATATCTCCTTCCTTGGCAGTGTCATTCATATGCATAAGCTGCATTGCCCATTGGGCAAGATTGTTGCAATAGCTGAGGACTTCGTCCTCCTGTACCGGAACATCCTGTTGGCTGAAAATTATTTCACCATCAGGAGTGAGGCCATTTACTACATGCACAGTCTGTATCTTGTTGTGTATAGGTGGATTAATAGAACTCTCCTGATGTTGTGCCAAGCTAAAATTCCCATAGTCATAGGTATTCAGTATCCCAATGAGGACTTTGTCCGCCAGATCAGCTCTTGTGTGTCGTGGTAATCTCATGATGTTGTCCGGAATAATGATCTGAAGATATCAAAATAAGATCCATTTAAATGTTTCAACAGCATTCCACTTAGTAACTGCAGTCAAATTATTACAAAATATTGAGATGGGGTGGGGTACAAAATATCTCATGCCGATCTTAAGAATACCCATTAATAAATTGATTGTATCAATAAAAATATAAATTCTAAAACCAAGCCATTTTCAGGAACATGACCAATCAATGGGATTGTCCATGTAAGTAGTATGACGAGGGAGGTTTTGGCTCACCCCATCTCGTCATCCTACTTTTTTGGCTATTTAATCTCCCAGCGCCTACTAAAAATGGTGGTGGATGAGCAAGGGACATATTTTGACGTCATACGATTGTTAGTGATACAGCTTCTTGGCTGAGAGTTTGCCGGTTACTGTGGCAGCGGTTCATATTTTACCAGTTGTCATCCTCCTTGGAGGGGTGACACGGAGACTTGTTAAAGCGTCATTCTACCATGGCTACGTGAAATGCTCGAATTTGATTGGTCAATCACTAAAATCAGACGGTATCAATTTTGGATTGACAATGCGTCTGATTTCACGGCGCTTCACTGCGCACGTATACATCACTACTTCAGCATGGCCACTAACATGACTAATATCAACACAACAGACATGATGGAAATGCTGATAAAACATTTATTAAAACTCGAAAAATACAATTTTACAATTTTTCCTCTACAATTATTAGGGAACCTCACTATCATAATTATGACCTTCTATTCTAAAAATATTCAAACTCAATTACAATACACAGTCCCAAACATAAACAAACAATATCTAACATATAATTTACAAATCAGAAAACCTTGTAAAAATACATCCCTATCTATCCCTATTTGTGCAGCAAAACGTTCGTAAACCTTTACCTACCTGGTAAATGGTATATTTGTTTCCGTTTAGAATGGGAAATTCGCAAGATAACGGCCAGGCGAAACACAAAATATATGCCACTCATACTCCATATCCCTTTGCATCGTTCAAAATGTCAAAAATTGAACCACGAGAATTCCGCCCTCTGCCACCTTCCCCGCAAGGCTGTCACTGCTATGACGTACACTTTCCCGAAAAAGGCTTGGTCACAGTCCAGTCCCAAATGATGAGAACAATATAATGTTCCAAGGAATCCCAAGTTAGTCGCATGTACACAAAGCAGCACTGTCACTCTTTCGTCGCATGCCGGGGTGGAGGCACGTACGTGAAATCATGATCGACACCCGCCGGTCATAAAAATCAACAGTCTTTGATGAGTAACAGGTCGTGGGTCGATCAGAAAAGGATCCATTCTTCGATTCTGCAGGGTTCAGATTCGACAGGCAGTCAAGTATTTTCCACTGTCACTTCGAATTTCAACCTCTCGCAAAGGTAAACATCTTCCGTCCGCAATTTCAAACTGTTGCGTAACTGTCTACTTCCAAGAAAAATAAGTAGGTCAGACGATTCCATTATAGGTCAGGGGGGTACAGTAACACGGCACACAAAACAATAGGCTGGTTTCGGTCGTGTGGAGTTATGATTATAAAAACCAAGCTCTTAGGTGTTACATTATTGCATTGAATAAACAGAAGTTTGTTTTCTTTGGACAGAATAATTTTTATGTTGCAATGTTAAAAAAAGCATTGACCATTTAAATTAAAGTATTTTGCATGAAGGTAAGATAATGTCTGTTGTCATATTAATTTACCTTTGTTGGTTGAGAGTCATATGTTTCCATACCCAGGTATTCCAGAGCCTGTTCCACCATTAACATGTCGCCAATAAGGAGAAACAGTTCTTCATGGCCAGTATAGTTGTTTTTCACCTGGCCGTCTACGCTTGTTCGGCGCAGAAACACCTTGAAGTGAAACAGACTTCCTCTATCTCGCCCGGAATTCTTGTTATAGAAGCGTCTGTAGGCTTTCTGAAATTAAAAGAAGAAATCTTGTTTTCGTAACAAATGATCACAGATGATTTCATTAACAAATCTTTATGACATACAAGTATTCTTCTTATAATTTCACATACATCATATGATCAGGCACAGTTTTATCAAATGAATTATCTGTCCTCCATCCATCCATCCATAAATATAGATAGATTCAGAGTGGATGTTCATGATTACATGAATTTAATTACACAGGCTTTATTACATTAACTTACAATTAAATGACCATGTTGAAATAATATTGACATACATGCAAGAAATCCTGCTTGTTGTGCCACATTGTACACATGAAAGGGCCAACATCTTCAAATCTCTTGATGGGATTTGGTGCATGTGCCCGTAAAGGCTTGGCATACTGTAAGCGTATCCGTGTTAGTTGATCACCCCAGAATGGCACTTTTAGTTTCTCAAGCTCAGCTGATGAACCTGCATTGAAACATATACACAACACTATTTGTGAACAATGATCATCAAGTTACCAAGACTATTTAGGACCACATTGAAGTTAATGTTTTGCATTGGTGGATTCAGGAGGGAGGTGGGGTGTCAAGGTTGAAACCCAACCCCCACCCCACCCACATTTAAAAAAATTCCTGGATCCACCTAAGTGTATCTTCCATTACCTATAATTGCTGCACCTATGCATATACATAATGTTATGCCAAGAGATAACACATTATGGTATGGTGTCCGTGCTGGTAAGTTGCACCCAAAATACTGTTTACAAGAACTTATTTGTATTTTTCTTCTTGTGATTACAATTATTTTATGTAATAATCTCTTAACTCTTAACTTACCTAATGCTTCAGAAAAAGATTCCCTCAAAATGTCCTCTGTATTGTCCAGGATCTGTACGCAGTCTTCATACTTTGCCTCGTTCAGTATCATCAGTCTTGATGGCACTATGATGGACTTCTTTGCCATTGTGTCAGAGAATCTGTTTTGTTCAAAAGTAAAGACAACATAGTTTCAAATGTGCACACATTAAATAATGTCATATCTGCAATGGCATTATAATGGTCCCCTTCTCATAGTGAGTGTTATAAAAGTAGGCTTACAATTGAGTTATGTAAGATGTAACCATTACTGATTTCAGAAATATAAAACTGAACAGATTTTAAATAACAACTTTGACTGAAGTACCTGTGAGGAATATGATCTGGCAAAACAGATGCCATCCACTCCAGGGCAGGGATGTATTTGGCTAACCGTCGTCCCATTAATACTTTGTAAGACTGCAGCAGTAGCATCCTCTCTCTGGCAGAAGAAATTTTTCTGGTGTTAGATCTGTGGGACTGGTGAAGGGTTTCCTCAATGACTGGTTCAAGGCTGTTTCTGCAAGCCTTGAAAAAAAGAGCAGGATGGCAAAGTAATGGCAGTCTTGGACTTGGTGATCTGATGCCTGATGTCTAGTACGGATCCCTATATCACAGTTGTCACCAACCAGGTTGCATAAGGGACATGTCTGGAGTGCTTTGATGATGGTCTGCATGTTCTGTATGGCACATTCATCAAGTAGAGTGATCTTGGAGGTTGGAGACAGTGTAACTCCAAGCTTGTTCAGTGATATCAGGCACTAGAAATATAGAACATATGTATGTCATTTCCTATCAATCAATCAATCAATCGAGTCAGCCAACCTGTATGTATGTTTGTTTGTCTGTCTGTATCTATCTATCTATCCATCATTTGTGAATATATATATATATATATATAAAGCCCATGATTGTTTTTTTTTTTTGTGTTTCTGTATGCTTCACTGTTATCATTCGGGGGTCCTAATTTAATGAAATAATGAACATGCCTGATTCTTAGTATCTTTTTTTCTAATTCACAATTTATTCGATGCATTTTTATGTTAGAGATATTTTTATTATACTGTGAAATGTTACAAAATACATCAAATACAGATACAATTAATTTTTCACATTATTGATTGAATCAATCATAAAATCATATTTTCTCCTGACATTAATTAAGGGGAAATCACTCTATCCTGCAATTAGAGACAATGGATGACAGACATAGCACATCTGTGAATGTAAGATCATATCCCAGAGTTCTATGAACAAAGTAAATTGCTTACAGAAGCAAAGAATCAGCTACATGTCACTGGATCTAGCATAGACACAGGGGCAAGAACAGAAGGTAAGAATCAGCTACAGATATGTAAATGTTTATACAGGCTACATGTTTGGTATATTACATGGCATAACTTATATAAAGCACAAATCACATGACAGCATGTTGATCATTTATACTTGAAAAGATGATAAAATTAATGTATTGAAATACTTTGTTTCCCAAGTTGCCTTCATTTCTGTTAAATCTTCCATCAGTTTTATGGGTTTTTTCCAAATTGAGTGCCTCCAAACTGATCCACAGGATATAATTTTTTACAGCTGATCTCACCAGCAAATGACAGAAAGCAGTTGGTGCTTTTTTGTTGATAGGGAGCTTTTCAGAAATTTATGAAAGAACAGTTTTTATAGCATACAAACGAAACAACTCATTCAGGAACTTGAGAAGGAAACCATAGATCTAACCTGTACAGGTAATAACATGTACATAGTACATTCATCTTCACAATAATTCTTTGATTACACAATGCATTTATCTCCTCTAATTTACTTCCTCAGTCTGAATTCATATGGAATAGAGTTTTCTGGAACTGTTTAGTGAAATATGAAAAATGTCTTATTTGCATAAATGACATTTGAAATGCTGATAGCTGCTCATTCCTCATGTACATGAGGATGCTGTACACCAGTGATATGGCTCCATGGTGTCGACTAGAGGCATGCTCGAATGTGGGTGTAGCCACAGTAACCAACATGTCAAGAAGGAAGGGGGATCTGAAATGATACAAATTTGAATCTGAAATGGGAGCCCTGAAATGATAACAAATATTGTCCCTTTAGCAAGATCCTTTAAGAAAAAAAAAGGTTTTCAGCACAGTGAACTTGAATGGCCAAAATTACATTGTTATATAAATATTTTCATAACTACACTTTATTTCACAATGGTTAGTTACCTTGACCAGCTATCAAGTGCTTGGTTTCATTCAAGAGCGACAACTCCGTTAATCCTTTTTCATTAGATTGTGAAGAGTTTTCCCCCTTCTTTACTTGCTAGCAGACGACATTTTCAGTGATCCTCAGTATGGATGATTTAGAGAAGAGGAAGTTGATTTTAGAGTATTGTAACAAGGACATCAGATCAGCTAAAGTGATTTCAAGTAGAACAGGCATCCCTTTGTCCACTGTTTATCATGTTTTGAAAAATATTGCAAAGGGATATGGCATTTAGCACCAGGGAGGCGCAGGTAGGCCCAGAAAGTTGACTGTCGGTGACGGGAGGCGGCTTGGTATTCTTGTTTCTAAAAACAAACGTAGGCGTTTAGAAAGATTAAGGCTGGATAAGATTGATAGAGGAACTGTGGCTGTCTGTAAGGAGACAATTAGAACTGAGCTGCATGCAATGGGTTGGCAGAAAAGTCGAGGAATTCCATCACCGATCATGAAACCTGAACAAAAAGGAGCGAAGGTTGAAGTGGTGCTTACAGCATAGAAATTTTAACTGGGACAATGTGATTTTCTCAGATGAAAGTTCAGTGTGGCTGTTTCCTAATACACTGAAATTCTGGACCAAACAAACTGAAAAACCTTTGTATCAGCGCCCAAAGTACAGTCCGAAATTTAACGTGTGGGGTGGCATATCTGTGTTAGGGGCAACGCCCCTCTGTGTATTTGAAGGGAATATGAACAGTGAGCGGTACAGAGATATTCTCGAGGGACATTTACTTCCATCTGCTCACGTGTTCTATGGAAATGTTTGGATTTTCCAGCAGGACAACGACCCAAAACATCGTTCAAAGCATTCACAGGCCTGGTTTCGGACCCAAAATATGACATTATTAGATTGGCCAAGCTATAGCCCTGACCTAAATCCAATAGAAAATGTTTGGGGACTTAAAAAGGAAAGTGTCAATAAAAACAATCTGACAATTATTGCTGAAATGAAAGAAGAGGTGGTCCGATATTGGGACAGCATGGACCACGACTTTCTAACTTCTTTGATCAGTAGTATGCCCCGCCGCATTGAAGCCTGCATTGCTGCCCATGGTGACCGGGCAAAATACTAACTGTTCACCTGTCTTTGAATCTGGAGTTATGTTCTGCTAATATTCACATTAATACGTGAGTAATGAGTGAAAAAAGTAAAAAAACATAACAATCTTTAAATTCTCAATAATTTCTTGTTGTACTGTACATGTAATTCAAATGTTATTCAAATAAATCCACATATATTACTAAATAACTTCAACTGAAATTCAAATAATGACCTAATTGATTTACAGATCAATTTTTTGATATTAACAAATTTAATTACTTGCATTCTTACCTCTGGCACATTTCATCTAAACACGTGTCGGGTAAATCTCAATCTAACAAGTCCTTCACTGGTCGGTTTGTTCTGAGGACTGATTGGTTCTTTGTTGAGTTAAGTGTTTGCAAGAATTATCAACCTCTTCTTAAATCTTCCTTTTCATGCAAAATTCAATTTGGAGAATGCTGCACAATGTTATCACAATATTTTCAACGTTACAACTGTCTGCAGCATCTTTTATATTGCAAACTTGACCTTCACTGATTTCCTTAATATCATGGTAGAGTGAATTCCAGATAACTCCCTTGTCTCGGAGAGGACTAGAACATTCAGATTCAGAATATGAAGTACTTTTTCCAGGTATATCTGAATTGCCACTGGCGTAAGTTTGGAACTGAACCTATTGGTACTCACATGATTTCAAAATAACATTGTCAGGCACACCTTCAGATGGACAAGGCACATGACTATCAGAGACAGACTGAAATAACTTTCGACAAGGGTGACTCCTTGATGTTTTACGTTTTTTAGTGGCCCTCTTTTCTTCCGGTGTCTTCCCTTCCCTCTTGCCATGTCCAGAAGTAATCCTGGATACATTGTCCTTAATGGCTTTTATAAGGTCCCAACATTTATTTACCGAAAGTTCACAGCTGTGACAAATTCCCACTCCTTCGCAGTGCTCCAACTCGCTGTCGTATATTTTCTTTTTGTAAACCATCCCACTTCCACTTCCCTCCCCCAACAACATACAGTCTCCGCGGATTGGAATCCAACAGCATTTCTCTCTTTTCAAAGGCGTTTCATTCCCCAAACCCATTCCCAGTTGTACATCGTAATCAGCTGTAGTAGATGCCAAAGTAGTAGCGTTAGGTGGGGGGGGGGTGGGGTGTATGTTTCCTGTGAATGTTCATGTTTGATGTGGTAAATGATGTTAACCGTACTTGAGGGAATTTCCTATCTGTATATTTATTTGTTTGAATGGACTGTGTAAAATGTGACGAATCGTCACGTTATATTTTTCTGGCCTGTGGCAGAGGTCCTATGCTGGCTTGCCGCATGGAACTCTGGGTAGAAGAGTGGGTAAAACGAGCTATTTAAATTCGTCGGTTCCAGTAGCACAGAAGTACAGTGTAGAATTTGCAATAAGAATACAGGAATTTAGTGGTTCGACCCCAGCATTCGACATAAAAAACTTTTCAGTTGATAATTAAGTAATACAGATATTTTTCAGTCGGGCTTCTAAACTTACAACTTTGAAATGTATCGAGTTAGTGGAAAAGTTAATTAAACAGCTGAAACCAGGCAGGGCCTTCCAACACCCTGCTGGGATAGTATTAAAAAGTATGTAAGGCCCTGCTAGGAGCTGAGGGTGTTATCTAGGTGTATAAGGCCCTGCTATCTCTCGCCAGGATGTTCCTTCGGGAAAACAACTCGATTGAAAGAGCGATATTTGGGCATTGAGGTATATAATACCGGTTCTCACTGCTTGTGTTCATATTCTTTGTTTGTCATCAGTACACGATTTTCACACCCGCGGTAAACTTCTGCATCCTCTGTATAACATGCAACGTCTACATCATCTGCATCAGCTCCCTCACTTAAGTGAAATGTCAACCGGCGTTTAAACCAGCACAGATTACAGAACTTTCCGGCATGACGTTTTTCTGTAATTTTCTGGCTTTTTCTTGATTCTACTTTCAGTCAGAAGTCATTTCTTGATGTCAACAACAGGACACATGCCAGCCTTAATTTCCAAGGCTATCAGATAGCAGTATATCCATGATGTTTCCGCGTTTATTGAGACGACCATGTTGGTCGTAAATGACGTAGTGGTTTGGGTGGTCAGGTCTTGCTGACTTTGTTGACTACGTGTCCTTCGTGACCAAAAGACGTTACCATGTATTTTCCATCTCGCAACGACACAACCACAAATATTGGCACCTTGTAACGTTTTATATTAGGGAACATCTTTTTAAAATATAGTTGTGAACAGACACAAAACGAACAGGCTTGAATATACAGTTATGGAGACTCGTTTGTGACAGTGGGCTTGAGTGTCCAGTATTCGAGCATAAAAGGACATGACAAATCAGACCACTGAATCATTCATTTTAACAGAAGTGCCTTAATCTCGGGCGTAACCATCTCGAGCGTCGATACACGCCATGGCATGACGTCGAACGGAAGAGTACATGTGAGTCTTCTGACGCCATTCCTCCTGCATTGTCAGTGCCAACCTCATTCCTGACCAAAGGAGGCAGTTCACGTTGTCACACTCGATATCACAGATGATCACAGATGATCTGTCGGTGAGATGTCAGGAGATCTAAATTATGACTTGCCGGCCACGGTAGGACGTTCACACTGTTACTTTGATACAATGTGCGTGGAGGTTGTCAGAGGAATGACAGTACCACAGGTCGCAAAAACTTATCACTATAAGCGACAAGGAGTGCGATTTCCATCTGTAACAACCAGATCGCTCTTCATGTCCAAATAAATACTCCCCCAAACCATCACGCACCTCCGTCGATAGGCTCTGAGACCATGATGATAGAATCGTCTGGACAATGTCCTTTTGCTGATTGCATGACTAAATCTGTTTGTGGCGGATGACGTCATAGAGAACAATCTGTTCATCACGTGAAGCACTCGGAAATGACGATCTTGCCGCCGGGTTGCGTCTTTTGGTCCTTAGCCTTGCTGCTGTTCGGCCAGTTTATCGATGGCGTCTGACCAGTTTGGCAATTGTGAACTTCGCATATTCCATAATTCGTGCAATATGGTCATGTGTTGCACAAGTCTGCAACGTCAGATTCGTTATTTCTCTCTACTCTGTGGTGAGTCGAGGCATGTCTGTTGTATCCCACAGATGGCAGTAAAGAAAAAGTACAGTTCCGCAAATATTTTATACTTCATTCACACACAGGTAGTTTTCTGCACACCTGTAAGTTTTATTAGATATAAACGTGTGACATATGGTTTTCTTCTCTGCCGTTGTGCATATGGCGTTCGTCAGATGTGTTGCAAGCTCATATAGGGTTTATGACCACATGGTGGTGAATGAATACGTTCATACTTTTGATGGTGTTTCTTTTGCTGGATTATTGCGGAGTTTCGCCATAAAGAACAAAGTGTGACCATGCCTTAAGAATTGAAATAATTATTTTGTCGCAGGGTCAAAAACTTTTCAGCGTGAATTTCGAATGTATGACTCCGCTCGAGGAAAGCTAAGTTAGTGGGCTCCAAAAGCTGAGAACATTAATTAGTCGGTGGTAATTCTGTGTCAGTATTGCCAACCAGCAATCTATGCCTGTAAAAGTAGATGAACAATGCATAAACACTGGTTAGGGTTGAATTGCCGTATTTAGTCCAACATCATATTAGTCTGTCACATCCCCTAAGTCAGTTACATCCGCTCAATTGGATGAATCTCCCATATTAGATTTATCCTCACTGTCAATATTTTATCCTCATGTTACGTGTCTACAATCAGCTACTCAATCAGTTGCCTGCCTCCAGTCCGTTACATTCTACAAACTGTTACATCCCCTAACACAGGTGTATATATATCGAAGTCGACCAAGATAGAGTTAACTACGGTTATAACGAACTCCCGAGTTCGGGTTATGGGTTATTACGGGTTATGGGAGCCAGTAATCTAATAACCGTAGTCCGTTATACGCATTTGGCCTGAAAAACACAGCATGTGGCCGAGACACAAAAAATAGTTTGTTTTATCTGTCAGTTCGTAGTTTACTGTTTTGATAATTGGTTCTCCCACGCCCAGAATTATTTGGCCACATCCACTGGGAGAGAGTGATGGGTCCCGATCAACCTTGTCGCAAGAAGAGGCTAAATGGAACAGTTGTCAAGTTTGGTTGCGCGTCATCCACGACTTTGTGAAGCCCATTTCTGGTGTCCCCCGCCGTGATATTGCTGGAATATTGCTAAAAAAGGCTTAAAACCATACTCACTCACTCACTCACTCACTCATTCACGGCGTAGGACATTGCTCGTGATGTCAATCACCGGTTAAGTTGATCATTTACAGGTCGCCGTCATAGCGCCGCACCATTGTATTATACAGAAAACTTATTTGGATATGCAAGATCATTTATTGTTAAGTTCTATGTAACTGTCTTCGCCACAAGGCTTCACAATGCCAGTCGGACCAGTTACCACCTGTATAGTTCTTGTGATGTGCCTAACACAGAGGAAATGCCACTACCCTTGGTCGACATGATTAAGCTGCCAACAAATAGGTGACACTGTCGTGTTTTGTTCAGGGTGTAGAATAGTGAGTGAGTGAGTGAGTTGGGTTTTACGCCGCTTTAGCGATAGTCCAGCGGGGGACACCGGAAATTAAACCAATGTGGGGAATCGAACCTGGACCTTCGCGTCACGAGCGAATGCTTTAACCACAAGACTACCCCCAGGGTGTAGACCTGCACATACCGCTCAGCACATATATTTAATTAAGATGATGATCTATTACGCTTTGTGACGACTTCATGAAAATATCAATGATATTCAACAATTCCTATATATAACATTAGTTGTAACTGACCACTTTCGAAATGACATTGTAGTTTTCGTGGTTACACCATGGTAGATTAATGATACTGTTTTGTCCAGAATCTCCATCCATTTTAGCTATAATAGGGATAACGCTGTTTTTCAGGGCATTATCATTTGCAGAAGCCCTTTTCAACTGACCTCCTTCGTCGGGCAGTAATTTATGACCTAGGACTTCTGCAAATGATAATAGGCCAGTAGAAACTGCACTGAACCTAGAAATTTGGCCTGATAACATATTTTTTGTGCATGAATTTAGGGGTTGGGTCTGTTGTCTTTTCACCCATATTTCAGCAGGAATGCACTCGTCATGGCTACATAGTTCATAACAAACTTCTGGTTTATTTCATACTGTTTTGTATTTTCATTTATAAAGAAGCCTATTTTTAATCAAAATTTAAAATATTTAAATTATTCACTTATGTCGGCCATCTTGAATTCAAATTCAAGAGGATCAGCTTCTATTGACTCTGCTGTATATAATGAGGTCATGAATCTCAAGGTTTATGGTTTCATTTTTTTTCTATTATACTTCATTAACTTGCTCTTTATATTGCCTCACTTCAATAAGAAACATTCGCTGTCTTTTGCAATGTTTGAATGAGTTTTGGATCAAAACTTTATTTGAAGGAAATGGAACGAGGAGCAAAAACTGTTTTCTTTTCTTGAAATCAGTTTGCCTCTAGTTAAACCTGTCTCAATACAATGGTATGCCTGACTGATGCTATAGGCAGTACCATAATACACTGAATTTATTTAGCCATTATCATTCCACATAATAACTAACTAACCTCTTTTTCATAGCATACAGTAAATCTTTAGTCATCAGAACATGCATACTAGCAATTGAAGATATACAGAGATGAAATAACAAAACAGCAATGCAAAATCTATACAAGTATCCAAGGCAGTCCACATTAATCTCAACACAAGGCAGTGGTGTTGGGTTAATTAGCAGTAACCCTTACACTTGCAATGAACGCTACAGGGAGTCCCCTTCTTACAACAACTGAAGTTGGTACATAGTCTTGAAGTTGAGCAATCACAACTAATGTCCTTGAGAAGATTGTCAGGAGCAGCAGGCTTATCTGTGATAGTAGCAACGATGGTGCCATCCACAGTTTGGAATCCATATTCATGCATGTCCAACACACTTTTGAGGTGAAACCATGTAGACACTTGGTGATGAACATGAAGGGAGTGGAGGTATGCTCTGCCCATTGGTGGCATTCTCTCCGCAGGTACACGTTTTGTGAATACAGCAAACAATACCTCAGTACATCAAGGCTGCGTCCCTCATCAACTGTGTTGTATAGAGCACTGACAAATGTTCACCTGCTAAACGGATGTATGTTGAGGCTGACACATTTCCGAAAATTGATGCTAGATGTTTAAGTGAGTCCTTGATTGGAGCAGCTTCAAGTGCTTCACCTTCACCTTTCCAAGGCTGAACATAGCGGAAGTGGTATCGCACCCTGACATGGCATGAACGAAAGGCAGAAATTTGCACATGTCATTACATAATTACATAGATTTATAGATATAAAATGTATAGATTGGTTGAAGGTTTGCTGTGAAAGATCAGTAACACCAAGACATCTGTGTCATCCACATTAACAACAACTTCATCTGTGCTTTGGGCCAGCTTTGCAGCAACATCATCATCGCCCGCCTCACATGCATGTTCAACGGGTATTCCTTCTGCTGACAGATGTTCTGAGATTAAAGCCTGCTTATTCTGCTTGTTTGACAGGAAACTTGTTTTATCTTGAGGGACTGGAGTTCTTCACTATTATGTCTGGTGAAGGTATCTCTTTCATTTTTCTCCTCATCTGCTCAGACTCAAACACTGCACAACATGGGCGATTCTGCTATGTCCTATGTATGACACTTGTACCAATCTTTGGCCATGGTATATGTTGGGAAGTGCACATCCATCAATGACTATGTCTGATGCTGTTGTATACTTCTCCTTTGTGGTAATGTGTAAGCAGATATTTGGCTAGTGCAGACTTTGGGCTTTTTCTCATGGATCTAACATTATGCAAGAGAGCCGGTGACACTGCTGCAAGTTCAAATGAGAAGACATCATGAGATGGAGGACCACTCTGAAGAGTTATTGATAGTAATCGCTGATACAGCTCCATTGATGACATCCAGGCTGTGCTCCGTCTGATAGGCGGGCACACTTCTTCATGGTGGCAAATGTGACTACTTGTGATGCCTTCTTTCCAAATGTCATCACTGTCATATTTGAATCTTTTTCAATCTGAAATGCTTCATCAACATTCACTCTGTCTGCTGCAACAAATTTACTGGCAATATGTCTAAGCTGATGTTTTGGAGCTGCCTCAAAGGGTTGTGACTCCTCAGAAATGAAAAAAATGTCTGCACATCATCAAAATGTTGTCTTATCCGGCCTGGGTTCATCTCTGTGGTGGTCAGCAATCAGCGAGGAAGTGTTGGTCATCAGTCGCAGAGTTTCTTATAATGTGCCACAATATGGGCACAGAGCAGCCATTGGTTCATGCTAAATCCTTGTGGATAATGTTGATTAAGCTTCCTTGGTTTTGCCTGCTCTCATTAGACTTGATGACCATGTCACTGCAAGTGGCACTAGATAATTGCTTGGGGTTTCATGTTTGAGATCGGAACATAACTGTAAAGAATAAAATATCTATTAAACTTATGATTTAAAATAGGCATATTCAGACATGGCAAGACATATTTTGTGGCCAATTTTTATTTAGAAAAAAAAGATTACATTTTGTTTTAAGTTTAAATATTATATTAGATTTAGTAATTTGTTTATCCTGGTTGTTATGTTTTGCACGACGGCCAGCTTGATATATATATGAGTGAGTGAGGGAGCGAGTATATATTTGTATGGGGCGAGTGAGTACATATGCAAAGGAGTAAAAAAAATCCTAATAAGCATATTTTGACATGGTAAATTACAAGCAACACTCTGTCTGAATTGTCAACAAATAGAAGGTAATTATGTATATTCACTTCAAGAACAGTGGAAATACAATGATATTTAATGTAAACTTCAAATATGAAACTTTACTAGTTAATTTACATGTAAGTTTGTTGTACATGTTTTGTAGTTTAGCCAAATTATCTCAAACTATCTGCTTTGATATACTGGGTTTCGAGGGAGAATACAATTCTAACACTTGAAATATGTTATTGAAATATCACCTAATAATTAAAATATTCCAGAATTATATAGTTCCATTAGTGATAACACTATCAAAAGTATTTTAGCAGTTGATACTCTAAGTAAAACGATATGTTTACATCTGAAGGGTTTTGACATACACATATATATAATATGTTGTCAAGAAAGTATTATCTGCAGTGTTTGACCTTGACCTAGGCATCAATACAGGCTTTTGTTTTTACTTGAAAAATACTTACATTTGGGGGCTAATGTTAATTAATTAGGCAAACATAATTGATGTACAATATTCATAAGTGCTATACACCTTGTAGTGAGGTTATATAGTATGACCAGAAATAATTGAGAATTTTAGGAATATGTTTTAGGATTTCTAGTATAAACAACCTTGACCAGCTATCAAGTGCTTGGTTTCATTCAAGAGAGACAACTCTATACTATATACAACTGCTATACAGCTTGTAGTGAGGTTATATAGTATGACAAGAAATTATTGAGAATTTTAGGAATATGTTTAATTGGATTTCTAGTATAAACAACCTTGACCAGCTATCAGGTGCTGGGTTTCATTCAAGAGAGACAACTCCGTTAATCCTTTTTCATTAGTTTGTGAAGAGTTACTCCCCTTTGTTTACTTGCTAGCAGACATTTACTCAGTGATCCTCAGTATGGATGATTTAGAGAAGAGGAAGAACATCAGATCAGCTAATGTGATTTCAAGTAGAACAGGCATCCCTTTGTCCACTGTTTATCGTGTTTTGCAAAATATTGCAAATGGATATGGCATTGAGCACCAGGGAGGCGCAGGTAGGCCCAGAAAATTGACTGTTTGTGACAGGAGGCGGCTTGGTATTCTTGTTTCTAAAAACAAACGAAGGAGTTTAGAAAACTTAAGGCTGGATATGATTGATAGAGGAACTGTGGCTGTCTGTAAGGAGACAATATGAACTGAGCTAAATGCAATGGGTTGGCAGAAAAGTCGAGGAATTCCATCACCGATCATGAAACCTGAACAAAAGGAGCGAAGGTTGAACTGGTGCTTACAGCATGGAAATTTTAACTGGGACAATGTGATTTTCTCAGATGAAAGTTCCGTGTGCCTGTTTCTTAAAACACTGAAATTCTGGACCAAACAAAGTACAGTCCGAAATTTAACTGACTGAGTTTGGTTTTACGCCACTTTTAGCAATATTCCAGCAACATCACGGCGGGGGACACCAGAAATGGGCTTCACAAATTGTACACATGTGGGGATTCGAACCCGGGTCTTCGGCGTGACGAGCCAACGCTTTAACCACTAGGCTACCCCACCGCCCCCCGAAATTTAACGTGTGCGGTGATATATCTTTGTTAGGGGCAACGCCCCTGTGTGTATTTGAAGGGAATATGAACAGTGAGCGGTACGCAGATATTCTCGAGGGACATTTACTTCCATCTGCTCACGTGTTCTATGGAAAGTTTTTGATTTTCCAGCAGGACAACGACCCAAAGCATCGTTCAAAGCATTCACAGGCCTGGTTTCGGACCCAAAATATGACATTATTAGATTGGCCAATCTATAGCCCTGACCTAAATCCAATAGAAAATGTTTGGGGACTTATGAAGGAAAGTGTCAATAAGAAAAATCTGACAATTATTGCTGAATTAATAGACGAGGTGGTCCGATATTGGGACAGCATGGACCACGACTTTCTAACTTCTTTGATCAGTAGTGTGCCCCGCCGCATTGAAGCCTGCATTGCTGCCCATGGTGACTTGACAAAATACTAACTGTTCACCTGTCTTTGAATCTGGAGTAATGTTCTGCTAATATTCACATTTAATACGTGAGTAATGAGTGAAAAATATATAACAAATTACAATCTTTAAATTCTCAATAATTTCTGGTTGAACTGAAACTTATATTTCTCCAAGAATTGTAAAAACAGAAATATAAACCATGCCATGTCTTTCTTTGGCAAAACCTTACAGCATTATTATGATAGTTCCACACTTAGAGAGCTAGTTTTTGCATCTTTTATTGCATGTTGAAGAGAAACAGCCATTTAATCATGAACAAAGAAAAGTTGTATCCTAAAACTTGTATTTTTTTCATTTACGTTATTTCGATCCCAAACAGGCGCGCGTGTTGTGCACGTGAATATACACTGTCAAACTGTCTAATTGTTGTCCAAGATATTTTTATGGATTAAACTTCTTTTTTAATTTCTCTCACAACGTTTCGAGACCATTCCAGGTCCCTTCATCAGGTGAACTGATATATATTGGCGAGATATAGCTGTCGACACAAGGAACTTCTTAACCGTCAACAGTATTGGCGTCTTTCATTGGCCAGCAAAATCTCCCGACGTGTCTCCTATAGAGCACCCGTGGGACTGTCTCGGACGTCGCATCCGAAAGCGTTTACCGCCTCCGTTGGCCAGGAATGTTTCTTAATCGAACTTGGCACATAGATAGGTCTGGTATTTTTGGCGTGTCCATGGCAACAAGTTTCACTTTGACTGAAATTGGTGGTTGTGCTCTTTTCCGGAGCAGAACTTAAAAACTGTTCACTGTTTCATCACCAAATTTCATACATAGGTAGGTCTAGTGGTGAACTGGTGCCTTTTGGTAGTTTTGGATTTCTGAATAAAATATTTATGGCGTTTCCATTGCAACAAGTTTCACTTTGACTGAAATTGGTGGTAGTGCTCTTTTCCTGAGCAGAACTTAAAAACTGTTCAGTTTCATCGCCAAATTTCATGCATAGGTAGGTCTAATTGGTGAACTGGTGCCTTTTGGTAGTTTTGGATTTCTGCATAAAATTTCCATGGCAACAATTTTGGCTTCAACTGAATTTGGTGGTAGTGCTCCTTTCTGGAGCAGATCTTAAAACCTTTCAGTACTCTCCTTCAACTTAGCTATATACACACCAAAACATTTGATATTTGACAATCATAACTCGTAGACATATTCATGAAGAATATTTTGCCATTGCTGGGGATATTGATGACTTTGTCTTCTTGTTTGTTTATTGATATGAAACCTTAAACATACATATTGTGTTTGTCATTGTTGTTTGAGAGACGATAAAATACATGGGGACGTTTCTTTTGCACGTGAGTGTATAGCTTTACAAAACACTGGGCATCAATTGCTGAAAAGTTAGTTGAACTAGGGATTTTATGAATCTTGATATAAATTCCAGTTGAATGTAAAATCGTTGTTACCGGAAATGTAAAACTATTAAAATTTGTAAAATAAAAATGACGCATGGAATAGAAACAATATATGGTAATGTAATTTTTAGACTATAGTGTAAATACAACATGCGCAACAGCAAGCATCGCAGAAGAAGTGACGAAGAAGTGACAAGATGATTTGCTTCATTACTTCATACAATTTCATCAGTTTATTTAGCTGCTTGATAATGTAAGAATAATGTTCAGCATGATAATTTGAATTGCATAATACTGAAATAGTTCTCTTATGGCATTTTCCTGCAACACAAATGTATGTAGTCCGTTACAGGTAGTTTTTCGTAGTGGAGCATTCAATCCCGAAGGTTGAAAAAGTAATGTTACACAGGTGAAAGAAAGCCCAGTGACACAAGGAAGACACATCCACAGATACTGCTATGTCACTGCTATAATCATGAAACTTAAGTGTTTTGATCAGTTTCATATGACGTTTCAAGGTGACGCCGTGTGTGGACATGAACTCGCAGGGAATGGAAGTATCAGGCTCTTGATGTCAGTGGCATGCGTTCAGAGTGTATCTGGTAGATAGCTGATGTTCCAGGTACCACAGGTCATATAAATATATTACATACTTTCCACCAGTATAAAGGCAATGTTTCCAAGCTGTGAATCTTCACAACCTTGAAATGGGTCGTGGGTACTGAAATAACCAAGGATAGTCTCTATATCACTGAAGTCTTAGTAGATTCGCCCAACATTCATGTCATGATGCTGTGTTGACCATAATCGTTGGTGATTTTCGTCAAGGCTCTCACTGTCATCTATATGTGTGGAATTTTGCAGAATTGGTGCTGCTTTGTCGGCAAAAGTAATCACATTTGCTCTTCTTTATCAACCTCTGCTATAGTCACCTCTGACCCGTGAAGATCCGGGGTAGAATAGGTCTTCAGCAACCCATTCTTGTCATAAAAGGCGACTGCTTGTCGTAAAAGGCGACTAACGGGATCGGGTGGTCAGGCTCGCTGACTTGGTTGACACATGTCATCGCTCCCAATTGCGCAGATCGATGCTCATGCTGTTGATCACTGGATTGTCTGGTCCAGACTCGATTATTTCAAGACCGCCGCCATATAGCTGGAATATTACTGAGTGCGGCGTAAAACTCAACTCACTCACTCACTATAGTCACCTCTGCAGCCAAGTGTTCCAGGACACGTTGCTTCTGATGTTCGATGCTGTAAGGTTTCACATATTCTGCAAATACTCTTTAGTGAATGGACTATTCCTTTGAAATGATAACTATCTGCATAATGATGAGAGAGCAATACTGTTTACCGTGTCCACATGTCTTGTATTGCTGTCGCTTTCACAACGTCCTGAGTGAGTGAGTATAGTTTTACACAGTTAGTATCAATATTCCACTATATCACGGCGGGGGACACCAGAAATGGGCTTCACACATTGTACCCATGTAGGAAATCGAACACAGGTCTTCGGCGTAACGAGCGAAAACTTATCCACTAGGCTACACCACCGCTCCTCCTGAAAGGAACTTCTGCAAAAGCCGTCAAGAACGATAATGGTGTACAGTATCTGGATTTCATCTTTCAAATGTGTTGGGGATTGTGCACATACCATGTAAACACATAGTTATTATGCCAAAAGCACTTTTTTAAAAATGGGCATAGCATTGGCGTGCCTGGCTAACTGCTCGGTCTAGTGATGAGATATGGAACTAGTTGTTATGGTAATAGCATACAATCAATAGCTATCTGCTAAAATGCAAGTTCCGTAAAACATATTTACCAATATTCTAACGTATGTGCAGGGTGATTGAAAGATAAGAAAAACATCCGTGTTTCGTACACTGTTTAAAGTATTTTCTCAAACATATAAAATACCATTACAATGCTATCTTGCAACATTTTCAGAACTGTGAAGGAACAAACTTGAAGAGTACAGCAAATACTTAAATTAAATTGGTACTGCCGGTAAGTGATTTTCAGTCTGCATGTAGAATAGTTTAAAGCTGCTGTATATTTTTGATGACACAGAGGCGATGGGGTAGCCCAGTGGTTAAAGCGTTCGCTCGTCACGCCGAAGACCCTGGTTCGATTCCCCACATGGGTAAAATGTGTGTCCCCCGTCGGGATATTGATGGAAAATTCCTAATTGATAATGGTGATGCAAATACCTAAGATGCAAAGTGTGCCATTCAGCAAATTTGACTCAACAACCTTTCCAGAGTTTGATTTTGGTTGGTGTGTTATTGTCGAGCAAGAGAATACTTTTGGCACAAATCTTTCACGGTGTGTCAACAATGCCAGAGTGCCAAAATATTAGCATTGAGCGGGACTTTGAGGCAAGTAAGTATGTGTCACATTTACAGCAATGATATGGTCAATCAATGTTTGTCACAAAAAGTCATCAATGGCTATGTCGTACTATCTGAAGAGTGTACCTAAGTTTCTTTCACTAATATCAGTTTGTATTTTGTCTCTTGCCCTAAGTATAAAAAGAAACATGAAAGGTGGATTCCAGAACAAAATTTATTATATCTGTTTACATAATTTTTACAGTGGAGGAAACAGGGCCGAAAAAATTCTGTCAGAATCAGAAACATCAGTATATTTCTAACCAAAAGTGATCAGTCGAGGTGGCTAACAGGATCGGGTAGTCAGGCTCTCTGACTTGGAAGACACATGTCATCGTATCCCGTTTGCGTAGATCGATGCACATGATGTTAATCACTGGATTGTCTGGTCCAGATTACTTACAGTCCGCATTCATACAGCTAGAATTGTGCTGAGTGCGATCCGAAATTACGACCACCTAAGGGGGTTCTGTAACTCGAACATGCCTCCAAAACTGAAGATACTGGAAATTAGACACGCATCTTTCTGGGTTCTGTGCAAGCTGTGTCTGCGAAGATTATGGTGCCATTTGGGCTTGTGTTTCGAAAACTGGAAACGTGGACACGTGAAATTGTTTGTGTATCGTCAATATCACAGAGACGAGCAACACTGTTCACCCCGCGCTGTACTAATGTGGGGAATCAGACCGAGCTGCTTCAAACACGAGTGGTAATGTCGAAGCTCACAACCTGATGCTGTGCAAGAAATATGTTGGGATAATAATGATATTACAATTTCAAAGTCTTTTATTATACTTCTGCTGACTTATATGTAATTATCTCCTTTTAATTCTGTTTCTGACACTTACCCTTTCAGCAAACAGCTCGTGATCATATATTCACTACCATAAGACGGATGAGGTGATCTCGAAGATCAAGTAGTTAGATGGATTTGATTGGTTGATTAGACTCATCTCTAGCAAGATTACACAGAACGTAATGCTTCTTTTCAATCATTTTCCATTTCATTGTATGGAACAGAATTGATGATGACAAACCAAGCGCAGGAAAACCCAGGCAATACTCATCGTAGATAAATGTGGTCAGAAAAAGAAATGTAGTTACATAAAACAAGGCATACATGTATAACATATTAGGAAAGCTACCAGAGAGTTGTGTTTGGCGCCTGTTCTTCCTCATGATTCTTGGAACCCGTGATGATCCGGCTTAGAATTATTCTTTAACAACCCATGTCGTAGGAGGCAACTAACCGGATCGGATGGTCAGGCTCACTCATTTGGTTGACACGGCTGTGTAGATTAATGTTCGTGATGTATTGCCTGGTGTCGACCGGATTATTTACAGACCGCCGCCACATAGATGGAATATTGGTGAGTGTGGCGTTAAACAACAAAAAGAACAGAACATGACTCTTGAAACATCTCAGTTTGTAGCTCATCTGGCTGGCGGGTAAGTGATGTCACGATTTTGTGAGTATGTGATGAAGATAGTTTATTGTTTCTTGTTCTTTAACAGCGCACTGAATACATGCAGCAGCATGATACCTTAATAATGGAATCTGGACATTACAAATGCAGGGATGGACATCATGAGTATCGATCAGGACAACTGGCATACCATGGCATTCACAGACCTCGTAAGCTATCATACGATTTCATTAGTTGCCATGGCCACTCAACAGGATTCCTGAAGAATTATAACCCTGATCCTCGTATTTGATGGAGGGACAGCGTCTGTTATTTTATTTGCAAACACCCTAGTTTGAGCACACACTTTTACCTTTTCGCGAACACCTGGTGTCATGACTACCGTTTATTTGAGTGATTTTGGTAAAGATCTCTTATCATAATTGAAACGGTTTGGGCCGCTTTTCAATAAAGTGAGAAATCAGTTTAATTTCTAGTTCATAATGCAAGGCTAGAAACAGTACTTCACAGATTTCAAAGCCATTCATGAACGTCAATTCTATTTAGTAAGACCAACCTGACGAGCGGCCAGCGACAAGTAAAGTGTCTCTCAAGGGGGCTCCTGATTTCAAATATCATCAGAAAAGCAAATTGATCTAAATATCTCCTTACATGTCCAAAGTTCACTGCCCTGTAAACTCAAATCCCAAAGTAAGAAAATTAATACGCTGATCAGATAGATCGTTCAAGGTTCAAGGGGCCGGTCGATCTGTAGCAGGTGCAACTGATTTGACCAACTTAATTATACATGTATATGATTTTCATTTATCCTTATAATTTTGACCGCTATTTCTTCATTTGCACCTGATTGAGATTGGGTATTCTCAGTCGTTGACATGTTATACGGATCACAATTATGGAAATTGTTTTGTCGCATATTCATGAACATCAACGACCTCGGCTGCTACGACTTCATTGCTCAGTTAATAACATGGAAAGAGGCAATGCATGCAACTGTAATCTCTACTATTGTTAAACACGCGATAACTCGTGTTGTTTCACGCCCATCCTGAATGTCTAATTTGTACTAAATATAATACTTGTATGCCGATCGATGTTTGCCTGACAACTACGAATTCATTTATTCACACTACTGTTAATTTAGTTTCACTCAATAACATTTGAAAATATAAAACGTCAACTCTTGAGAATAAACATCTCAATTATCTGCCGTGACAGATACCTTTGGGCGTGAAAGAAAAATATGAATGGATCGCTGAAAACAAGTAATGAGATCAACTTGGGTTAGCATGTCCTGCCCTGGCGGTAGCAACCTTAATTTGCGTAAAGACGTGAGTGAAACCACAGAGATAGCTGATTTGGTGTCGGAATTAGCAACAGAGGTGCGATGTTCTTTGGCTCGGGTGTTGATGGGTCGGGATGGGTCTCTGACCACATCAAAGCCAACCCCAATCATCAAATAGAGTGGTCCGACATCACCATTCTCGCCAACAACCAAACGGACTTCACTAAACGCAAGCTCACAGAAGCCATTCACATCAAACGCCACAAGCCTACCATCAACCGTGACCAAGGATACTTCATTCCATCTGCTTATGATCCACTCCTCCACCAAGCCCAGTCTATTGTATAAACATCGCATCCATTGTATAAACATCTCATTGTAACTACATCTCTGGCTTCCATTCACTATCCTGTATGTACTTACTGGCTTCATCAGCTTACTGCTTAGCCAATCATGGCAATTATGTTGTTTCCTTTGTCTATTATCTTGTTTCATTGTTATATACAGTATATATATGCAGCTCCTACACTTCATGTATCACTCTTGCTTGACAACGGTACAAGAATCTGTATCGAAACGTCGCACTCACGAAAATAAAGAAGTTGTTATCCATAAAACTTGTTATATATTGTACGTCTCAACTTCTAAAATGCCACTCAAACAAGTCACATGGATACAGGTAATAAATATAATGTATTATATTATTATTATATTTATATTGTAACATTGTTTCTGCCTGTTTTGACCTTGTAGTTATCAGCGACAATGTGTTGCTGCTTTCAAAATCTACTAATACGGGCCATATTTTTGACTTCCTATACTGTAACTTCCATTCTAACCGTTGTTGTGTAGTAGATATGTGATACCCGTGAATCTTCACTGTGTTGCAGATCCAACCTCTAACATCATTTCATTATTTAGGATATGAACGTTATTACTACCAGTGTCTATGCCTACACAGTGTCGAACTTCCAGTATCAATTGTCGCACAAGACCGGGAAGATCCAGGTTAGAACTGATCTTCAGTAACCCATGCTTGTCGTAAGCGGCGACTAACGGGATCGGGTGGTCAGGCTCGCTGACTGGGTTGACACATGTCATCGTATTTCAGTTGCGTAGATTGATGCTCATGATGCTGATCACTGACTTGTCTGGTCCAGACTTGATAATTACAGACCGCCGCCATATAGCTGGAATATTGCTGAGTGCGGCGTAAAACTAAACTCACTCAGCCGGAATGATGCGCCGTAAAACAACATCGATGTAAGCCCTTGCCTAGTGGGAACAACGAGCCCAAAGTCCCACTCACTCAACCATACATCTGATGACTGGTTTCCACCCAACATGAAGCTAACTCTAGGGATAATACTCGACCTCGGTGTAGAAAAAGCCAGTAACTAATGGACATGTTGAACTCGCAGTAACATAGGCATGTGTTATGCGAGGAGACCAGTGACATATCTTGAGACCACTTTGTACACTGGACGTGTTTGATGCTTCACGAGGTTGAACACCACTACTAAAGCTACCTCCCCATTCATTGGGGATTAGAGACAAAACGTAGGAGGGGACTAACGGGATCGGGTGGTCAGGCTCGCTGAATGGGCCCCGTTTCACAAAGCTATCGTAGCGCTACGACTGTCGTAAGTCTATGTTACAGTATAAGAGGTACGACAGCCCTTGGTGCCGTTCCACTAACCGATCTTAGTCCTACGCCAATCGTAAACCCGTAAAATCCCAATCTTAGCATGACGTTATGATCGGCATACCGTTCCACTAACAAATCTTACCCATGTCAATCGTAAAGTTAAGATCCAAAGTCTAAGTTGCTCATGATCAGCTTAGAATCGTTAAAATCAATCGTAGAGAAACCAAAATGGTGGCTTTCATATTCTATGTGAGGAAGAAGTGTGAGCATTTACTGCTTAAGATGTCACTTAGTGACAAAACATTATGACATTAGCAGCATTCTGTGTTTTTGTACATTGACATTAAATATTGTGTTCTTTTACTCATTTTTAATAATTCTGTACTACCCAGTGATAGAACCAGACCAGTCGAACCATTATAGAGTTTCAAGTGGGATTACACGTGACGATAAGGTAGTTTGTAATCAAATATGTTTGAGTGTCGGTTGCCGTTGTGTGCAATGTGTGTTTGTTGTTTAACCCCACAGTCAGCATATTCCAGCTATATGGGGGCGATCTGTAAATAATCGAGTCTGGACCAGACAATCCAGTGATCAACAGAATAAGCAACTGGGATACGATGACATGTGTAAATATCAACGTCTTAAATAAACAAGTAAATCACAGTAACAATAACTTGTACAATGAACCCGAAATGTGAATGTTTATATGCAATATGCATGTATCGTAATAAGTTAAACACATCCCGAAGAACTAAATCAGAACTGGAACTATTTTATGGATAACCACTTCCGGCAGATTTTGATCTAGACTCTTCCAGTGTGATCAAGCTGTCGTGAAAACAACCAAACTAAAATTCGTAGTGATATAAATCTGAAATTGGAACGTATTTTCCCAATTAAATTATTGATTTCGTGACATTTCGTGAATATTTGAAATTCATAGCAAACTTAAGTGTAAAAAATAAGTTTGCTGACTAAAATTATTATCAGTTTTCGTTCCGTTTCGGTTTCAACATTTTACTGTTCCAGTCTCATCACGCGACGAGGTATTTTTCAATGTAAGTCAGCTGCTGGAGTCTTAAAGTATACTGTGCGAGCAGAAGTTGCCTAACAGCATACGTAGTGCGCAATAGAGCTATCAGATAGAGAATTAATCACCAGCTTACGGTTTGAATAAGATACAACATCCTATCATTCCAATGGCTAATACGCCATTACAGTATCGGGATATTTGACAGCTAAAGGGGTTAATCAATCAATGTCGAATACTTAGTAAATTCAGCAACTGGATATTTTAACGAAACATTTGAATTTCATAAAATATAATTTAATAACGAAACATGTCTACGTTTCATAAAATAAACATAAAATACCGGGCAAAAGAAAGTTATCACCGAATTCATTTGATAAAAAATCGAAACAAAGACGTATGTGAGATTTATGATGATTATCTCACAAACAGAAATCATTTTCCAATACTTTGACAGAAAATTCATTGTAATGAAAGTCTTGCATTTGCAAGTCAAGGGGTCAAAATTAAAAATTATACAAATCAGAGTTCATTCAAAAAATGCATAAAGAGTTCCATGATGAGACATGACTCAGGCGACACATCATCAATAGCGAGTGTGACCACCCTGAAACAATCTTGAAACAGATTGGGTTTATCAGGCTTACGTCAGTATCAAGCTTGAGGTCATTGCCTTAGTCGAGGACAGACAGTACAGTAAATCAGTCACATACTGGTAATTATACTACGGTCATACATGTTCACTCATATATCAAGAACGAGTTCCCGTGGTCCACGTGATATGTCACTGGACAACTAGACATGAAACCATTCAACCCTTCAGTTCTGTCTGGAGTCGGATACGCCTACTACATATTGTCAGGAAGAACATAAATCATACATTTACATGGCTTAAAAACAACTGATTTATGTCGATATAAAGTACGCCATTACGGGTTTTGTATAAAACGAAGAAGATATTGTTAAAGTTTGAGTAAATGACACATCAATACTTTGAGATACCCAAATGCTTACAATATTCTTATAGGGTTATGAAGATAACAATCTCCCCACATACCGTCGAAACTAGTGTTGGGAATTGGTTGAAATCTCACAATTGATGATTGCTTCATTACCAACGAACAATCATCGACAAAAATTGGTTAGCGTCATTTTTCAGATTTTCCTATCCAGGTTGTTATTGCAGATATGTATAACATGATGCAACTTGCTACTTTAAAGTGATGACTAATATATCATGAACATAAACTTCCCGGAGTGTTCAAGAAATATTCAGTCATGGTTTTTCAGATAGTGAAGTGAGTTTTCTAAGAATTAAACACGTTTTCAGGCCGTGACAACGTCAACGATATGTTCCATTTTGTCAAGTATTTCAAAGACTAAAACAGTAGTTCCAAAATCGTCTATGTTCGATTATGAGAAATGTGATCGATTGCTTGGTCGTTTGGTCACTGCGACCAATCTTCGATTATTTAAATCAATCGGAACACCACTAGTCGAAACTCATTCTTCATAAGCAATTCTCCCTCCGTCTAGAATATATGTATGTCATGAGTTCAAGAGTATATGCAAAAGGTTGCAATGCCAACTTTTCACTTTGGTCTTTGTGCCCATGTAATAATGTCTACGATGTGCGCATAGTTTGCCCTTAACGCCACTGAGCATATTTGAGATGGATATTAAACGCTCTATAAATGTATTATATTATTATTATTATATTTATATCCTTATACCTTTGTTTCTGCCTGTACGTTTTCACCATGTTTTGGCTTTGTATGTACCAGCGACTAATTCCTATCCGTCATTATCGTCCATTATACAAGTCTAACTGTATCATGAACATATGTTTTTTAATCTCCAGACACATTTCCTGATATTTCTAAATTATGATCGATTGTCTCTAGTATAGACAGTAATCCCTCTCCTGTATCCGCCGTGTGAGTGCGAAGAACTCATCTTGGTTGTCAGAATGAGGTGAAGTAGTATGACAGACAAGCTTTTATCGGACATGGAACTGACAGACCTGGACACCATCACGTGTAAGTGAAGGTAAAGGTCATCTTAATCATAATTTAGGTTTTCATCAATCAACAAGTTGTTTTGGCAAATACACCATCTCAAGGTTTGACAAAATTCAGGTTGACTGAATTAATTTGACAAGCTCTGCTACTTCATGGATTAGGGGCGGTGGGGTAGCCCTGTGGTTAATGGGGATGGGTATTGCAGAGAATTTTCATATTGCGAAAGCATGTATTGCGATATGTATTGCAATATATTGCATGAAGTATTTTTAAACAAAAAACTACTTATAATCGAGGTAATGCTTGATTTATAGAGCAAATACACAGCAAAATCACTATGCTTCATTAAGCTTTAATAGCAACTTTTACTTATGATTAAAAATAAACTTGTGAATAATATTTGGCACAAATGAAAAAAGGAAATATCCGAAGATTTCCGAGTGTTACGAAGTTTTCCGAATGCAAGTCAAAATACCGGTTTTCGATCAGCGTATCGCAATACGTATCATTTTCATGTCTGAACCGGTAAATACCGGTAAACCGGTTATATTGCGCAGCCCTAGTGGTTAAAGCGTTCGTTCGTCAAGCTGAAGGCCCGGGTTCGTTCCCCGTATGGGTACATGTGTGAAGCCCATTTATGGTGTCCGCGTCCATATTGCTGAAATATTGCTAAAAGCGGCGTAAAATCCAACTCACTCACTCACTTGTTGGATTACGTGTCATCTTACCCGATCATTGACAGACGCTTCTCATGTAGCATGTTTCATTTGAGATTACACTTTCTCAGTAAGAAACAGGTTCTAGTACCGATCCGATAGTTTTGTTCAACTGGACATGATTTATATGTGCTCATTGTCATATCACATATCACTGGGGTGGCGATATTTCCGATGCAAACACCCCTGCTAAAACGCACATGTCTACGCACGCGTGACACTGTAACTGCCAACTGTTACTACAACACTGTATAGCTGGCAATATAACGTTAAGCACGTGAAAGCACCATGTGACAAACCTGTGAAAGATTGGTCTTCAGTAGCCCATGCTTGTCGTAAGAGACCGCCTCCGTGGTGTAGTGGTTAGAGCGTCCACCCGGAGAGCGGAGGGTCGCGGGTTCGATCCCCGACCGCGTCATACCAAAAGACGTTAAAATATGGTACTTGTTGGTCCCTGCCTGGCGCTAGGCATTAATGGGTACAACAAGGACTGGTCGGCTCGGAGTCAGTATAATGTGTCTGAGTGGGGTATTCATGCTTCACTGCGGCATGGTATCTCAGTGGGCTAGCACTATAAAACCAGCTTCAGTCTGGGCTAGTACAAGCAGCCGCACATACACATACACACGCATGCACGTCGTCATATGAGCGAAATATTCTCAAGCACGACGTTAAACCCAATTTCACCTCACCTTGTCGTAAGAGGTGACTGACAGGATCGGGTGGTCAGGCTCGCTGACTTGCATAGATCAATGTTCGTGATACTGATCATTAGATTGTCTGGTGCAGGTTTATTTTCACAGACAGCCGCAATATAGCTGAAATATTGCTGAGTGCGACGTTAACAACAAACAAACAACCAACCAACCATGTGACAAAACATCTCAGCACATTATTGGTTACAATCGAGCGCTGGTGTGAGTCATGTTTCTGTAAGTGTGTCCATGAGGTTGATTTTACGCCGCTTATACCAATATTCCAGCAATATCAGAAATGGGCTTCACACATTGTACCCATGTGGGGAGTCGATGTTGAAAATAGTTGGATGGAGGAGTCAGCACTAACTAATAACAGTAATGCTCCCACTCACGGCTTTATTCTGTGCATTACTGTGTTTGTTTTTTGACGGGATTGGCATTATTATGTTAATTGTAGCATAAAACGACATGTCGCTATTATACGTGAACAGTTATTACAGTGAAAGAATAAGTTTATTCAGTGTTTTGTATGCAGGTATTCAGTTTTAAAGTGGACATACATTGAACAATTCACAGATATATATTTGATATATGATTTGTTTTATCATTACAAGATTTTTCAACATTCTGCAATACAACAATCTATATTTAATAAATGTGTTGAACTTAAGGTTTAACACAATTTCTTCACCTGACAAACTGCTGTTTTCCTGGCAAATAAGAGGAGTAACAGTGTGACATAAAAATCTCCGTTGAAAAAAACATTGTGTTTTGTCATATTTTTGCTCGGAAATATATACCGTTGCCACCTAGACGTGTGCAAGTAGAGAATAAACACGGATCTTATCTCCTTCAACGTGCACAATGCTCATGTTGACAAATGGTATGAAAAAGAGTTTTGTTTCCAATGCCAGTACACAAAGGACGGTTGAGGATAAACACTGATGTTTGATGTCTACATTTCTGACTTTCCATACCAGGCAATTTCCCTGGTCACCAATCTCTTAAAAGTATTTACTGCTTGATTCGTATTAGATGAGCCTGCGCAGAACACGCGTTTGTGACAAGTAGACGGGGCAGGGAATCTAGACGAATACACTTGGTTGCTACAGGTAGATTGGCGATTAAGCACGCGCAATACATGCTGACCGTGGCGTGAACTCAATACCGCTTCTGTTTAACACGTGTCTCGTAGAGCGATTTAGTTCAGCAAGACACCATCTCGACACGAGTCAATTTTTGAATGTTTGCAGATTTTAATTAATTTAACATGTCCAAGTTAGGGAAGCATGCGCAAATTGTACACATAATTAATATGATATAACAATCAAAACATGATTCGCACGAGGAAATTGAACTTTTCACGTTTTAAACGACAACCTGTTTCCCTCATTTTTCAAATGGAATGTTTTGTAGAGCGTTCCCATATCTGCAAATAGGGGTCATTTGTCAGGTCGTGGCTCATCTAAGAGTAGTACATCAGTACAGCTTGACCGTCTCCTAAATAGGTACATGCTGTAGGCCTCTGGCATTTTTCGACCACATGACCACTCATGTCATTGACGGCCCATAGCCAATAAAGTTCAGTTCAAATTGGTCATATCTACAGATTACCCCAGGGAGAACTAATCCGTGGTCTTTGATTTCCTCCTGGATGAACTATACAGCTACCTTGACCTTCAACATGCCAATTGCTATCTGATCGAGATTACACCGGAGATGTTTCTGATGAATCGTTCATGTTATTGTAATCTATTTCAGGTGTGTCGGAAACGCAAATAAAATTCACTTATAGAATGATTAGTTAAAAACAAACGAGTATGTAGAATGTACACAAACGTCTTTCCAGTACTAAATTAATAACTTTCTTTGAACGATTCCAATTTCAGTGAGTATCTCGGCCTCCTCTTTCAGTCTGAAATTTAAAGAAAATATCCATATCAATTGTCATGAGAAGATGAATGCAGAGGAACTCACAATGATGGCAACCTTTACCAAGCTGTATGACTCCAGGGATCATCTGGAGTTTCCTGTCGTTAATTCCCCCTGCATGCCGATCAATATACCATCTGCTCCAGCTCAGCCGTTCATTGACAAGTACCTAAGAGCATGTACATTGCATTCTAAGAACGATGTGGGATAAGGGCCATTATATCAAAAACATGGGCTGTATTTTCTTAAATTTGCCGCAGTTGGACGGTTTCGAAAAAAGTAACAATTTGAAGAAGTATTGCCAATAATTTGGCGCTGTGAGGTCTTCTTACATAAAAAAATTAATTCTGTCTTAGTTGTCAACGACGTACGGAGGAACATTTTACTGCAAACTATTCTGATTGATTTGTCTCATCATAGTGGAAATTAATATGTTTAAAGGAAAGCACTTCCTCTTCATTCACTAGAATATTCAAAGAATGTGTTGCAAGGGAAGGAGACTGTATTTATTTCAAGTCTTAGGGTTTACACAGATCTTGAACAATGTGGAGAGAATCGAAAAACATGTATACTTGAACTTTGAAAAATCACATAAGGACGACGTTTTGGAAAAAAATAGTATATCTGTATTGTTTTTGCCGCCGTTACATGAGTCAGACTCGTCTATTTAAAGACCATCGCCATATACCTAGACTTTTGCTGAGTGACGCGCAAAACAACAAACAAACAAACCTAAAGTCAAACCTGCAGTCAATCTGAAGACGTAGGATACGAAAGACTACTCTGTGAGAAACGTCTTGGCTGACAGTTTCAAAGAATATATGTCATCTCCAGCTACTCAAACTCTCCACCGAATCTGTTGACCTGTCTTCCATCTTGCCGGTGAAGACGAAATCGTGATTCATCACTGAACCAGACTCTCCTCCAGTTTCCAAGGTTCCAGTTCCGTACTCTACGACACCACCACAAGCGATTGCGCCGATGGAAGTCTCTCAAAGCAGGGGCGACAACTGTCCTTCTTGGTCGAATCTCCACTTCACGCAATCGATTCCTAACAGTTTGGTCGGAATTGTTTTTCAAAATACTGATGCGTTGTGCAGTCTCCACGGCTGTGGCAAGACAGTGACGCAAGTGAGCAACTCGGATGTAGCAGTCCTGGGCTTGAGTAATAACTCTTGGACGGTCGCTTCTCGGGCGATCTTGGGCGGAATTGGTCTGCAGGAAACGACCACAAGGGAGAGATATGGTGCTCTGATGAACATTGAGTTCAGACTGCGACTCCCCAGCTTCAAGACGACCTATGACTATGTTCCGAATGGCGGCACTCAGACATGACATTATCATTTCCTCTTTTGCAGACAAAAACAAGGACAAAAATAAACACGTTTGCCTTTTTATAGTGACGATACCGCATGCTTTTCCGCTTACTTGCAGGTGTATTTTGCTTTCCATGTTTTCTTGGTGAAGTTTTGACAAATATTTCTTCAAACGCTTCTAAAACAAGAGGAAAAGTTAAAATTGCCGCGGGTTTTTTTTTTTTTTTTTTTTAGCTGAAACATGTTTACAATCACACGAAGATGACGTTTTTGAAAGAAATAGTATATCTTGATTGTTTTTTGCCGCTGCTACATGAGTCCAATATTCTCAAAATCACCTATGCCTTTCTTTTTTTAAAGAGTGTGTACGTATGTCCAAGGACAAGGAAGTTAATCGTTAATGTCAGACTTAGAGCTGTGACTGCAAACTATACATTTGTAAAATCGATGACAGCTTGTATGTGTCTCGATTAAAAGAGACAAAGACATTCTGAAAATGAAATGGTGTGAGTGAGGATATTTATTGTAAAATTACATGGAAGGATACGTGTAAGGATGTCTGTTGATGGAAGGATATGAATAAGGATGTCTGTTGATGGAATGATATCCATATGGCTCTCTGTCGCTGAAAGGTTATGGGTTACGTTGTCTGTTTATAGAAGGCTGTGTAAAATGGTTATTTTCTGACGTTGACGTCTTGGCACATACGATGGTGATAATGTTCAATGTTAATGACATGTGATGTTTAAGTTCAGCAAAATCAAAGTTATCCAGTTACTCAAAGACTTGACCATGTCGGAATTGACCAGAATTTTATCATGATTGGATGCCATGATGCCGACGGTTTGTGACATTGTGTTTGGTTCTTTTAATCCCAGATCACTCAAATGCCTGTTTTGTCAAACTGAAGGATAAAAATGTTTTTTTACAAGCCGTACCAAATAGTTTGCACAAGACCGCACGTGAAGGTTGCTGAGGCATTTGCTTCATCCTCTCCCAAATTGTTGGACATAAAAGTTCAAGTCAATAACTCATGGTATACATGTCAAATTCAAGTGTGGAGAAACACAAGGAATGGGATGTTTACGAGGATAGGTATGGTCTTGCAGGGAATAAACCTAGTATGAAACTGGTTAATGAAGACAGCGATATATGGTTTGCCTCTTTAATTGTCTTGTTTAATGGTTATCCGTATCTCATTTAACTGTGGATCAAGGATTTACCACAGAGAGTCACTTAGCTTTTGTTTTCAAATATTCCCTGAGTGAATTGACTTGTGAATTGAATCTGTTGTATGCTATATCTCTATTGCACGCTAACTATAAACTGTATCATGGCTTTGCGTCCTCGTTATTTGTGATCAAATCCAAACTTGACAAGAGCTAAAGTCAATAGAGCCGTCTCCTTTTTGGCATGTACTTATTGTCACGAAATGGCTGAAATATTGCCGATTGCACATTAACTTGGAACTCACTCACTCGTGTTCTTGAATCCACATTCAGTACCTCCTCAAACCGCAATCATAATTGAGCCGCTGCAACGTATTCGGATCACGGTTTTAGAAGATTACCAGTTGTTGTAAGATACGAAATGTATATCAGATTGCATACATTTAAGTAAGTATGATTTAACGCAAATCTAGCAATGTCACCGTGGGGATACTGGAAATGGGCTTAACACAATAAACTAATGTGGGGAATCGAACTCGGATTTTCATTTTGACGAACAAACGCTTTAAACGCATCACCGCACCGCATCGCACCGCACCGCACCACCCACACCGCACCGCACTGCACTACACCACACCACCAACTGAAAAATGTTGTTGGACAGGACGAAAATCAGTATGGCTCTCCTGTGAAAAACAGAACTGTGTGTAATGCTCTCCCATTATTGAAACACAAACCAAATGTGCGTTTTATCGATATTTTAAAAACATGAATATCTTGATTAACAGGGGACAAAGTTCTGTCATAGACCTTTAATGTTTAAAGCAGTAGTTTTACTGGAAACAATATGCAATGTAGCATGCGGATGAACGGCTGTTCCACAGATTGGAATGATGTTAAATGTGGCCTGAAACAGGGTTGGTTTTTGTCTCCTTTGTAACTCAATTTGTTTGTATAAGTTATCTTTTGTGCTCGAAGGTCTCTCTCAGCGGTAAGGATGATGATGATGTTATCGGAGTACTTGCTCATGCAGGTGATATTACACTGTTAGCTGAGACAGAAGCTCATCTAAGTGTTAAAAGAGTAATGTGTTTTAAACAAGCTAATGCCAAATATACCAGTACGTTCTCGAATGGAGAGTTTACTTATATGTGATGCAAGTAATTTTGTGCCTAGCTATAAAACGAAACATTTAAGCTACATCCTTGCGACTGTGACCTCCCCTAATTTTGGCAAAGAAAAAGGAAAAGGAGTCAATTTATCACATGTTGTGACACAGAGTACACATCATACAAATAGCTCAGAATATTACAGTATGGATGTTTACAGGACAGCATCGAAGTATATACGAATGTCGAATGTATATACAATTTCATTTATAAACTTTCCTAGATATGGTTTGCTAAGTTTCAAGTAAGTGGTTCACAACTCAAATTTCAAAACTGAGGTAATCCTATCTGATGAGGGATATACTAAGGTATCACTCACCATTTTGCCTTTGTCTAGCCGGCATTCCGCTCAATGTGTACTTGCATTTTTGTGCGTGTTGACTCCCAGGTTGAAACTAAAAGATTACCAGCAATCAGTCCGTAAACAACTGAGTTCGAAACCAACACACAACACAGAATTGTGACGTATACAATAAACAATTGTATTCTAAAACTGACCAAGTTAACAAATCAATCCATGTCAATACTAAGGTATTCTTATGGCGGCACAACATGGAATAGCAATACAAATTTAGAGGCAGTATGACAGGAAGAGCAGTGATTATTGAAATGATGGCAATATGACAGGAAGAACAGTTGTTATTGGAATGATGGCAATATGACAGGAAGAGTAGTGACTATTGGAATGATGGCAATATGACAGGAAGAGCATTGATTATTGGAATGATGGCAATATGACAGGAAGAGCAGTTATTATTGGAATGATGGCAATATGACAGGAAGAGCAGTGATTATTGGAATGATGGCAATATGACAGGAAGAGCAGTGATTATTGAAATGATGGCAATATGACAGGAAGAGCAGTGATTATTGGAATGATGGCAATATGACAGGAAGAGAGCATTGGTGGAATGATGGCAATATGACAGGAAGAGCAGTGATTTGAAATGATGGCAATATGACAGGAAGAACAGTGATTATTGGAATGATGGATATGACAGTTGTTATTGGAATGATGGCAATATGACAGGAAGAGCAGTGACTATTGGAATGATGGCAATATGACAGGAAGAGCAGTGATTATTGGAATGATGGCAATATGACAGGAAGAGCAGTGATTATTGGAATGATGGCAATATGACAGGAAGAGCAGTGATTATTGGAATGATGGCAATATGACAGGAAGAGCATTGATTATTGAAATGATGGCAATATGACAGGAAGAGCAGTGATTATTGGAATGATGGCAATATGACAGGAGGAGCAGTGTTTATTGGAATGATGGCAATATGACAGGAAGAGCAGTGACTATTGAAATAATGGCAGTATGACAGGAAGAGCAGTGAATATTGGAATGATGGCAATATGACAGGAAGAGCAGTGTTTATTGGAATGATGGCAATATGACAGGAAGAGCTGTGATCATTGGAATGATGTCGATATGACAGGAAGAGCAGTGACTATTGAAATGATGGCAATATGACAGGAAGAGCAGTGATTATTGAAATGATGGCAATATGACAGGAAGAGCAGTGACTATTGAAATGATGGCAATATGACAGGAAGAGCAGTGATTATTGAATGATGGCAATATGACAGGAAGAGCAGTGATTATTGAAATGATGGCAATATGACAGGAAGAGCAGAATGTTTATTGAGCAATGATGGCAATATGACAGGAAGAGCAGTGATTATTGAAATGATGGCAATATGACAGGAAGAGCAGTGACTATTGAAATGATGGCAATATGACAGGAAGAGCAGTGACTATTGGAATGATGGCAATATGACAGGAAGAGCAGTGACTATTGGAATGATGGCAATATGACAGGAAGAGCAGTGATTATTGGAATGATGGCAATATGACAGGAAGAGCAGTGTTTATTGGAATGATGGCAATATGACAGGAAGAGCAGTGACTATTGAAATGATGGCAATATGACAGGAAGAGCAGTGATTATTGAATGATGGCAATATGACAGGAAGAGCAGTGACTATTGGAATGATGGCAATATGACAGGAAGAGCAGTGACTATTGAAATGATGGCAATATGACAGGAAGAGCAGTGACTATTGAAATGATGGCAATATGACAGGAAGAGCAGTGACTATTGGAATGATGGCAATATGACAGGAAGAGTAGTGACTATTGGAATGATGGCAATATGACAGGAAGAGCAGTGAGTGAATGATATTGAATGATGGCAATATGACAGGAAGAGCAGTGACTATTGGAATGATGGCAATATGACAGGAAGAGCAGTGATTATTGGAATGATGGCAATATGACAGGAAGAGAGCAGTGATTATGGGAATGATGGCAATATGACAGGAAGAGAGTGATTATTGGAATGATGGATTATTGAAATGATATATGACAGGAAGAGCAGTGACTATTGAAATGATGGCAATATGACAGGAAGAGACAGGAAGAAGAGCAGCAGTGATTATTGGAATGATGGCAATATGACAGGAAGAGCAGTGATTATTGGAAATGATGGATATGACAGGAAGAGCAGTGATTATTGGAATGATGGCAATATGACAGGAAGAGCAGTGATTATTGGAATGATGGCAATATGACAGGAAGAGCAGTGACTATTGGAATGATGGCAATATGACAGGAAGAGCAGTGACTATTGAAATGACAGGAAGAGGCAGTGACTATTGGAATGATGGCAATATGACAGGAAGAGCAGTGATTATTGGAATGATGGCAATATGACAGGAAGAGCAGGACAGAAAGCAGTGATTATGGGAATGATGGCAATATGAGAATGATTGAAATGATGGCAATATGACAGGAAGAGCAGTGATTATTGGAATGATGGCAATATGACAGGAAGAGATGGCAATATGACAGGAAGAGCAGTGACTATTGAATGATGGCAATATGACAGGAAAAGCAGTGATATTGAACATGGCAATATGAAGAGCAGTGGTTATTGGAATGATGGCAATATGACAGGAAGAGCAGTGATTATTGAATGATGGCAATATGACAGGAAGAGCAGTGACTAGAATGATGGCAATATGACAGGAAGAGCATATTGGAATGATGGCAATATGACAGGAAGAGCACAATATGACAGGAAGAACAGTGACTATTGGAATGATGGCAATATGACAGGAGGAGCAGTGATTATTGGAATGATGGCAATATGACAGGAAGAGCAGTGATTATTGGAATGATGGCAATATGACAGGGAAGAACAGTGGTTATTGAAATGATGGCAATATGACAGGAAGAGCAGTGATTATTGGAATGATGGCAATATGACAGGAAGAGCAGTATTATGGAAATGACAATATGACAGGAAAGAAGCAGTGTTTATTGAAATGATGGCAATATGACAGGAAGAGCAGTGACTATTGGAATGATGGCAATATGAGGAAGAGCATGATTGGAAATGATGGCATTATTGGAATGATGGCAATATGGAAAGAGCAGTGTTTATTGAATGATGGCAATATGACAGGAAGAGCAGTGATTATTGGAATGATGGCAATATGACAGGAAGAGCAGTGACTATTGGAATGATGGCAATATGACAGGAAGAGCAGTGATTATTGGAATGATGGCAATATGACAGGAAGAGCAGTGTTTATTGGAATGATGGCAATATGACAGGAAGAGCAGTGACTATTGAAATGATGGCAATATGACAGGAAGAGCAGTGTTTATTGGAATGATGGCAATATGACAGGAAGAGACAGTGTTTATTGGAATGATGGCAATATAGATGGCAATATGACAGGAAGAGCAGTGTTTATTGGAATTGATGGCAATATGACAGGAAGAGCAGTGATTATTGGAATGATGGCAATATGACAGGAAGAGCAGTGACTATTGGAATGATGGCAATATGACAGGAAGAGCAGTGACTATTGTAATGATGGCAATATGACAGGAAGAGCAGTGACGATTGGAATGATGGCAATAGTCGCCTCTCAGCAACAGTAACCCAACCTGCAGCTAGGGCCAGGCAGGGTATATGATGATCATACACAATACTGGTCTTCCAGTGACTTGAAATGTAATGTGAGATTAGAGGCAATAGCTATCTTCACAAATTGCTAGAACATTCTACGCTTAGGCACGTCTTTCTCCTCTGCATCAGAGTAAGTCTCTGCTACATTTTAGCCCTCTGACTAAATATAGTACAAGTCTTAATATATCACAGTACAGGTGAAACGTTGTTGCACAGCGTAGAACACTGCCTCTTAACAATTGTTTAAACGTTCGATTTTCCTTAAAAATGACGTAAATTTTGTTATGGGTAATTCTGTGAGAAAATGTCAGGAACTGTTACAGAAAGAAAAGTGTACATAGATGACGTAAATGTGTGTATTGGTGCGAGAGCTATCATGTACAAGTTAGCCAAAAGAGTTCTCGATTTGTCTCGGTAAATTGTATAATCAAGACATAGTTTGCTTTTGAAAGGTGTCAAACCAAAGCTACCTATGTCATATATCCATAAATGTGATGTCTTTGTTACCAAGACCTGTTTTAGGTATTGCAACACAAAAACTATTTATCATATGCAAAATTATTTTCATGGTATAGCTAATTTCGTTTGGTCGTCTCCCATATCTGTGTAACATCATAATATTACAACCTAACTATTTATTTATAGTAGTATATACATACTACCAGTGTCTGAACGTTATTGATCTACAACGTTATGTCGTATAACACGTATTATATGTCCCTCTGCGATCACCTTAGCGTGAGGATTACTTTGTGGAAAAGAGAAACAGGATTGAAAATCAGCTTCCTAAACTATCGAGAAACGGTGTCAATGTCTCGTAGCTTTAAGACCGATAACGTTATTGAGCTGCTTAACTTTTACTTCCTTGTAAGACAGCACTTGTCCCACAGCTCCTGTAATTTCAACAGATGATATCAATGCAAGACATTTAAAGGGATTTTAGGTGAACACAGCAGGATGTTAAGCTCTTTGGATTGGATTACCTTAGGGGTGTGTGGTTTTGTTTAGTTGTTGGGTTTTTTTTTTTTTTTTTTTTTTTAGGGGTGTGAGGTGGGGATTGGTGGTGGGGCTGCCCAGGGATTTGCTTGGACTAGGAATGGAATTTCAGACAGTTATTCTCAGGAGTCAATTGTATTTTAAACGATATATTTAGAAAAGAGGTGATGACATATATATTATCTGGTATTGCACATGTTGCCGAATTTCAGATTGTCGGTCGCTAATTAAGAAACAGTCATAAATTTTCATCTCTTATATCGACTATATTCATGCTGTTATGGTTACCAGCTCACGAGAATATAGAGTTCCTGAAAATACTCAGGGTTGTTCCACTGTACTTGTCTAGTGCCGCCGTGATGTTGCTGGAATATTGCTAAAAGCGGCGTAAAACCAAACTCACTCACTCACTCACTCACTTGTCTAGTGAATGACATGGTCTGACATGTTACGATCATCCAGAGTAAGTATAAAGAGCAATTTTGTCATGTGTAGTCCCTGCAATACGCCAATGCTGCTGATGATAACTGATGAAGAGTAGCAGCTGCATCCGCTACGTATATGGCCCAGTAATGCTCCTGTACACTGTAGTCATAGACGGAAGGGAGAGTTGAGCCAATAAAAGGATGGATCGACAGGCAAACCATATAGAGATGTACGTTTCACCCTTGACGTCACCGCAAAGGACGATTCAGTAATTGTCGATGGAATGTTCTGCTTATCAATGGTACAACTCACAGATTGACAACACTTACGAGTTCTGCAATTGCTCATTCATGTCTGTGTCAGCTCCAGATGGGTCAGTTTCAAGCAGGTATTCATGGGTTGGTCATTTCGATGATAACCAAGTATTTTGAAGGTTGCTGCAAAATGGATCGACAAAAATAATTGGGTGAGTGTGGATTTAAGGATTGTTGCTGGACTACCATGGCAGGTGAACAATGAGCTGGTAAGAACTTCCAACGGTGAATCCATGTAAGGAATCGATAACCAGGCTACTAGACGCCACAGGCGAACACTGTGACCAGTGGCCTTCCCATCTGAGATATGGCTCGCTAAATAAAGTAAAGAATCATGTCATCAGGTACCATTGTTCGATTTTATCCCTTGTTATTTTTGTTTTGATTTGTTTTGTTATAATGTGTGCGTGCGTGCGTCTCTGTGTCTGTCTGTGTCTGTCTGTCTTATCTTGGTGTTTGTGCCTGCAGTTGCTTTATGTTTTGGTTTGGGTTTCTATTTCAGGTCAACACTTGACTCGCCTTGGCATGTGTTTGTGTAGGCTGCCACCGTAATGGCATGACTATTTGAACTCTTTTCTCTAACACCTATTTGATAGTGTTTAATACATACATGCGCACGATATCAGAAACGTACACTCGACTCATTTTAATGAGGGAATTTCGTTTAGATATAAAAAACGTTTTTCCATGTTATTTACAGGTCTTCCGTCGAATGGTTGAGGAAATGTCCGACAGCGTCACAGCAATGTTTCAGTTTTACCAATAATTTTATTGTCTTGTGAAGTCACTGAGACATGATGCAGGTAGTAAACTGGTCACTTTAAGCCGTGTGGGGCGGTGGGGTAGCCTAGTAGTTACTTACTCACTCACTCACTCACTCACTCAGCCATCATATATACAATATTTAGTCAGTCGGTTGAAAGAATCGACATATATGCCAGTTTGTAAAATGACTGACACTTTTTGTCAATTGCCTCAGCGAATACCATTTTGAACAATGACTATGACGTGAATTGGTCGTCGATACAAACCTCCAAATTGTATACTCTTAAAAATGTCCACAAATTACATCGTATGTCTATTTTCCGTAATAGCAGAGGTTTGTTATATCCTGGTATTACCAGGGGACAAATGCAAAAAGGTGGCACACACAGTGAAAGACTGATATTTGCTACTTCTCTAAGTGGATCTTATTCCCTTAACTTACAATTACTGTCGCCAATGTCACAAGCTGTACAACATTTACTCCAACAAATGAACTCGTTAGCGTTATTTATTTGTCTGATGTTTTCTATCTATTTATTTTTTTTGTGCATGGCGAAATTGATATCAGCTCATTAAAGACATGTCTGGAGACCTTTGTTGTCACTATTAAAGTCACTATACTGACTATAGACAATTATCAGCATGGGTCATATACACAACCGACTGGAGGTGTATTGTCCTCACACGTGTAGGAACCGCGTGACTCCTCAGTGAATGCAGCTCGCTGGGGACTTGTGTTGAACAGACCCATGACGATCCGGGTTAGAATTGGTCTTCGTTACATCGCGATCGTTTCAAATCAACTTCTTCATGGGAAAAAAATGACCTTAATGAAAAGGTTTAACCTTTTCTAATTTTCGGAGATTTTTTTAGGATTTGAGACATTTCTATGTAAGGGTAAAACATGTACATCAGGGTGTCATGTTATTGTCATCATGTCAGATATAACAGACTATCTGGGAGAGACAGAACAAGCGGAAACATCGTGTGACGGGAAGTCGTATCGCCAAGACAATCACCACTCGTTGTCACCTACACGAAACGATTTGAAGTCTGGTTTCAAATTAGGTTCAGATATCCTAACCAAGAACGTATACATCATTGTGGATAATGTGTCCAAGAGATTAGAATTCAGCAACTCCGTATCGTGTGAAACGTCATGGTGTGACGGGAAGTGTAATCGCCAAGACGATCATTACTCATTTTCACCTACGCTAAACTATTTGAAGTCTGGGTTTCAAATTAGGTTCATAAATTCTGACCAGGCATGCATACATCATTGTGGATAGTGTGTACATGAGTGTAGAACTTAGCAGCGCCTTATTTTTAGATTTAAATTTTTAAGTTCGCCTCAATAACAGAATGTTTGATTTAATCTTCAGACACTATGTCGCAGACTCTGTGTTTTATTGTTCTCTACATTTTATGTCTCAATACAAAGGCCAGGTCCTATTTGTTAGACGGGGTTTACACCTCTTTGACAATCATCGCAGTGGTCTGATTGCGCGTCATCGTACGGCATTGAACGTTGCCTGTGAACGCGGCCCGTTTTAATCTTAATGTTGCTGAGTGCGAACTGAAGAGATACCAGTATACTGGTAGAGATTTTGGTCATGCGTGTGGTATTATTAGCCTCGAGCACAGTGATCGCGATTGATCAAATAGGTCGTATCTACATGGATTGATTCAGAATTCGAACGATGCATGGCAGGAAATAGCTTCCAGTTTATGTAAGAACATGTGATGCAACATTCGATTTCCTACAAATCATCGTTTTCTATAAAACGGCCACAAAAAGGAAGCAATGATGTGACTGATTCTTGTATTGTTGTCAAGTAGGTCCCTTTGCGTGGCATGTTTGTGCCTGCTTGACTACGATACAAGACTCTGCATCGAAACGTCACACCACCTAAATATAAGTTGTTTATCCATAAAGTTTGTTCTTATCTGACTCTCCAACTTCTAAAAATGCCACTCAAAGAAGAGATCGTGAGTGTTATTTGGTTTTCAGCTAATGTTTTAACTGTGCCAGGAAATTGTCATAGCATATCATTTTTCTTTTTTCACTTTTGTATGCCCTAAGATGCCTTTTATGAATTTTCATGTCGTGAGGCTTTCATGGCGACATTCACAAATATGATGCATCAGTGACGAAACTGATGTTCGATGCAATTCACTATTTCAGCTTGTCTCATATGTTCCCTTGGCTTTTAAAAAACGTGAATAGATTACTTGCCTGCAAATGCGTTTGTGACGGGTGACACGAATGTGTCAGTGTACACCCACCTTTTCACGAACATCGGGTATCATCCTTATATGATAGGTATTCAGAAAGATTTTCTAATGATATTGTGATAATCGTACCGTGGACTCATATGATACATGGTTCTTGATACTTTTATTTGCATAACATTTCACAATATATTTTTGTCAATAAATGTTTTAATTTAAATAGTTATATATAAAAAAAACTACGAGGGGGTAATGCAGCATAAGTAATTAAGTACATTATCAAGTACATTATCAATATGTCCATTATGTGAGGATAAATACCATGGACCTTTTATCCACAACTACGTCTTTTGCAACCGCATTGGAATCACATGTCGCATCGGTTTAATCCTTTGCTTGCAAAATGGTCCAGTGTATCTGCCATATTACGGTGGAAATATAAATTAAGTACACGGGCTAATTGGGAAGTATAGCTAAACATTAAATTCAAATATTATGAATAATGGTGTGAGCTTCATCCGTCAGGATGCTCCTTCTGATATTAGATGGTTGTCCACACACTCATCCCAAGCCAAGTCATCTTGATCTTTCTTCATCTACATTTATAACATAATAATTTTCTGTAGTGAAAAAGAGGTTAATATATTTTAATTATCTAAATGTTTCGTCCGCCCGCTCTCTAGCTATTGATGGACACAGGAAACAGAAGATGGATGGCCTTACTAGTACTGTTAGTATGAGCCCAGCCCAAAGGCAACTTCACGATTATTCGTTGTTCAGTTTGCAAAACAACACTAACAAATAATAAGCAGTGACGTGAAATAACACAAAGAAAATATATAAATAACTTCGAAGGCCATGCAAGGATCTTGATAGTCCAACTCAACTAAACTTGATTGTCATCTGCAGCCGAGATTCTTTATTCATAACCGGAAACAGTACGAAACGAGTTTCCTCAGCTTAGCTCTTGACATTTGATAGGTCTTTTCTTATGTAAGTTGTCATCAAGCATATGATCATCTTGACGTTTACAGAGATAATAATGTTTTCAAACAGAAATCCCTCTGTGCCTGAGTTCGGTCTGGAACAACATTCACAAGGTAGGACAAGAGGATATTACACCAACTCCAGCACACGAACACTTAAATGAGCACTTCTAAGGTGTTTCCTCACAAGGCTCAATGGTCATTGGCGTTCGTGGCCACCTCCCTTTGATGTTTCAGTTTGAATGTGTGTGTTACAGAAGTCTACTTGGATGAATTTGCCGCCTGTGTAGTTTTACAGTGAGGGTTGTCAAGATCTACTATTTCAACAATTCAAAGATAATAGTAAAAACATCACTGGTTGCAAGTTGTTTTGTTTTATAAACGACGATCTCTGGACAATTTTATAAACACAGATGAGCCATAAATCTTGTTAGAGGGTGTTGTTTGTTGTTTAAGGTCTAATCAGCAATAATTCAGTTTTATGCCTGTAAATGATTGTGTCTGGACAGATAATCCAGTAATTCATGCGCAACAACAAGAAGTCAATGTGCACCTACGCGCAATGAATCATAGTACCGAGCCTTAACTCCCGACAGATTAAACTTAGGTTGCTGGGTTCCATGTGTGCGTCTTTGATTTATTGCATCAAGTGCATTAGAAGTATGAGTGGACCCTTTTTTGCAACAAACCAAGTCCATCAGTACTCTACAGCAGTGCTCTGAAGTAAATGAACCTCTCTGTGGAGCTACATTCTAGATAAAGGACCAAGCAAAATACAAATACCAGCGCTTTGAGCATGCACTAGTGCGTGGATATGTGAGCTATATAAATATCCAATAATAATAGTAATAATAATTTAATAATATACAAAAATACATGGGCCTGATGATGTACGCCTCTCCGTAGATAGGGGAATTTTATTCCCTGAACCAAACGTGCATCACCCAGTTAGGGCTGACCCCCCGACGCTCGTTTTTCACTGGGTTATAGACAGCCAACAGGAAAGTTTTAATTCACTTCCGCAGCCCAGTCAGCCTTCCTCCGGTAATGAGACAAACCATACTGGAGATGGGACTTGAATTGCCCCAGGGGGAAGGCACAGCACCCGATCAAGATTATCTTGGTCAAACCATATGAAAACCACACTACTTGAGTGTGGGAATGCGACAGGATGGGCTGCAAATCCACGCACCAATGGGAAGTCGCTTAAGCTGCATTGGGACAATGCCATGCCCATGTATGCTTTCCTGACGGAGCAAAATCTCCGAAATCAATTCCGGCGGCTTAAAAATCTCTTGCCCCGTGAGCCAGTTCAACCCACAACTGGTGCCCGTCAGGAACCTTTGCATGAGTAGAATGCTCAAACGGCAGAAGACCCCAAACTTCTGATGGACGTCCGTGTTAACCTCTCTCCTCTTCCTGGTGGAAACTCTTCCGGCACATAGCCAATTGGGCCCGAAATTTCGAATCCTCACTCTTCCTCTTCCTCTTCCTCAGTTGGAGATTTTTCCGAAAATCCTGTGTATATTTTGTTTCAGTCTATTTATGATGAAATATCTGATTTACCTTTAGAAAAACGGAGGCCAATTAAACAAACAACTGAATCTTTTCCCAAAAATGAAATTGATTTATTAAATGATATTATTTCTATGAAACTTTCCCCGGACTTAATTGTTGCATCTATGCTGCCGCTCGAACCTTGGAGGAACTTCACACAGTTTCCAAAGAAAACACATCCAATACTAAGAACAATACACCAAAGAAAAACCGGTTTCAACTGAAACTAACTGAAACTAGAAAATACATTTCCTGGATAGAGCTGTGTCTGAAGTTAAGATCATCAGGGAGTCCAATGTCAAAACGACAAAAGGCAATTTGGAGAAAATGAAAACTAAAATACAAAACAACGAAAGAAAATATATTTCTCCAAATTCTCGATTCCCTTAAGGCAAAAGTAAAGGTCTGGACCGAAAGAAGGCAAAAATGGGAAAAGAAAAAGAAATTCATCAAACATAATAAACTTTTTAGAAATAATGAAAAACAATTCTACAGGCAACTTAAAACAAACGGTGATGGTGAGAATGATAAGGGGCCTCCCATGGATGCCAATGAATGGTTCTGGAAACAGTTGTGGTCTGTACCCGGCGACTGTAACCTGGAGGCACCATGGGTCTGTGATTATGACCATGCAATGCATGAGAAAGTAACTAGGTCGTTTGTCTGCTACATCTCACCAGACTGCCTGAAAAAAGTTATCAAATAGTCCAAATCTAATACAGCTCCAGGGCCTGATGGCATCCGAAACCGGTACTGGAAACTATTCCCCTGTGTCCAAACACCATTACTTCATTGTTTTAATTCTCCTGTGGACACAGGGGATGTTCCTCCATGGTTCTGCAAAGGTCGCACAATACTCCTTCCGAAGAAAGGAGTGAGTGAGTTAATACTTAACGTCACATCGGCAATATTTCAGCCATATCGTGACGAGAACATTTGATATTGAAATGAAACACATGTACATTATAAAAACCTGTCGACGAAGGACAGTAAAACAACTAGATTATCACAATTAGAATTAAAACTAGCGTGGAAAGTTTAAAACTAATAGCACTATTGGGACAATACAATATAAAATCAGGCTATAGATCGCCGACAACAGAAGGTAGATCACCATACTAGGGTCCATGGGGACTTACAGTACCTTTGCTACCTGCATGGACCCTAGTTGGATTTACACCATCCCTTCAGCTGCTGGCGATTGTAAGAAATGTTAGCCAAAATTAAAATGACAAAAATGCTACGTTTAAAAATCCTGGCAAGTTTAAATGGACTTTAAACATTTTGGGACTTACGTACCCTCTCAGGAGGACAATAATTTTACACTACTTCAACCCCCTTTGAGGGTACAGCCACTAACAATCTCAGTTACTAATCTAAACTAATCTTGCTATTTACAAATCAGTTAGCAAGTCTGATTTTTTAAAAATATTTAAACGAGAACTTATATTACTAAAAAGATCCTTCATAGTTTTTACTTACTGAAATAAATATCCCTTGTGATGGAATATTCAACACAGTCAAGCAGGACATGCTTGACCGTGATTCTTTCATCACAAGGGATAGAAATCTGGACTGACAACCCAAGTAAGTGTAACCGATATAGGGTTTTATTTCATGTAATTTATTGATACCTACTTGGGTGTCCACTTCTTCTGCATCAGATCACGGATGTAAGTTCTAATGCAATCTTTGTAATCAGAGTAAGGAATAAGAAGTGGTGTCACAGATTTGTTGAGTGCTGCCTTGGCAGCAAGATCGGCCATTTTATTCCCAGAAATGCTACCGTGGCTGGGTAACCAACAGAAGACGATGTCGCATTGGCCAGTAGCAAGATCATTATATAATTCGATTATTTCAATTAAAAGTGGATGTTTGCAAGATAGATTTTTAATAGCCTGAAGGCAAGAAAGAGAGTCAGAAAATATTATATATTGTTTATGTTTGGGATGTCTTTGAATATATTTAAGAGCTGTTAAGATGGCGTTTGCTTCTCCTGTAAATATAGAGCTGTTATCAGGTATTCTAGAAGATATTGTTCTGGATCCAATGACAGTGGCACATGCCACTGCGCCACCGTCCTTGGACCTATCTGTAAATAAGGATTTGTATGTATTATATTTGATTTTTAATTGATTATATTCTTGTTTATACTGTAATTTATTAGTTTCAGATTTCTTAAACTTTGTCAGAGTTAGGTCAACTTCAGGCCTCACCAGTTGCCAAGGAGGAGAAGAAAGAAGACGGGAAGGAGATATATTTTCCAGCTCAATGCCGGCAGCAGAAAGAAATGGTTTAATTCTGTGCCCAAGAGGCGGAACAAGAGAAGGCTTTTTGTTGTACAACTCCTCATAAGAAGGATTAAAACACAGTTAAATGCAGGATTAGACTCGTTAGAATAGAGTTTTGTTATATACTGTAAAGATAGTTTGATACGACGTTGGGTAAGGGATGGCTCATCAGCCTCAACATAGAGACTATCAATAGGAGAGGTTTTAAAAGACCCAAGACAAATTCTCAGACCTTGGTGGTGGACAGAATCTAAAAGTTTTAAGTTGCTTTTGCAGGGTCCACCGTATACGATGGAGCCATAATCAAGTTTCGAGCGGACCAATGAACGGTATATGTGGAGGAGGGTAGTTTGGTCCCCTCCCCACTTTGAATTAGAAACCACTTTCAATAAATCGAGTGCCTTCAGGCATTTAGTTTTTAGGGATTTAATATGCGGAAGAAAGGTTAAATGGGAGTCGAAAATTAGAATTTCGCTTCCTTTACAACTTTGATGGGGGTTCCATTTAGAAATAATTCTGGGTCTTTATGTGGTTTATATTTACGGCAGAAATGTATGCAATTAGTCGTTTTCAAGACACCATTTATATATTTTGTTTAAACACAGCTGCAATTGCCGTTCAATAGTATGCATATTTTTACGACAAGAAATATTAAAATCATCCACAAAAAGTGATCCATCAATGGAGTCGTTTAAAACTTTAGCTCAACTGTTAATCGTTATGCTAAATAAAGTGACAGACAAAATACTGCCTTGTGGGACACCCTGACCCTGATTGTAATGATCAGACAGGGTTGAACCCACGCGGACTTGAAATTGCCTGTCAGATAAAAACTCGGCTATAAACTGAGGCAAACGGCCCCGTAAACCAAAATCATGTAAATCTTTTAAGATGCCGTACTTCCATGTCGTGTCATAAGCTTTTTCTAGGTCGAAAAAGATTGACACTGCATGTTGCTTGTTAATAATGGCATTCTTAACAAATGATTCCAGTCGAACTAAATGGTCAATGGTACTGCGATTTTTACGAAAACCACATTGAATATTTGTGATTAAATTATTAGATTCTAGGTACCAAGTTAATCTGTTATTGATCATGCGTTCCATGGTCTTGCAAACGCAGCTAGTCAAAGAAATGGGCCTATAATTAGATGGATCGGTATGATCACGTCCAGGTTTGGGTATGGGTACAACGATTGCATCACGCCAGGATGAAGGAAAGTTACCAGTTGTCCAAATTTCGTCAAAAATATTCAAAAGTGTCTCTAGACATGATTCAGGTAGATGTTTTAGGAGTTGATAATGTATACCATCAGCTCCTGTAGCAGTATTATGAGCTTGTTCAAGAGCATTATGAAGCTCATGAATAGAAAAGATTTCGTTGTAATCTTCCCCGTTATCTGAATGAAAATTTATATTTTTCTTCTCCTGCTGTTGTTGGTATTTTTGAAAGTTAGGAACATAGTAGGACGAGGATGAATGTTTCACAAGTGTTTCACCCAGTTTATTTGCAATATCAGATTTATTAGTTACCAATTGATCTCCAGATTTAAGATGGTGTATGCTGGATTTGGTACCCTTACCTTTAATTTTCTGGATCATGTTCCAAACCTTTGACATCGGCGTTCGTGAATTAATCTTTGAAACATAATTTCGCCAAGATTGGCGTTTATTTTGTTTAAAAGTACTCCGGGCTTTAGCATTTACTATTTTAGACTTATTTAAAATATAGACCATTGGATGGCGACGGAAATACTGTTCAGCTTTCTTCCGTGCCTTCCTAGCTTGTTTGCAATCAGCTGTAAACCATGGTTTATGTATGTGAGGATTTGCAGAGGACTTCGGAATACACTCATCCGCTATCTCATGAAGGTAGTCGGAGAAACGTTTAATAGGGTCGGGGACATCAATAAACATATCAGGATTTAGTTGATTACTGCGATGAGTTTCATAGAGAACCCAGTCAGCTTTAGCAAAATTCCATCTTGCTGACGGCGGAACATCAGATGGTGTCACAGATGTTAATATGGTAGGAAAATGGTCACTACCGCATAGGTCATCATGAACTGACCATTCGAATTCACTCAGCAGATTAGAGTCAACCACCGACAAATCTAGGCAAGAGTAAGATCCTGTCGCAGGATGTAGATATGTATGAGAACCATCATTTAAAAGGCATAAATCATTATTAAGGAACATTTCCTCAAGCAATTTTCCTCTGGTATTGATGGCAGTACTACCCCAGAGACGGTTATGGCCATTTAAATCTCCCGTGATAACACAGGGCTTAGGGAGCTGGTCATAAAGTGCCTGAAGATCAGACTGTTGAAGAGAATAAGATGGTGGTATATATAAAGAACATAATGTGAAAACAATATTTAATGTTATGCGTATAGCAACAGCCTGGAGAGGAGTATTCAGAGGAACAGGACTGTGAATGACACCCTGCCTCACCATAACAGAAGATCCTCCAGAGGACTTGGCCCCCGGAGGAGAAAAACAATGATAGGAATCAGATTGTCGTAGGTCAAATTTATCATTGTGTTTAAGGAAGGTTTCCTGTAAACAAAATACTGATGGTTTAAAATCCTGAATTAATAGTTGGAGATCAGTAATGTTTTTCCGAAGTCCTCTACAATTCCATTGTATTATATTAGCAGAGTAGCTCATGGAGGTTCAACTGGAGGTCGTGAGCCGTGTGAATGTCCTTTACGCTGCACTGTTAGCGATTGGGAGACGTCCATAGCAAGAGGTTCAAAGGTGTTGTGAACCTCCGGAGGAACTGACAATGGGGAAGGCACCTCAATATGTTTAAGGGCCCTGGATTCTTTTTTTCTTTGTTTTTTCTCTTTTCTCGTAGGTGAAACGTTGGTTTTCAATCCACTTACAGGTTCAAGTCGTGATTCCAATACGGGCAAAGTGACTGAAAGAGCTGTATTTTGCAGCTGAGTTTCAGTTTGCGAAGCTGATGAAACGAATTTAGATGGTGTGTTGTTATCTTCAGTGTAAACTGGATACAGGTATGTCTGTCCATTTGACAGCCAGCTATCAGGTGTTTGACATCCTGCATCAACTTTTGTAATAGATGAGACAGCGGCAGAGTACGTCAGTGTAGAAGTGGATGGAGACGACTCGCTTGCAACCAATCTCTTTGCTTCAGTGAATGATATATCATTACTATATTTCAGTTTGAGAATTTTAGTCTGCGTAAGAAAAGCAGGACATGACTTTGAAGAGGACATGTGTTCACCACTGCAGTTAGCACATTTGATGGTATCAATGCAGTCAGTGCTGACATGCTTCTTACTGCAGCGGGCGCAAACTGGTGAGTTACGACAGGATTTATCCCCATGGCCAAACTGCTGACAGTGAAAACAACGTAGTGGATGAGGTATATAAACATCTACCCCTAACTTGAAGTATCCAGCTTTGATCGAAGATGGAATCTTTGAAAGCCCAAAAGTGAAAAGATACGTGTTGGTCTGAATAATATTGTCACCATCTTTCCTACTAAACCGTTTCACAGATGTGACACATTGTGACTTCAGTTCAGATAGGATCTCATCTTCAGACATATCGGAGAGGCATTTCGCACGATCACGTACGATGCCTCTACACGAATTGAGCGTTTTGTGGATCGAGACAGAAATCTCGGTATTAGCAAAGTGATGAGCTTTAAGAAGATTCAGAGACTGCTGTCTCTTTGCACATTCCACAAGCAGGGAACCAGAGCGGAGACGAGTTACATTTTTTACTGTTCCACATATGCCTTCGATGGATTTTGAAATAACGAATGGATTAAGTTTGAGGGGCGCACCCTCCATTCCATTCACGACCAGAAATCGTGGCCAAGAGTCAACAGTGTACAAAGATTCTTCATCAGAAGACGTTCCAGCGTCAGTGTCAATGTGCCGTCTTTTAGTTTTGGATCGTGAACCAGTGAGTAATTGGGTAGCCATGATAAAAAAGGAAATTAAACACCCCTGCTCCCCACCCTCCATGGAGTGTCAACAAGGACGGAGTTGCAGTGGAAAGCGACTGCAACACCAGGGCTACAAGGATGTTATACTCCAGCAAAAAGGACACAGGTAGCTATAATAGTCAAACAGTGTAAAAGGTCAGGCTGGTCCGGCCCTAGACAATTACCTGATGACAAATAGAACCCGGAGGTCATTAAAGCCAGATTGGCCCATGAGCCACCGCCTTCTGGCATAGGACTCTAGGCAAAGATGTAATAAATAGTCAAAATTTCTTGATGTCAATATTATCCACATGAGTGAGTGAATATATACATAGATTATCATTAACCATGCTCAGGGGCACGGCGTGACCAGCCGATTGATAGAACCGGGCCAGTTCTACCACCCGTCCAGGTGAATCCCAAGAAAGGAGACTTGACTGATCCCAAAAACGTCCTTAAGACTCAGTATAATATAATGACTAAAACCTCAGTTGGAATTATAACACTGATTTTATCTATAAGAAAGTCGTTTCAAACATGTTAAATTACTGAAAAAAAGAAACCTTGAATAATGTTCAGAACTATTATAAGAGATACCATTAACTTCAAAGCTTTACTGAGGCCTTGAGTGTCGTAACATTGATCGAGCAACTTCTGAGCAAGCGCCGTATGACGCTCTGTGAAATCTTGGTAAAAGGAACAAGAGGCGGTCTCACTTCTCTCCTTAATTTCTCAGGTGGGTAAATAACTGGAATCGAATTGGCTATATGATGGTTATTGCACGATATCAGATCATAGGTATAACTGAAGCTTAAGTTAGACACAATTGCTGCCCATGGGGATGCCTACTTCTGGTCTCAATGTTTTACCCCCATTTTTACACAGATTTTAACAAATCCAGTAAACTTCGAATGAAATTTGCTTTCATTTTTGACAAACTGTCCTGAAGATAGATATCTAGTTATATCTTTGTTCGCCACGTTTATTTACAAATGTCCCATGGATCAAGAAAGGTTTTCCTTAAATTTGTCCTGTGGGATAGTGGTGTACGACGTTGAAAAATCAAATGTTTTGACAGATGTGAACTCGTGAGATCGTAAAAATTCAAGCAAACCATTTGAGCTCTAAGAATCCTTGGTATTAATTCCGCTTGTCTAAAATACTTTCGACCCGAGATGGTCCGGGTTAGAATTGATCTTCAGCAACCCATGCTTGTCGTAAGAAGCCACTAACGGGATCGGGTGGTCAGGCTCACACATGTTTTCCTATGCCAGTTGAGTAGATCGATGCTCACGCTGTTCATGACTGGATTGTCTGGTCCAGACTCGTTTATTTACGTACCGACGTCATATAGCTGGACTATTGCTGAATGCGGCGTAAAACTAAACGCGCTCACTCACTTACTTTCTGTGAATAAAGAAAATGGCCTTGCATGATAGTATTAAGTATTGTGGTTAATCTTTGAGACAGGCATTTTGTGGTACATTTAAATTAAAGCTATTTAAGAAATATGAATCGAATATTTTTGACGACCTTGGAATAGCGATTAAAGTGACCCATTTCCACTTGTATCATGGGTTCCCTTTTTCTCTTTGTGTGAACCATATGTTCTCGATTTCTGTCCGTTGTTTGGTATGGTAGTATGGGGCAGACTTTGGTCGTGTTTTCGCAAACACCTATTACCATGGCTATTTCACAGCAATTCATATGTAAGCAGATTTGTATAGTTGCCAATAACATTTGCTGAGATTACATATAGTCATTGAAGACATTTTTATCGCACTGCTTAACGCAACGTAAATCATGTGTTGTATCACAGATACATTGCAAAAGGCATACGTGGAATTATAACATATTTTATGTTTGCTCTGTATACATTCAACACATCTATTTCTAAGAAGTGACAGAGTGATTATTGTGTAACGGTGCATCAGCAGTCGTGCATCTGCTAGCGGATGTTGTTCCCCAGAAATAGTGGTTCCCAGTTTTGATGAATAAAATAAAGACGGGTGTCACGTTATTTTGCAAATGGTCCTCTTTACTGGTGAAATTTTACACACCTAAATCCTAATCTCTTCATTTAATCATGGTTAAAATTATATTATGTTTGCACTGTAATCTGATCAACGTGTATTTATGATATTTAATAACTGTTTGAGTTTATGGAGTGTGGAAAGGCTACGGTAATGCTTTGCTATAACATGTATGTGAGCGTACGTCTACACATTACTTGGAGCAACTTTTAGCAAGTATTTTACTGAGGTTTATTTTTAGTGAGAGTCTGCTGTATTGTATAATACACGGGTGCACGTCATTGTGCTTATTGTAACGTTGTCGTGGGTTAAAAAAAACAGTAAACCGTAAAAAGAGGCACAATATACTGCATAACCTTAAATCTGTCAAGCCCAAATGTAAATGGCAACATTGAGGCAAACTCTTAACGGCTCAAAATCTGTATCTAGCCCCTTGCTCTCACTCATATTTGTCTAATAAAGAACTGAGAACGTTTGAAGGAACGTAATTAAGCTGGTGACCCAATGGAAACGTGTCGGCGTTCACAACACTGTTTTGCTTTGCCAGATCCTGATTGGTAGAGGCATAATGAGGTCATATGAACCTTCATGTCAAATGCTGCAGCATCTGTAAAAATAAAATAATGTCAACCCAGTATTTCGCACAATGGGACATTCTGTGATCATCTTATGTTAGTACCGTTAATATGAACGCACACATTTTTTTCAAATACCATGCTATCTGGAATGATACAAAGGTTCCTATGGCATGACAACATTTGAAAATTTAATTTTTTACCAATGTTTCTCCCACCTTAGGAAATACTCATACTTCCAACTCTAGTAAACTTAGAAAAATATTCGGAAATTTTTGCACCTATTACTGTATTACAATTAAAAGGAATGTAGTGGAAGTACTTGATGATCATGCATTTCCTGAGGTATTAAAGGTTCAGTTCATGTGGAAATGTCTGCAAATCCGGCCATAGCATTTATGAAAAAGATTAGGGTGCATACGGCAATATACGATCATCATATGTTTCAAAGGTGCAGCTTCATATGAAATAAGCGCCCTTAAGTTAGGAACTAATGGGAAACGTAGGCAAAACAACTCCTTGCAATATTTCCTACTGTTTTTACGATTATTTCATTGGCGTACTATCTGGTTTTTGGTCCCGTGTATGGACATTGCACAGCACCTGTTCAGTCTTGACACTCTACACTAAGGCATTCAGCACATCAGTGATCTAGTGTACACTTACAACCCTATCGTTGATTAAATAATTACTCCAGAGAATGGAAAACTACAAATGAATGCTAATTGCAATATACTCCAGATGCCATTGTCAGAACATGCACATTAGCAGGGGCAGAGGGGTGGTACCACTAATTGCACCATAAAGCAACATACTGTTGATGAGGGAATGAGGACAACCACAGGTGGTGTGGAAAACTGCATAAAGATGTTAAATAATGAATTGATGCATAAATAGGATCGTTGAATAAAAAGGGCCCAGTGCACACGAACTTAACAAGGAGTATTTATTTGCTTTATTAGACACACCAACATTTACTTTGAAACGTTTTTGGGGTGATGTTTTAAGTTGGTATGTCCTTTTAGTTTATTTTTAATTATTTATTTTAATAACCAAGTGCCTACTATATCTACGTGACAGATTAATGACTTACCTCAACCTTCTAACATCCACATCCACACCCACACCAACACCCGTCGTTCTAACTAGTCTCTGAAATGAACATATTTTATTGAAAAATGTTCATAATAAAGAAAAATATAATATAATGAAAAGGAGCCCTGAGACTTTCTTCATTTTCAGAGACTAAACAAATCTGCAGAGGGATAATTTCTTGGAATTTCACAACATGTACAAAGGTTCTTATCACCCATTACTGCTTTAATTGTGTGTGACAGGAATATTTACTGCCCCCACAGCCTCCAGGTCCTACTGCCAGTGGTGTGGGCCGATTTGGGGTAATGAGTATCAAGTGTCGCCAAATCTATTTTGAGAGCAAGCAGGGATACCAGCTAAGGGTAGCATCTCTTGATATTCCCATGGCTGGACAACTGGATCTCATCCCAAAAAAATTCCAAATTTATTGATATTCTCCAAAATCCAAAGGTTGTGTCTGCACTATATGTGGAAGTTTAATTGATGTCGCATATATATAATGTAACAAGGAGAAAAAGTCATCAATATCCCCCGCAATGGCAAAATACTCTTCATGTGTATGTCAGTTAGTTACGACTATGTCAAATGTTTTGGTGTGTATATGGCAGTGAGTGAGTGAGTTTAGTTTTATGTCACTCTCAGCAATATTCCAGCTGTCTGTAAATAATAGAATCTGGACTAGATAATCCAGTGATCAACAGTATGAGCATCAATCTTCACAAATGGGATGCAATGATATGTGTCAACCAAGTCTGTGACTATATTACAAAGTGGAAGGAGAGTATTGAAAGGTTTTTTAAGTTCTGCTCCGGAAAAGAGCACTACCACCAATTTCAGTCAAAGTCAAACTTGTTGCCATGGAAACGCAAAATATGTTTTATTCAGAAATCCAAAACTGCCAAAAGGCACCAGTATATCGCCAGACCTATCTATGTGCCAAGTTTGGTGAAGAAATATTCAACGGTTTTAAAGTTCTGTTCTGGACAATATGACATCCTCAAAATAAAAATCATATCTGGGTCTAACCCCCAAAAGGCACATCTAGGGATCATGGTTGACATGTGTACCAAGTTTGGTTAAGCTATCACGAATAGTTTAGGAGATATGCTTTGGACAAAGCGTGACGGATGCACGGACGGACGGAACACGATTCTATATTCCCCGCAACTTCGTTGTTGCGGGGGATAACAATATGCCATCAGATCCCCATGACAATGTCTTTTCAAAGTTTATGGATAAAGTCACAAATGCCTACATCGTTGAGGTACACTGCTTTGAGCCTAATGATTTATATTTCTCTGTTTGTCTCTTCATCATGCAAATCAAGGATGACACAACAATAACAGTAGCATGGCTTGTATTTTCTACTGACTTGTCTGAATAGGGAGAATTTCGAATGTCAGTGATTTTCCACTCCTGGATGGAGAACAATGCAAGACATCTTCACCACTTAAGTACTTTTCAATCACTGTATTCTGATTTGGACAAATGCTATGTATATTTGCTTTCATCCTCATCAAAGTTCCAATTCATTTTTTACCCTGAGATGGAAAACTTTTCGAAATGATCCCCTCTCCTCGCCAGTGTAAAATGAAACAGTTAAGAAAAATACTCAGATTTTATAAGTCATCAGGTCTTTAGTGTAATCACACATGTTGTTTGTCTGGAGTGAGAGGACAGGCAGAAGCAGGAGGTCTTGGCTCAGTGTGGGGTCTTGGGGAGTGGTGAGGGAGGCTCCCCATGAGTTAATATTAAACACTAGTGACAGCTAGAGATCAACTGATAATTACAAGCCATATTCTGGCTTGTGAATTCAGCAGATTGGTACAGACCCTGAAGCTGAGGAAATCTAGACTTGCCACATCTTCTAGACTTGCGTGGGCTTTCTTGGATATATTTGCTTCAGGGTCTGTACGAGAGACTATATGTATCCATGTATGTATGTATGTGTGTGTGTGTGTGTGTGTGTGTGTGTGTGTGTTGTGTGTGCGTGCTTGCGTGCGTGCGTGCGTGTACGTACGTATGTATGTATGTGGAATTGATATTTTAGCGAATTGTGTGTCATAGGGCAACTATGACATGTATTTATCATGTTTCTAACTGTTCACTTGTACAATTGTACAATGTGTCACCCATTAATAGAATATTTCTTCTTCTTCTACTTCTTCTTCTTTAACCGAGTCTGAGATGCAGCGTACAAATACGAGATCCGAAATTTAGGGAAAAATATATGTTGTTGTCTTGTTTTCAGCTGTATATTCAGAGAGTGTACAGGGCTATTTGTTAACTATTAGGTAGGGCATTCCATAAATTAATTGTCAGGTAGGAAGTATTTGGAATAACCAGAAAGCAGCATTATATTACTATATACTGCGTCTTTATACACACACAAACAAAAACACACACACACACACACACACAAAAACAAACCCATATATACACCAACAAAAATCATAAAAACAAACAAAACAAAGTCAAATACCAACCAAACCATCCCGTTGTTTAGCACCCACAATCTGTATAATAATTTACCATATCGTGTAAGTCATTTTTATACAAAGGCATGGAATATATATGACAAATTTTATCTTCAGATATCACGAAATGTTAACTGATATTGCAAAACTGATCCTAAGATATCACGAAATATACGGCAAGGTCTTGTTAATCGCAAACAGCGACCTTTCGATGTAAATTTTTACACAGTTATCAAGCTAAAGGTCTCTACAACCAGGAGATAAGAAGCACGATAAACACTACATGTAACAGAAACGAATAATAGATAACATGTAGCACACACAAATAGCACAAATCGTGAAGCCATCGTGCAATATATACAGACAGGGTTAAACATGTTGACTGAATGCTCATTCATTAGGTAATTGACAAGAGTCTATATAGCTTGATCAACTCTTCGTAGGCCGATGGTATGTAATCCCCTTGATTTCTGTTCGTGGACACGAGGCAGTTATTGTCTAAGCAATAAATAAGACTTATATTGGAAGTAGGTTCATATTGTATCATGTGGTTTACGATAATCACAGATGTAATGGAAATAATAAAGAGAAGACGTTTAATCTGAACGGGGAGTTTTTATCATTTGTTTTGTTGGTAGCCTGTATCTTAACGTAGGGAGGGAGCAGACACATCAACAGAACAACATGTCAGATAACCCTGAACGATAATTGTTAATTTACATCGCCGATAATATTTGGTTTGTGCCTTAGGGTAATCGTCGGTAATATTAAATGTTTCATATTCGAAAGAAATACAGTACGATCTACCAAGTAGTGCAATACAGTTTGGCCCTGTACTTTTATAACATTAAAGCGTGAGGGCCTTGTGCCCGAGTGGTTTATAACAGTTCAGGGCCATATATACTCATGCCAATAATGGTTGTCACCCCCCTCCCCACCCCCACCCCACCTCTCCAATAAAAAAAATTGAAGGGGATGACAACCATTATTAGCATGAGTATAGTTCATGGTACTTTATTACACTATACATGGGGATAGAACAACTGTATTTCTTAAATCTAATGTTTTGTTTATCACTGGATGTTTGATGTAGACCGAGCTAATTGGTTCAGATAATATTCTGTCCAGGAAACGATAGTAAAATAAAGGAACCTAAACATTAAATGATCAGCCTGTGTTATTATCAAATCTGAAAATCAGAAATTGCAATGATTGATAATCTGAAAAACGATCCTCACCGTAGAAAAGCCTAAACATCCAATCCTAGTACTATCAGCATAGATTGTTAAGGACTAGTTCTAATACTACGATGCGCAGCTAAGAACAAGAGAAGTCTTAAGACCATATTAAGACCTTGAGACCATGTTAAGACCATATCCATATAAGCAATATAAGGAGGGAAAGATTTCTATGGATGTGTTTGCCTCTATTATGCGGTCGGCTGATTGTATTGATTGTAATAAACCAGTTGACAACACAAATCAATGCTCAACAAACGGTGTTTGTTGGTGATCCACTTGTACCTATTTGCAAGATATAACTTGCCCTTCTGTTGGTTCGTCACCCGAGTAATAGATTCCACTTAATCTCTGATCAAACATAAGACACTTTGATGTAGAATTGCACAAACATGAGTCACATTGACTTCTCCCTTTATGTAATACTAGATTCCCTTGAAGTATGATACCTCTTCTGGACAACTGCACACCAATGATTGATTTTGTATTCTTTCGCGTGAAAAATCGGACAAAAGGTTAAATAGACAAGATGTAAGTGTTTTGCACTGAAACGCATGCAAAGTGCAAATATGTTTCTTGATCAATATTCCGTAATATCGTAACGTCGTCTCTCGCGTTAGTCTCTCCTCAGCGTCTTTATACTTTAGAGTGAGTGAGTGAGTGAGTTTAGTTTTACGCCGCACTCAGCAATATTCCAGCAATATAGCGGAAGTCTATAAATACCCGAGTCTGAACCAGACAATCCAGTGATCAACAGCATGAGCACCAATCTACGCAATTTGGTTACGATGACATGTTCCAACCAAGTCAACGAGTCTGACAACCAGATCCCGTTAGTCGCCTCTTATGACAAGCATGAGTTACTGAAGATCAATTCTAACCCGGATCTTCATAGGTAGCTCATTAGACTGAGTTTGGTTTTACGCCGCTTTTAGCAATATTCCAGCAACATCACGGCGGGGGACACCAGAAATGGGCTTCACACATTGTACCTATGTGGGGATTCGAACCCGGGTCTTCGGCGTGACGAGCTGACGCTTTAACCATTAGGCTACCCCACCGCCCCGGTAGCCCATTAGAACCATGAAGCATTATGCATGACTGTCATGAACAGAAGAAATATGTGTTCAATGATTGTGCGAAATCTTGTGTTTGACAGTTGAAATATCATTTCACAATTTATCTCATTAATGTTACGCTGCTGTGCATTTCACGTATTTGCTGCAAGTAGACTGGGTGTTTTTGTAGAGAAAGATTTCATTTACTCTTACTTATGTTGGTAAATGATCCTGTTCAGTCATTCTGTTAACAACGCAGTAACCGAATTTTCCAGCTACATATGTAATTTGTGGTGGCACGTAACCTACGTAAAAGATTATCAATTGTTTTCTCAGGAATTGGCAGTTGTTTCCGATTTCTTAGGTCCTACTTTGTCTTGAACCCTTATTTCAAATAATGCACACTTGAATGATGTGAAATATTTTAATTTTTTTTTACAGCCAGCAGTGTTAGTTTGCGAATATATGTTAGACGAGCTAGTTGGCTTTGGCGGCCATTACAATAACTTACACGCGCACGCGAACGCACACGCACACGCACACACACAAACACGCACACTTTTACATATTTATATAATTATGTATAAATCCGTGAAGATTATGACATGTAAAATGACATGTTTCGTTATGTTACTTAGTGTGATGTTCATGTTCCAGTGTTCTGCTCCCTTTATTTCTTCTTTCGCTTACTGCCCCTTTTACATGCTACTCACAGTTTGCTAAGGGCCAACACTTTATAGGGTCGTATCTTAATCGTTTCCATATGTTGCAATTGCTAAAGACAATGTTATCTCAAGACAAAGAACCTAAAAGCAAGATTGTGACACTCTTCGGAAAGAGCATTACCGAGTTCCTGTAGAGTTGCTGGAAGGATAGGGCATCGTGGGAGGGCTCTCTGCACCTCGTTTCATGTGTCTTTGAAAGGGTGTAAGTGAGTGAGTGTATTTCTACGCCGCTTTTAGCAATATTCCAGCAATATCACGGTGGGGCTTCACACTTTGTACCCAGGACTCGAACCGGAGTCTTCGTCGTGACGGGCGAACGCTTTAACCATTGGGCTATTTTTGAAGGAGTTTTTTTTTTTTTTTTTTTTTATTCCACTTTTTTTGTTGTAGAGCAAATCATACATGTCATACATAATATGTCATTTAACACATACTTCATTGAAAACAAACTGTTTATGGCAGCACGAGCATTTTCATCTATCGAGAAGCCGTTTCATCAAAGGACTAATTGGATAAAATGGTTCAAACAACCTGCTTATGGTAACTGGACCAATGCTATACATCGAGAAACAAAGTTTCAGCAAAAAGAGTAATTAAATAGAGTGGTTCAAACATACCACTTATGGCGGCTGAACCAATGTCATACATCGATAACAAAGTTTCGTTGAAAAGGGTAATTGAATAAATTGGTATAACCAATGTCATACATCGATACACAAAGATTCATTGAAAAGGGTAATTAAATGGAGTAGTTAAGGAACATACTACGTATGGCAACTAGACCATACATCGAGAAACCAGGTTTCATCGAAAAGGGTAATTGAATAGAGTGGTTAAGAAACAAACTGCTTTATGGCAACTGGACCGTACATCAATAAACAAGTTTCATTGATAGTAGTAATTGAATAAAGTTGTTCAAAACATACCACTTATAGCAGATGGACTAATGTCATACAACCATAAACAAAGTTTCATCGAAAAGGTAATTGAATAAAGTGGTTCAAACAACCAAGTTATGGCAACTGGATCAATATTGTGCATCGATAGAACGAAGTTTCATCGAAAAGAGTAGTTGAATATATTGGTCAAACAAACAACTTATGGCAACTGGACCAAAATTTAACAAATTTGTTGTAATCACAGTTAGAGTAAGCTATGGCTTTTGTTATGTTATAGTAACTTGTCAACTCCCTCTGGATCGAAGCAAAGGAAAGTGTTCCTCGTTTAACATAAACTTTGAAAATTGTGTTTTTTATTACGAGACAGATTACGTTTAAAGGGTCATTTCTTTTAGAAGGAAAGCCCAACAAAATTGTTTCTTTAGTAAACTGTACATTAATTTCCGCCTTACTGTTTACCCAGTTTTGGACTTCAATCCAGATTGAGTTGACAATTTCACAATTCCATAAAACATGACAGATATCTGCTATGAACTTGTGGGCACCCATGAAAGGCCACCTCCTCGTGGTGGGTGCTGGGTCACGCTAACCCCCCGTTGTGGACCCGGGGGGGATATTTTGGTCCACCAACCTGTTTGCCGTGGGTTGCGCCCCTGTGTCGGTGGAGGACGGGATTCTGGTGGTTGAGGGCACTGGTTCCAGGAACAGTGTTCCTTTGCCCAACACACCACTTCGGCCCTGACTTCACCTAGACGGGTGGTAGAACTGGCCCGGTTCTATCAATCGGCTGGTCATGCCAAGCCCTGTGTATGTATATTTTGATACACACGTTTTAGACACTATGCAAAATATTTCTGAAATGACTTGGCTTCATGTTTCTGTTTTTGAATTTGAACATATTTCACTTTTGTAATTTGCCTAGAGTACTATACCCAGAAGGCGGTGGCTCATGGGCCAATCTGGTGGAAAAATTAATCTTTTAGTTTTTCTGCTTGAGTATATCATCCGAGTATCCTTGGTGCTACAAGTTGGAGACCCACTTGTATTTAGCATTGTTCTTGTGATACTCCGTGGTGGGTGGGGAGCTCGGATGATGAACCCAAAAAAACTAACCATGGCATACGAAACCCCCCTTAAAAAAACAAAACGTCCACTTGACACGGATCCAAATGATAACGAACAACGACTGTCCACATCCATTGATTACTGGCCACGTTTTCTCGTGATTGAGACTCGAGATAGCACAAGATTAAAATTGAACCCTTTTGCAATACAGAAAGGCATACAAGGCATTGCCGGTGACGTAAAAAATATCAAACGTTTACGTTCAGGTGCATTACTCGTTGAGTGCAGCAAAAGATCGCAGGCTAATAACCTGATGTCAACTGAAACATTCGTCGGCATTCCAGTGTCAGTCTCTCCTCATAGAACACTGAACACCAGCAAAGGAATCATCAGAGATAGAGATCGATTGTTTGCTGACATGTCTGAACTTGATATTGTTTCCGAAATGAAAGATCAAGGGGTCACATACGTTAAGCGGTTTACAACACGTAAAAACCAGGAAACCATTCAGACTAATACGTACCTGTTTTCGTTTTCCTCTCCAAATGCTCCCAGATCAGTAAAGGCAGGATATTGTCACATTAATGTCGACACCTACATACCTAATCCTTTAAGGTGTTTTAAATGCCAGAAGTTTGGTCATGGGGTTAGTACTTGCACATTGTCTGTTGTGTGTGCTCACTGTGGTGAGAAGACACATACAACAGAAGATTGTGACAGTGACTTTAAGAAATGTACCAACTGTGCAGGAAATCACTCATCATTCTCAAAAGATTGTCCGATCTGGAAACAGCAGATGGAGATCAATAAGATCAAGTTCACCCAAAACATTAGTTTTACTGATGCCAAAAAGCTTGTCTTACGATCTGAAATTAAGGAATCCTATGCATCCATAGCCAAAACATCGTCTGATTCAACTCCTCCACTAACCAAATCGTCTGTGAGCTGTCAGACGAATTTAACCTGGCTCACAACCGATTCTCCTCAGATTTTGTCACCTGCAATATCTACACAAACTGCAGAACCACTTCCTGGTACGTCCCAAGTCCAATCAGAACCATCTCGTGACCGTGGCGCCTCTTCTCAGTCAACTCAACAGTCTCAATCAACGTCAAACGTTCAACCAATTGTTAAGACCAAAGGCAAACCGAAGCCAGATTCAAAGAAACAAAGTGGCAGAGCCCCCAAGGGGTCAGATGATAAAATCAAGTTATTTAATAAATACGGATCACTTGAGGACATGGACGTGTCAGAAAACGTCCACTCTAGGGCACATAGCTTGTCGCCCTCGAAAACGGTGCGGGGTAGATCCCCAATTAATCCGCCTAAAAGATAGGTCTATCTACCAACATCGTGCAGTGGAACTGTAGAGGACTCCGGACAAATTTTAATGAAATACAGCTATTACTCAGGATTTAACGCCATCAGCGTTCTGTCTGCAAGAGACATATCTGAAACAGACAGATAATTTTAACTTACGTCAGTTTGAAGCCTATAGTTATTTTTCCCCTCCAGGTGATAGAGCCACTGGAGGTTCTACTATCCTTATACGACAGGATGTAATTCACAGCCCTGTTACTCTTAACACTAATCTCCAAGCTGTTGCAGTGCGACTTACTCTGGGTGTAGCATTTACATTGTGCTCTCTGTATATCCCACCTTCATCGACACTTCAGCTAACTGATCTTCAATCACTGTACGATCAACTCCCAAAGCCATGTGTTATCATGGGTGACCTAAACGGTCACAACCCACTCTGGGGCAGTACTACCACTAATACTAAAGGTAAAATAATTGAAGACTTCATTTCCAATAATGACCTGTGCATATTTAATGATGATTCAAGCACCTATCTTCATCCTGCAACTGGCACTTATTCTTCTTTGGATTTATCTCTTGCAGATTCACACCTGAATGAATTTGATTGGTCTGTTCATAATGACCTTTGTGGAAGTGACCACTTCCCAACTATACTTTCAGAAATAACTCCATCTGATTCTCCATCGTATACAAGATGGAACTTTTCGAAGGCGAACTGGTCTTTATATCAAACTTTATGTCAATCTAAATTACGACCTGAATGTTTCAGTGATATAACTGATCCCATTCAAACCTTTTCTGATGTTTTAAATGAAATAGCTGATGAGTGTATACCCAAGTCCTCTACGACTCCACATGTACGAAAACCATGGTTTAATACTGATTGTAGACAAGCCAGAAAAGCGAGGAAAAAGGCCGAGCATTATTTCCGCCATCATCCAACTGTCCATAACTTAAATAAATTTAAAATACTCAATGCAAAGGCGCGTCGTACCTTTAAACAAAACAAACGACAATCTTGGAGAAATTATGTCTCCAAAATTAATTCGCGCACGCCAATGTCTAAGGTTTGGAACATGGTTCAGCGAATAAAAGGCAAAGGTTCAAAATCAGCTGTACACCATCTTAAAGATGGTGATAACTTGATAACTGATAAATCTGACATTGCAAATAAAATTGGCGAAACCCTTGCCAAAAATTCATCATCGGCAAATTATGTCCCTGAGTTTCAGAGATATCAGAAACAACAGGAAAAGACAAAACTTAATTTCGAATCAAATAACGGTGAAGATTATAATGAAGTGTTTTCATTACATGAGCTACATACTGCTCTTGAGCAAGCTCATGACACTGCAGCGGGTGATGACAACATACATTACCAGCTACTGAAACACTTACCGGAACCATGTCTGATGACTCTTTTAGATATATTTGACCAAATATGGACGTCTGGAGAATTTCCTCCTTCATGGCGTAATGCCATTGTAGTCCCAATACCAAAACCTGGCAAGGATCATACAGATCCGTCTAATTACAGACCAATCTCTCTAACTAGCTGTGTCTGTAAAACCATGGAACGTATGGTGAATAATAGATTAACTTGGTATCTTGAAACCAATAACCTTATAACCAATATTCAATGTGGTTTCAGGAAAATCGAAGTACCATTGATCATTTGGTACGATTAGAATCCTTTGTTAAAAATGCAATCGTAAATAAACAACATGCCGTATCGATATTCTTTGATCTCGAGAAAGCTTATGATACGACCTGGAAGCATGGCATTTTGAGGGATTTACATGACTTTGGTTTGCGAGGCCGTTTGCCTCTTTTTATATCACGGTTTTTGAAAGACAGACAATTTCAAGTCCGAGTGGGTTCAACCCTGTCTGATCATTACAATCAGGATCAGGGTGTCCCTCAAGGCAGTATTTTGTCTGTCACTTTATTTAGTATCAAGATTAACAGTTTATCCAAGGTTTTAAACGATTCAATTGATGGATCACTTTTTGTGGATGATTTTAACATTTCTTGTCGTGGTAGGAATATGTATACTATTGAACGGCAATTGCAGTTGTGTTTAAATAAAATAAATAAATGGTGTCTTGAAAACGGTTTTAAATTTTCGAAATCCAAAACTAATTGTCTACACTTTTGTAGAAAATATAAACCGCATAAAGATCCAGAACTATCTTTAAATGGCACTCCCATCAAAGTTGTTAAGGAGGCCAAATTCTTGGGTCTAATTTTCGACTCCCATTTAACTTTTTTGCCACATGTTAAATCACTGAAAGCCAAATGCCTGAAGGCACTCGATTTGTTGAAAGTTGTTTCCAACTCAAAGTGGGGAGGGGATCAAGCTACCCTCCTCCACCTGTATCGATCATTGGTCCGCTCGAAACTTGATTATGGCTCCATCGTATATGGTGGGGCCTGTAAAAGCAACCTCAAACTACTTGATTCTATCCATCACCAGGGTCTCAGACTTTGTCTTGGGTCTTTCAGAACCTCTCCAATTGACAGTCTCTACGTTGAGGCCGATGAGCCATCTTTAAAACTTCGCCGTATCAAATTGTCCCTACAATATATCACAAAGTTATATTCTAATGAATCAATCCTGCTCACACTTGCGTTTTAATCCTCTGTATGAGGACTTGTATAATAAAAACCTTCACTTGTTCCACCTCTTGGGATAAGAATCCAACAATATATTTCTGCTGCTGGCATTGAGTTGGAGAATATATCTCCTTCCCGTCTTCTTTCTTCTCCTCCTTGGCAATTGGTTAGGCCACAAGTTGACCTAACACTGACAAAATTTAAAAAATCCGAAACTAACGAATTACAGTATAAACAAGAATATAATCAATTAAAGAATAACTATAATACATACAAATCCTTATTTACAGATGGGTCCAAGGATGGTGGCGCAGTGGCATGTGCCACTGTCATTGGATCCAGAACAATATCTTCTAGAATACCAGATAACAGCTCTATATTTACAGCAGAAGCAAATGCCATCTTAACAGCTCTTAAATATATTGAAAGACATCCCAAACATAAACAATATATAATATTTTCTGACTCTCTTTCTTGCCTTCAGGCGATTAAAAATGTCTCTTGCAAACATCCACTTTTAATTGAAATAATCGAATTATATAATGATCTTGCTACTGGCCAATGCGACATCGTCTTTTGTTGGTTACCCAGCCACGTTGGCATTTCTGGGAACACAATGGCCGATCTTGCTGCCAAGGCAGCACTCAACAAATCTGTGACACCACTTCTTATTCCATATTCTGATTATAAAGCCAGCATTAGAACATACATCCGCGATCTAATGCAGAAGAAGTGGGACACCCAAGTAGGTATTAATAAATTACATGCAATAAAACCCTACATTGGTTACACCTACTTGGGTTGTCAGTCCAGATTTGAAGAGGTCATTATGCGACGATGTCGCATTGGCCACACAAGATATACTCATGAATATTTACTGAAAGGCGAAGATCCTCCGTTTTGCATCCCTTTTGATGAACGAATCACGGTCAAGCATGTCCTGCTTGACTGTGTTGAATATTCCATCACAAGGGATAAGTATTTTAATGTCACAACATTGAAGGATCTCTTTTATAATGTTAGTACTCATTTAATTATTGCATTTTTAAAAGAATTAGATTTGTTAACTGATTTGTAAATAGATAAATATTTTATTATTGGTAATTTAAATTAGTAACTGAGATTGTTAGTGGCTGTACCCTCAAAGGGGGTTGAAGTAGCGTAAAATTATTGTCCTCCTGAGAGGGTGCGTAAGTCCCAAAACATTTCAAGTCAGTTTAAGTGTACCAGGTTTTTAATCGTAGTATATTTGTGTTTTTAATGTATGGCTAGATTTCTCTTCTGTCGCCAATGGCTGAAGGGATGGTGTAAATCCATCTAGGGTCCATGCAGGTAGCAAAAGTAATGTAAGTCCCCATGGTTCCTAGTATGGTGATCTACCTTCATTTGTTGGCGATCTATAGCCTGTTTTTATATTGTATTGTCATTTAAAAGTCCCCTATTTTAGTTTACTTACTAGTTTTACATACATATCTGTGATATTCTAGTTGTTTTACTGTCCTTCGTTGGCAGGTTTTTATAACATACATATATTTCATTTCATTATCGAATGTTATCGTCACAATATGGCTGAAATATTGCCGATGTGACGTTAAATAATAACTCACTCACTCACTCACTATGAACTTGTGACAAGTTGTACAGATAGGAGAGTTTTGGTATCCAATCTTAAACAAATATTTTCCAACTGGAAGAATTCGGTTAATAATTTTATATTGAAACCACCGTAATTGAACACTATCAGTTGATCGAAATGGAATTTCATTGATATTCTTCCATTCCCTATCTGTATATTGTTTTACTAATTCTTTCTCCCATTGTTGATTGGCTGAAGTTTTCTGGAACTTGGATCCTAATAACACATTATAGTAATATTTTGAGCCCTTCTTGGTATTCAGGAGCAAACGAATGTTAAATGGTAGTAATGGTGCTGTTAATGGTGTATTATCGTCATAATCCAGCTCGTTCAAATATTTATTCAAAGACGTTTTTACCCCGTGGAATGTTAAATAATTGGAGGAAATATTGTACTTATTTTTGAAATCTAGGTATGAAAGAGTTTGACCATCCTGATCTATCAAATCATTGATATATTTTACTCCGGCTTCCTCCCATTGTTTAATAAATATGCATTTTTTATCAATCTTAACATTATCATTATACCATATATACTGTGAGTACGCATCCTTTCGTGTTTTCTTATGCTTATTCAGGAATAGAGCCCAGGATGATAAAACATCTCGCCAGAAGGGGTTTCTTATGTTGTTAATGATATTATCTCTTATATAGATTGCATCCATTTCTAGAATATTACTTGGAATAGTATTTGATTCGTAAAGAAATAATTGATGTATTGTGTTCGAGAAGGTAAATCGTCTAAGACATGAAATCTTTTGAGAAGCAATTACATCCCTTACAAATGGAGTATTGAACCCCCCCGTCCGGAATATTGCATATTACCCTGTTCCTTTTAATCTTATCTGGTTTTTCGTTCCAAATAAATCGAAAGCATTTTGCTTGGAAATTTTGTATTACAGTTTCTGATGGTGTAGGAACGGTAGAAAATAAGAGATTAAGTTTTGGTAACATTAAGGATTTTAGCAGTG